>NW_012152396.1:2710434-2733197 GCF_000956105.1 Propithecus coquereli
AAAACTATCTCAAGGAAGATCACTTGTGCAACTGTTTGAGGTGTGTACTGAATTAGCCATTTTGTCACGGAACATCATTTTCACTTGAAAGAACGACTAATAGATAAATTACAGTTACTCAAACTTGAGTATTCAGCAAACGTCTTCTTGAAAATGAATAAGCCTGTCTCTTCAAGGGAAACAACTGATAGGATCTGTTGCCAATGATAAAATGCAAGCTTTCAAGCAAAAATTAGAATTTTGGAGTATTTGTATCTGCCAATGTGAGCTTGACAGCCTCTCAACACTAAAAGACTTGTTCTGTTTTGATCTGTGAATATATTTAATATTAACAAATGCCAATAATGTAATATCTCATAACTCAGTGATCCAATATTTTCCAAATGACCAATGCATGAAATTACAAAATCATACATGTGTAATGACCCACTAAAAGTACAACATGGATTTTGATGTAGTGAAGTACAAAATATTTGATACAGTTTCAGATTCCACATTGCAACTAACATTGCTACCATTTGTTGAGTTTTAGTATAGAATCAAAGAATATTCTCGATTCTATGAAAAGGCTTTTAAAATACTCCTTTTCTTTTCCAACTGCATATAAGATTATATTTTCTTCACATACTTCAACCAAAACAACATATAGAAATGCAAAAGCAGATATGAAAACCTATCTTCTACTAAGCCAGACATTAAAGAAGTTGGTAAAAATAAAAAACAATTCCACCCTTCCCATGCATTTTTTTGAAAATATAGCTATTTTTCATGAAAAGTTATTTGTTAATATATACCAAGTTTATTATTGCTATGAAATAAATTAATGGATCAATATTTTAAAATTTTTTTCAGCTTCAGTTTTTAATATGGTCAATGTAGATAGACATAACCTATATAAACAAAATCTCTTTGTGGACTTCAGTAATTTTTCATAGCATTAAGGTCCCAAGGTCAAAAAGTTTGAGAACTGCTGCCTGAGAGAAATAAAGATCCCCCACTGAAGAAGGCTACTGTCAGAAACTATGCAACATAAAGCAGATACTTAGCATTCCTGAGATAAATACAAGAAAGATCTAAAAATGAGAACTGAGTTTCACATCTGGAAATCCTGGTCCAGGCAAAAGGAGACAGGGCTTGACAATATAAATGACAAATAGAAAGGGCAATCATGTTTTCATAAATATTCTAATATGCACACATTCTCAATTCCATGGCATCTCATTTTTGCCAAGGCCAAAATCTCATGCCCCATAGGAGAAAAGAAGCCTATAAAAAACAAACTACATATTGATCGTTTTTCTTCTGAAAATGAAACATTATCCTCTGTTACTGGAGAGTGCATGCCAAATGCAGAAAGATCCCTGGTGAAATATCTTTTAACAACATGCAAAGTAATTCACTGTAGGTTTACACAGTATATTAAAAACATATAAATAGTGACTTTATTTTTTTTATTTTTTGAGACAGAGTCTTGCTCTGTTGCCCGGGCTAGAGTGCCGTGGCATCGGCCAAGCTCACAGCAACCTCAAACTCCTGGGCTCAAGCAATCCTCCTGTTTCAGCCTCCTGAGTAGCTAAGACTACAGGTGTGTGCCACCATGGTCAGCTAATTTTTTCTATTTTTAGTTGCCTCGCTAATTTTTTTTATTTTTTTTTAGTAGAGGTGGGGTCTTGCTCTTGCTGAGGCTGGTCTCGAACTCCTGACCTCAAGCAATCCTCCCACCTTGGCCTCTCAGAGCGCTAGGATTATGGGTGTGAGCCACCATGCCCAGCCAAACAGTGCTTTGAAACATGAAAGTGACTCATAAGTTTTGCTTCTATGAAAAGCAGGTTTTTTTTCTTACTGCTTCACCAAAATAGGCTAATTAACATATTAGTCCATGTTATAAAATGCTTTTAAATTAAGAATCTAACAATGTCATCTTGTTCCTTCCTACATATATATATATAAAACAATAAGGCACTAGGGTTAAATTCCATTCAAGAGAAGTATTACCTTTTTCACTCTGCAGTTCTGGTGAATCCCAATATATAACAGAAAAATCGAGTTGTACTAATGACTGTTCGCATGGGAATAATTACTGCAAATGCCACACATAAGATAGGCAAGATGAAGGGTAAAATTACTTCTTTATTCACGGATAGCTCATGTTGACAATTGCAGAATGACTCAAGTGCCTCGGGAACTTTTGCTAACGATTTGTTTCATGTGTGACAAGGTCAATCTGAGGTGCCTCAAACTTAATTGTAACATTTGATGATCGTAAGTATGCGTGAGAGAGAAATTCATCTAAAAGTTAGAATAAAGTACAGAAAATCAAAATCATTACTTTGCAACAAAGGTAACTTGGTGCTCTATTATAAAACCTCTAAAAAGAATGAAAAAATCAATATTAACAAAACTAATGATAAATTATGCACAGGCTTGCGAGTCAGCGTGTATACCTAAAGCAGCAGATCTCGGAGATCTTATTAAAATGCAGCTGTGGACTTCCATACCCAAGAAAATAGGCAGACATACTTTTACTCCCCCATGGGATTCTTCCTACTAAGTTCAACTGCCCACTCTGGACATTAAATATACATCAAACGTGAGATTCTAAAGGTGTAGAGAAAAAGGCAGACTAGCAGAGACTTCAAGATCCTGGTGAGATGTTATGTCTTTTTTTTTTTTTTCCCCCTTCATATATCCCAGATTTAGAGTGGGGAAAAAGCTGGCAACTCAGAAATACCAGCAAAAACAGGCACATACACAAAAAAATGTTCTTTCTAGCCAAAGGACCAGGAGAGGGATAACATAGGAAGATACAACTTTTAGACAATAACAGCTCTACCACAGCCAAACATCAGAGAAAAAAACTATGGCTCCACCCTCACCAGCACAGGCCAAGTGGGGAGCTTAGATCTCTACCTTCTCAAAGTTGTAACGAGTCACCCCAACACCCCAGCTGGTATGTGAAGGGAAGCCAAGTGGAGAGGTGTAACTTTCATCCCCACCAGTTGGTACCCTGACCTTTCCTAGTCCTCTGTGCTATCAGTGGAACCAGAGGAAATAAAACTCCCACCCCACTGCCCGTCAGTAATGAGGCACTCTTCCTCCCCTCCCCGCTGGGGTGCTGTCAAAAAAGGCAGAGTGGAGAGTTAGAGTTTTCACCATTGCCCAACAATAAGGTTATCTTTTATTGGAGGTCTCCCCAACATTGATGTCAGTGGAGACTATTATGACTGGCCAAAATTCCCACTCTTACCCAGCAATAAAAAGATACCCCTGTCCTCAGGTGTAAGTAGAGTTCAAGTGCGGAACGTGAACTTTTACCTCCATCTGGCGGTAACATGGCAGCCCCCTCCCCACTTAATCTGTCAAAGTGGTGTCGGAAAAAGCCAGTTAAAATAGAAGGTTTAAATAAGATCCAGAGTCTTATAACATATGAAGATGTCTGAATATCAGTCAAAAATAACTCATCACACCAAGAAGTTGAAAGATCTCAAACTAAATGAGAAAAGACTATCAAATAGATGCCAACACTGAGATGGCAGAGATGGTAGAATTATCTTACAAATATTTTTAAAGCAACTATGATAAAATAGTTATCAATTACAAACATGCCTGAAACAAACGAAAAGGGAGAAAGTCTCAGCAAAGAAATAGAAAATGTAAAGAAAATCCAAGTGAAAATGTTACAGCTGAAAAATGTAATAGCCAAAACCAAAAGATCATTTGGAAGGGCTCAACAACAGAATGAATGGACAGAGGAAAGGATCAATGAACTGGAAGATAGAGTGATAGAAATTACCTAATCTGAACAAAAGGGAAAATAGGCTAAATAAAATAAACAGAGCCTCAGAAACCTGGGGAACACTTAAATATATCTAACATTCAAGCCAGGTAAAGATTCTATAATTTACTCAAACTGGTAAAATGAAAAAACTAGTAGACTACAGTAAGTTATGCATATATACCTAAAGCAACCACTAAAAAGTACACAGGGATATACTTCAAAAACTATTGATTATTGATAAATCAAAATGGAATTTTAAAAATGTTCAAGTAATTTTAACAAGGCAGGAAAAATAAAACAAAGAAATGAAAAACTGAGAGGAGAAAAAAACAGAAAACAAAAATAAAGTGGTTAGTCTTAAGCACTAATATAATAATAATTACATTAAATGTAAATGTTGTAAATATAACATCAAAAGACAGAGATTAAAAGATAAAATTTAAAAGCATGACCCAACTTTAAGTTGTCTATAAGAAACTCACTTCAGATACCACGAAATAGGCAAGTTGACACTAAAAAAAAAAGAAGATATATTATGTAAATATCAATCAAAGGAAATCAGAAATGGCTATATTAATACCAGATAAAGTAGACTTCAGATCAAAGAAAAGTACCAGAAACAGAGAGGGGTATTATATAATGATAAAATGGTCAGCCCAGGAAGAAGACACAGCAATATCAAATGTATATGTACCAAATAAAACAAATGCAAAATATGTGATACAAAAACTGATAGAATTGAAAGAGAAAACAGACAAATCAACAATTATAGTTGGAGTCTTCAACATGGCTCTTGCAAGAACTGCTAAGCAACTAGACAGAACATTAGCAAGAATACAAAAGAATTCAATAACACCATCAACCAACAGGATCTAACCAATATTTATAAAACATTCTACCCAAGACAAGCAAACTACACACATTTTCAAGGGCCTACAGAACATATACCAAGGTAGACTATATTCCAGTCTATTTAAAAATTAAGCAAATGTAAAATAATTGAAGTAAGAGCAAGTATGTTCTCAGACTACAATATAAACTAAAAATAATAGGACTATCTCCCAAACACTTAGAAACTAAACAACATACTTTATTTTTGTTGTTTTGTTTTGTTTTGCTTTCAAAGAGTCTTGCTCTGTTGCCCAGGTGGCGTGCAGTGGCCCAATCATAGCTCACTATTACCTGAGATTCCTGTGCTCAAGTGATTCTCCTGTCTCAGTCTTTCAAGTAGTTGGGACTACAGGATATACCACCATGCCTGGCTATTTTTTTTTTTTAATTTTTTGTAGAGACAGGGTCTCACTATGTTGCCCAGGCTGGTCTTGAATTCCTGGCCTCAAGTGATCCTCCCATCTTGGCCTCCCAAAGTGTTGAGATTACAGACATGAGCCACTTCACCTGGCCAACAAACTTTAGATAACACATGAGTCAAAGAGGAAGTCTCAAGGGAAGTAAAAACACACACTGATTTAATGAAAATGCAACATATCAAAATCTGTAGGACACAGCTAAAGCAATACAGAGAGAGAAATTTATAGTGTGGAATTAATACATTAGAAAAGACAAAAAGACTCAAATCAATAAGCTAAGTGCCCACCTGAAGAACCTGGAAAAACAAGAGCAAAGTAAACCCAAAGGAAGTAAACAAGTAAATAATAAACAGCTCAGATCAATGAAATGAAAAGAGAAAATCAATAGAACAAAGAGTTGAGTATTTGAAAAGATTAAAAAAAAAAAAAACCTGAAAAATGTCTAGCAAGATGACTGACAAAGAAAAAAGAGGACACACTTACCAATATAAAGAATGAACGGGAAATTCATTCAAGGCCTTGCAAATACCAAAAGAATAATATGGGAATACAATGAAAAAATCTATGACCATAAATTTAACAATTCAGACAAACTAAACTACTTCCCCACAAAATATGAAATAGGTAATTTGAATAGCTCTATAACTATTAAGGCACTTAAACGTATAACTTTAAAAAGTCTCAAAAAAGGAATCTCCAGGCCCAGAGGGTTTCACTAGAGAAGTCTACCAAATGGTTAGAGAACAATTGACACTAATCAATACAATCTTCTCCAGAAAATAGGAGAGGAGGAAAAATTTACCAATTCTGCTAACGTGACGTATCACACTGATTGATTTGCAAATGCAGAACCATGCTTGCATAACTGAGATAAATTCCACTTGGTCATAGTAGAGGATGATGCTGTTGAATTAGGTCTGCTAGCATTTTATTAAGAATTTTTGTACCCAAGTTCATCAAAGAAATAAGCCTACCTTTTTCTTTGGTTGTAGTGTCTTTGCCTGGTTTTCGTGTCATGGTGATGCTGGCCTCATAAAATGAGTTTAAATGTTCCCTCTTCTACTTTTTGCAAGAGTTTAAGAAGGACTGGTATTAATTCTTCTTTGAATGTTTAGATTAGGTTCTGGGCTTTTTTGTTGTTGTTGTTGGGGGACTTTTGATTGCTGAGTCCATCTCTTTATTTGGTACTACTCTTTTCAGGCTTTCTTTTCCTCCTGATTCCATTTTGGTAGTTTGAAAGTTTCTAGAAATTTACCCATTTCTTTGATGTTATCTAGTTTGTTGGTATATAATTGTTCATAATAGTTCTTACAATAATTTTTATTTCAGAGATATCCATTCTAATGTCTCCTCTTTAATTTCTACTTTTAAATATTTGAATCTTCTCTTTTTAGTTAGTCTAGTTAAGGGTTTTAAAATTTTATTTATATTTTTAAAAAACCAACTTTTAGTTTTGGTAATTCTTTTCTTTTTTTCTCTATTTATGTCTCCTCTAAATTTTATTGTTTCCTTTCTTATGCTAACTTTGGGCTTAGTTTATTCTTTTTCTAGTTCCCTAGGTTGTTTTAGATCTCTCTTCTTTTCAGTATAGCCATTTATCACTAAAAACTTCCCTCTTGTTATTGCATTTGGTGCATTTTATGGATTTTGGTAAAATGTGATTTCATTCTCATCTGTTTTGAAATACTTTTCAAAATTCCTTTAAATTTTTTCTTTGATCCAATGGTTGTTCAACAGTGTGTAGCTCAATTTCCACATATTTTTGAATTTTCCCATTTGCTTGCTGTTATTGATTTCTTATTTCATTGTATTGTGATAAAAAATAATTTTGACTTTGGAATGATTTTGATTTTTTAAAATTTGTTTTGTGTCCTAATATGTGATCTACCCTGGAAAATGTTTTGTGTGAGCAGAGTGTGTATTCTGCTGTTGGGTGAAAAGTTTTGTATACATCAGTTAGGACCCTTTTGCTCTATAGTGTTGTTCAAGCCAGCTGTTTCCTTATTAATATCCTATCTGGGTGTTCCACTCATTATCGTACGTTGGGTATTGAAGTCTCCAAGTGTTATTGTATTGCTGTCAGTTTCTGCCTTCAGATCTAAAAATAGGTGCTTTAAACATTTAGATGCTCTGATGTTGAGTGTGTATATAGTTATAACTGCTATATCTTTCTATTAAATTGACTGTTTTATCAATGTATAATGACTTTATTAATATCTTCCCTAAAGACAATTCTAGATTTAAAGTCTATTTGTATGATATAAGAGTAGCCACCCTTGCTTTCTTTTGTTTACCATTTGCAGGAAATATCTTTTTGCATCCCTTCACTTTCAGCATATGTGTATATTTACTCTAAAGTGAGTCTCTTGTAGACAACATACCACTGGTGGATCTTGCTTTTTAACGATTCAGCCACTCTATGCCCTTTGTTTGGTGAGTTTAATCCACTTACATTTACAGTAATTATTGTTAAGTGAGGACATACTCTTACCATTTTTGTTTGTTATTTTCTGTTTGTAATACAGTTGTTTTGTTCCTCTCTTCTTTTGCTGTCTTCCTTTATTACTCTATGATTTTTTGTAGTAATTTACTTTGGTTTTATTCTCTTTATCTTTTGTATATCTATTATAGGTTCTTTTCTTCGTGATTAGCTCAAAGTTTGTATAAAATATCTTGTAGTTTCTACCTTCTATACTGTTTTAAATTAATAACAATTTAAATTCAGTCTAATACAAATACACTACACTTTTATTCCCCCATACACAAACTGTGTTTCTGTAGTCAGAGTTTGCTTCTTTTTACATTGTGTCTCTGTTAACAAATTTTGATCTATTAACTTTCTTGTTAAAGTAATTTATGCACCACCTTTACATTGTTAGATTGATTTATACATGCCCATACATTTAGCTTTACCTGTTATATTTACGCTTTCAAATGTTTTTCCTGCTGTTTAGCACATTTTCACTTCAATGTGAAGAACCCCCTTAAGCATTTCTTGTTAGGCAGGTCCAGTGGTGATAAACTCCCCAGTCTTTGTTTATCTGGGAAAGTCTTTATCTGCCCTTCATTATTAAAGGATAATTTTGCAATGAATAGTGTTCTCTGCTGAAACTTTTTTTTTTCTTTCAGCAGTTCAAATACATAATCCCAGTCTCTCCTAGCCTGCAGGATTTCTGCTAAAAAAAAAAAAAAAAAAAAAAAAAATCCTCTGATAGTCTTAACAGGGTTGCCTTGTACGGGACAAGTTGCTTTTCTCTTGCTGCTTTCAAAATTCTTCGTCTTTGATGTTTGACAATTCAATTACAATGTGTCTCAGTATAGTATTATCTGGGTTTATCATGTTTGGAGAGTTTTTAGCTTTCATGAACTGGAATGTTCATTTCCCACCCAAGACTTGGGAAGTTTTCAGCCATTATTTCTTTAAATAAGCTTTCTTCCCCTTTCTCTCTCTATTCTCCTTCTAGAACTTCCATAATCATTTGTTTTCTTGATGGTGTCCCACAAATTCTATAAGCTTTTTTCATTTCTTTCATTCTCTTTTCTCCTCTGACTGAATAATTTCAGACAACTTGTCTTTAAGTTTTCAGATTGTTTCTTCTGCTTGTTTGAGCTGCTGCTCACACTCTCTGTTGCATTTTTTATTATATTCATTGTATTCTTTAGCTCCAGAATTTCTGTTTGGCTCTTTTTTTTAAATATTTCTATCTCTTTTTTGAATTTCTTGTTTCATTTATGTATTATTTACCTAATTTTGTTGAGTTTTCTGCATTCTCTTTTAGCTTGCTTAATTTCCTTAAAAGAATTACTTTGAACTCTTTGCCAGGCAGTTCGTAGATCTCCATTTCTTTGGGGTCATATACTGGAAAATTATCGTGTTCCTTTAGTGATATCAACGTTACTTAATGTTTCATGTTTCTTGAAGCCTTGTATTGATGTCTGCATATTTGAGGAAGCAGTCTTCTCTTCCAGACTTTATGGACCTGCTTTGCAAAGATCTTCACTTAACAGTGGATGTGAGGGTGCCAACCGAGTAGGGTGTGGTAGCTCTGACTCAGGAGGGCTCAGTAGTGATCCTGGCTTCAGGGAAGTGTATCAGTGTAATCTCTACGTTGTAATCTCTCATCGGCTAGGTCAGCATCAGCAAAGGCCATGAGGCTTCTTAGCAGTCAAGGCTACAAGTATATAAGGCAGTGACAAGGGCTCTTGGGTGTCCACAACAGAAAAGGTTTCTAGAGTCCTGCTGTTTTCCTTTTCCCTCTTGGGGGAAGTCATGACCCAGGGGATCCCTCTTAGCACTGGGCCTGGCATGTGGGCATACACATGAAGGCAGCAGTGCCTGGGACGAGGGCACAGGTACCCTTACTGCAGTGGTGGTGCCAAGGTCCAAGGGGTAGAAGTGCACAGAGCAGACGCAGGGTCCATAGGGTCTGCACAGTCATGGTAGGAAGGTGGCTGGGAAGGAGGGCCACAGCAGGCACAGCAGTAGCTCGGCAGGATGGAGAACCAAGTGCAGCTGTGGTTTCTCTGACCCAAGGTGGGGAGGGGCTCAATCAGTTTTTTATTACTCAAACTGAAAAGCTAGGTTTACATGATTAATAAGCTTACATTTTAGATACTATTAGCTATGTGTTTTAAAAGAATGCAAGTGACATTCACTACATTTTGTTACAAAAGGAAAAATAGGGGAACTATTTGTCAAACTGCTTTAAAAGCTTGTTTTGTATAATAGAAATACACAGCTAAGGCTATAAAGCTTAATTCAATAATAATAGTTATATAACAAATACCCAGAAAAGCATCCAATCACCACCTACTTGTTTCAGTTCGGTTATTTCTTAATTACCGGCAGCAAAACAAAATCTTTCTCACTACAAGTATGTTAAATGCACTGCCAATCTAGATCTTTAGAACAATACAAAGACTGTTGGAAAAAGCCTTTTTTCTTGGACTATATATTTAAGCATGGTAAAAATATGGAAGCATAATCCAAACCTACCAAACAGCAAGAACTTCTCTGCATGGAGGCAAATAAGCACATTATTTCGTAGCTCAATATAGCACTATTTACATTCTGCATCTTCCCATGCAAGCAATCTTGTTCAACAACCAACATACTGTGCACCTACTATGTGCCAGTCCCTATGCTAAGTGCTAGGGATCAAAGATGACTATAATGGGAATTTTTTTTTCATTTATTCCATTTAATCTTTTGAAATGAGTTGCAATTTTATAAAGAAAATTCATTAGACTTTCCCCAGTTGTATCTCCTGCAAAGGTGGCATAAGAAAAGTGCATTCTTAATCTTATAAAGGAAATTTTCAACCTATAAGTTGGCAAAATTACCAGATAAAATCTGAAATGATTAACAGGTCATTAACGCAGTAGCTCCTGTGTGCTTTTCTAGTCATATCGTTGAATATAATAAAGCAAGTGTTCTTGCTTTGGGCCCTATCCTGCCTAAAGCAGTATTGTTCACTCCAGTGTTCATTTTGGAGATGTCTTACCAGTGTAAAATAACTCAATCTTGTGGATTGTCATGACCATGGCATTCAGATCTCACCTTTCTTCTTTAATTTCATAAAGACAAGACTGGCATAACCTGATTCTTTCCAACCTTCGCAGGCTATAGAATGCTTGTTTTCTATTGGATATTAATTCTCACAAGCATCCCTGTGTAAGGCATAGGTATATAAAAGTGCTCGTAACTCACAAGTCCTAACACCCCTATAGAACTTAGATGTTCCAGCCCACCAAGACCAATATAGCATAGTGTCAAAGGTCATCCATTATCCTGGTCCTGTTCACTTTTAATTCTACCGAAATTTCGAAGAAGAAAGATATTAAACATAGGAAAGTTCTTTAAAAGACTGAGATATGAGAGAGTAGTGATCCAGGGGCCTTCCCACTTTATGTGGACTTTTGTCCTTTCATATACTCTTATCCCATTTGGTTTCTGAACCAAATATATAATAATTCTATATATTTCAACTCAAATGCCCCTAAAATAACCTATTATAACAATAAACACTGAGCCACATATCAGGAAAAATCTTCCAGTTTGATCCCATATTTTGAAAATTCTAAAGAAACTTCTTTCCTTTCATTCACTTTGCACAAATAACAATTTCTAATATCCAAGGTGTCATTCCAGTTCCCACCTTTGGCAGCTGCCAGAGCCTTGAATCCAAAGCACACTCTGTTTGTCTGAAGGGATGTTTTCAGATGGTTAATATGTGCACCAACTAATCGATAATTTCTTCCTTATATAATCCACAAATTTAAAATAGAAAGAAGGCAAAGCTGTTAGAAACATTATAACTTAAGAACAAATGTAAATGCATTTTGTCCTATTACTCAAGGCTACAGAAACCTTACTCTGGATATAAGCATACATACACTACCACAAAATTCAGAATATATTTTGTATCATGATTAAAAATGTAGAATAAGCAAAGCCTCAGTATACAATATAATTAGCAACTAATTTTCTAGTTGAATAGCTCACTAATTCTATTCTATAGAATGTACCTATAAACATATTCTTTTAGAGAATTTGTAAAACACTTTCTTATTTCCGACTTTTAGAGCCATCAGGAAGAATCTTTTATGTGGAAACAACCCAAGTGCCCATCAATACATGAGTGGATTAATAAAATGTGGTATATGTATACCATAGAGCATTACTCAGCCATAAAAAATGGTAAACTAATACCTTTTGTAACAACCTGTATGGAACTGGAGACCATCCACCTAAGTGTAATATCAAAAGAATGGAAAAAACAAATATACCACATGTACTCACTATTAAACTGGAATTAAATGATCAACACTCATGTGTACATATGGTAGTAAAACTCAACAGATATCAAGTGGGGAGGAGAGAATGGGTAAATTCACACCTAAGGGGTACAATGGGCACTATCTGGGTGATGGACACCCTTATAACTTTGATTCAAACTATACAAAAGTAATTCATGTAACCAAAATGTTTGTACCCGTGTAAGATTCTGAAATAAAAAAAAGAATCTTTTAATACTAATATATAATATATTTAAAATATTTTATCAGAAGATAGCCCATAAAATTATTAACCAGAAAAATATCATAAAATATAAATTGGGTTAAGAAAAGTATGTTTTTATACTCAAAATACATCATAGGATTTATAAATATTCAAGGATTCTGCAACTAAAGCACTAGTGTTTAACAAAATCTCAGCTTTTCTTGTTATAGGTTAATGATCATCATCAGAAAAATAACATAAAACTGACCAGCTACTTTTAACATTATCCAGAAGTTTGTACCATGATTTGAACAAATAAAAAATTAAACACTCACTGCTGAATTTACATCACTAAAGATAAGTCAGTATTTGTGCTTGGAGAACCTTTTCTCAGCCCAGTTAAAAGATAAAACCTACTAGATTTGCTTTCCATGATTGAGACTTTCAAAGGCTATGGCAATTTGTAAAATGTATTAATAGTTATCAGGTAAAATTTGGCCCTTAGCTATCTAGACTCTCTTTTTTGTACATGCAGATGTCTCTGCAAATGAGTATAACTATGTTGAGGCGTAACTAAAAAGACTAGTATGGAACCAAGTGCTTTCCTTAGTACATGCAGTAAAACATGTCTTTTGTCTTATAGAGCTAACCACTGTATGCTGAGGTTGAAAATATTTATAATTTTGCTCAAAAGTAAACACTCTGTTTCTGATTTCTGCACTCCATTCTGATCTAACAGCTCCCTATAACTTCTTAAGCATCCACAGTGCCTTCAGGCATCGAAATCGAACTTTCCAGCATCCTTCTCATTGTATCACTGACACGTGTCAGAGCACTCATGGTTAATTTATTAAAAAAAAAAAACACACAAAAACAAAAAAACAAAAAAAATGCTATCAGAATTCCAATCATCTTACATTGAGAGAAATGGAAGCGATAAAAAGATTTTTTCTAGAAAGCTTGTAAAAAAAACTTTGTTTTCAGAAGAAAAATGGCATGCAGGAGAATACAACTTTCAAGGGAATATATAATGAAACTACAGTCTTGGTGCACCTACTATATTTTATTTGTTAGCGAACACTAACATATCCCAAACAAAAACAAGGAAAAGAGAATATTCTAACTCACCCTAGAAAACTGTCACACACACACACACACACACACACACACACACACACACACACAAATTAATATATAAGTGATGCATCTAGAACTAATATGTTTGTTCAGAATGTACGATTCACTCACAAACTTTCCTTTCTCTTTAACCTCCCCATAAAGTTACCTAATATCTTCAGTAATAAAAGAATTCTTGACCAGTTTGGTAGAAGGGTGCTTCAACAGTAAAATATCTGAATGTTCAATGTTCCAATGCTTCCAATCCAAACCTTTGAACTAATTATACATAATTCTTTCATCTCTGACACTATTCCTAAGCTAATAACGTAAAATTACCTAGAGCAGGATTTTCGAACATGTAATCCACAAACCACTTGAATCATGAATCATCTAGAAATTCAAATCTCTGGAAAGCAACCCAGACATCTGTATTTTTAGCAAGCAACCCAGATAAGACTGATTGCCAAACGAAGTCTGAGAACCACCAATCTAGAACCTCAATGGTCTGTAAATAACTTCAAAAGACATTTTCTATTCCTTTGTCCATTAGTCTGTAAGCTGCAATGAGAAATTTCTTCCCATTATTGAAGTATAATGAGAATCTATCTAAAACAATCTATTCACAAATGTAACTATAAGCATTAGATATTTATCAACAGCAAATATCACTATACATGTTTTCCATTATAGTAAACTAAGTTCTGGACCAGAAGTTAAACAGAACACAAGAAGGAAAAGCTTATTTCAGCAGGATAATTTCCTCCTACTGGTACATAATATTTATGCGAGTCAATATAAATTCCATTCAAACAAAATGGTGTGAGAACATACTTCTTTAGCCTAAAAAAAAGTAAATTACTTTTATTAACAATCACAAAACAACTTTCCATATTAAGCTGACCTCAGCACTTGTCATATATGACACTCTACAATAATATATCTTTAGGGGCTCCAGCATTTCTTTGAATTTTTTCTTTGAGGGGAGAAAAGTAGCCTACAGTATGCTATTCGATATATCAACCACAAGAGCAGCGAATGTAGGAAAAAAGTGGCACGGATCATCTCAAAGCAGTATATAAAATATGCATGTGTGAGTGAGTATAAAAATAGACTTAGTTTCACAGACCACTCAAGCCCTTATTTTTCACTTTTAAAAAAGAACTACAAAGCACCGTGGCTGTCTAGGGCAGGCCTCTTGTGCTGCCTGTCTAGCAACCCTTCCCCCTTCCTGTGATAACCACGCCTTATGCCTCTTTCAGAGATCAACTCCTCCCCAGGCTCTGTGGCTCTGGTGTGCTACTAGTTACAGTGCCCGTCTTTCAAAGGGTGACTCAATCTAGGATGGTCCAATCAGAATCTCACTTCTGGGAATTTAAATCTAGAGAAGGACCATACATGATGGTTGGAACCAACCATTCCAGTCTTCCAGGAAATGCGCTTTGATTCAAAGTTCTCTAGTTGTCCAAAATTCATGCTTTCTTGAAGCTTGACTGTTTCAGCTCTTCTTAAAATTTCTATGATTCACCTAACACACTTCCAGTACACTCTACTTTTCATCAGGTTATCCAGACGCTATTTCTCTTGCCAACAACCAAAAAACCTCAGCTGATAAGAGAGGGATATACGGAGAAGATACCTGATTTGGTACACTACTTGCAGGGCACTGCTTCTCAATAAGCATTTAAACCACTACAAAAACCTCACCACTTCCTCCATAAAACCTGTTTCAGATTGGTGGAAATCAAGAGCCACTCTTTCCTTTATCCTGCTAGCCTAACAAAACTCTTCATAGGTTTTTTGTCCCCTTTCTGCCTAAAGGCTTGACATCTCTTATTATTCATGTCCAGTTCAAAGTTAAATGTCCTGTCTCTTTTGACCTGTATGTTAAATACTTTATTGCCCATCTACATACTGCTTTAATACATTTATGCTGCTTTATTAAGTCATGTATGCCTCTGTTCACATCAAGCATGTCATTTTTGCCTTAGAATGTACACAGATAACATGCATAACATGGACTGTGTACAGTATCATTCACCATGCATAGTAATATGCATAGTTACATGCACAATTCAAAACCACATCTATGAAGGGCATAAACACATGCACATTAAAAAATATTCATAAGTCTTTAAAGTAAAACATAGAAGTCCTCCTACACAGAAACACTTCCAACTCCCCCTCCAAATATCTTCTCTATAAATAACTACTGCTAGGAGTTTGGGGTGTTAAATTCCATTCTGTACCTTGACAATGACTCATTCATAGTAATTGTTCTGATGAAGGCTGTAAGCAGGCTGAATGGAAGGGTTAAAATGGGTTACTTAAAATCTTCCACCAATAACTCCTGAACTGAAAAATTAAGAGTTAATTTTACCTGACTGTTCTAAGATATTTTTCAAGGCAACTGTAGAAAATGACGAGTATGGTCATGTTTTACATTGGGAGATGAGTCAAAAGGGATTTAACTGAGTTTCTGTTTCCGAGAAAAAGAAGAGTTAGGGGGAAATATTTTACATTTTTAAGAGAGAATCTTTTCAAAATATCATCTACCTGATTCAACCATAAACAAGCATAATTTCATAATACCAATACTTGAGTCACAATCACTCACAGCTATTCATTAGTAGATTCTACAGGAATTTCATATTAGGAATACTATTTTGGCACAATTTGAACTAACAAAAGTACTGTGCGATTTAATTTTTTTAGCCAATTCAAACCTGACCCTAAATTTTAAATTCTTTTGTTTCTATAAACGTTCTACTTTTGGAGTTCTGTTTCCTTTGTTCGGCTACTTCTGTTTCTTCTTCTGGCTTCTCCTCTTGCTCTCTAAAAACAGGCATTCTCTTCATCTATAGAGGCAGAGGGTATGCGGGAAATCTCCGTACCTTCCGCTCAGCCTAAAAGTGTTCTAAAAAAAAACTAAGTTCATTTAAGGGGAAAAAAAGGTATTCTCCAAGACTCCATACTTCAGCTCTCCTCTCTGTACGTCCTCAGCGCCACCCACTGCCCAAGCCTCAGTTACCTCCTTCTCGCCCCATGTCTTCCAAATGCCCGTCCCTGGCCAGACTCCCTTCAGAGTTCCCACAACTCCCATCTCCTGCTAAACATCTCCATCTGCACGTCCTATTGGCATCCACACACAATGTGTCCTAGAGAGAATTTACCAACCTTTTTACGCTTCTCTTGTTCTGTTGTCCATATTTCCTTGTCATGCCAGCTCTGAACTTTCAGCTGATCTTTGGTCCCCTACACACACTCTTTTCTTCCCTCTTCATTCACATCAGTTGCCAAATCTTAGGAATTCTACTCAGTAATGTTATGCAATCTTTCCCTTTTCGCTGTGTCCACAGTGACTGCTCCAGTTCCTAATTGTGCTACCTATTGTCTAGTTACTGGGATAGTCTCCAAACTACTTCCCACCACTACCTTTCTGCTTCCGTTTCACTCTCGGTGATCCAACTGATTAACCTTCTTGAGTATAATTCTGATCAGGACACTCTTGTTTATTGCCACGCTGAAGCTCTTTACATGTTCTATGATGAAGCCAAATTAAAATTTTCACTGTTCTTCTTTTCTCCATACTGGTCATATCCATATCTTTACTTTTATATCTTCCTTCATACAGACTGGTATCACCTCTTTCCCATCTCTGTGCACTTAAATATTAAATATTCTTTAGCACCTCCTCTCGGAAGTCTTCCCTGACTCCCGGGATGGGAGTAATCATTCTATTCTGTTCTCTGAATGCCCATCTGTCTCCCCTCCTTTCTCTTCTCTTTTGCTTTCTCTCTCTCTCTCTCTCTCTCTCTGTCCGCGCCCCCTCTCGTTTTCATTGGTACAACAACTATTTCTATAACCTCGATGTTGCCGGGCCTTACTCATCTATGGGCACTAACGAGTCCCCATTAACAGTAATAACTTAAATGTCACCAACTTTTGGACTGGCTGATACAGCATTACTAGGCTGACACAAGTCACAAGCATTTCTAGGAGATTCCGAGACATGTTTCCCACATATTGGTGAATAAGGCTTCTTCCTTCACTGTCGTTTTTATTTTGATGCTCCCCTTTGTTTCCACGGGGATCAGACGTGAATCTATTGAGAGCTGAAGCAGTATACAAACATGAACAACAAACATTATCCTATGCTCAGAATTGCTCTGTTTTAATGTCCCAGACCAAATCAAGCTCAGAATAGCTGGCTTTTCTTCCCTGAGGTTAAGTCTCTCTAAGAGATTCATCAGATTTTCATCCTACTAGGCTTCCCAGACTCACCCAGTGAGTCTACCAGCTACGCCACATGCTTGCTTATACTTCTGCTAGACTGAAGATACAGCCACTGTTCCTTACTGGATAGACTATAACCTTTTTAAGAGTAGGGTCCATGTTTAAATAATATATATCCTCACCAAAACAATTAACATAGTTTCTTACACAAAGACAGCCCTTAATGTTAAAAATAAAATATTATTTTAGAAAAATTAGATACCTCAAAGAGCGAAAAATAGAAATATCATTCGGTCCAGCAATAGCACTATTAGGCATCTACCCAAAAGAGCACAAAACATTCTACAATAAAGATATCTGCACCCGAATGTTTATGGCAGCACAATTCACTATTGCAAGGATGTGGAAACAACCCAAGTGCCCGTCAATCCAGGAGTGGATTATTAAAATTTGGTATATGTATACAATGGAATATTACTCAATCATAAGAAACGACAGTGATCTAGCACCTCTTATACTTTCCTGGATTAAACTTAAGCCCATTATCCAAAGTGGGGCACCACAAGAGCAGAAGAATGGGATCCACTTGTACTCACCATCAAATTGGTACTAACTGATCAACACTAGGTTGATCACATGGCAGTAATACTCTCCAGGGATTAGGGGAATGGGGGGGTAAACCCGCAACTAAAAGGACACGGGGAGCATTGTAGAGGGGAAGGGCATGGCTCTAACCCTTGCTAGGGTGAGGCAAAGACATAAAGTGTAACCTTAATGTTTGTACCCTCATAATACCCTAAAATTAAAAAAAAAAATTATTTTAAAAAAATGGTCCAAATTAATGATTAATAACATTTAAAAATTAATTTGAATACTTAAAATCTGTATGTCAGGTAATCCAGGCCCTAACAGGATTAGTTCTATGCAGTGATCTACCTCTTTTCTCTACTTTTCCGATATCACACTCCCTTAAAAATTGCAAGTACCTTTTGAAATCTGTTTCAAAGATGTATTAAAAATAGGAGAACCTGGTACCTACCTCAGGGGTTGTTTTTAGGATTAAATGACATAATACATGAAAAGTACTTAGCATAGTACCAGGAATGCAATTAGCACTTGATAAACCTTAGTTTATACTATTTTCATTGTGGAAGCTAGAATTATTTGTAATTGTTCCAAAACTAAATTCTACAAAGAAATATTCTCAAAAGTGACTATTTCTTAAATTATACATAATAGTACTCCAAATGTTGAACATTATCTACAGCTTGTGTAAAATTCTCTGTCAATAATCACTTCTAATTTAATTAATCATCTTTTAATTGTCTACCTCCATGACCATAATAAAGAGCAGTTACCTGGAATATCAAGACACAGTAATCACATACAAATGAATATTTTCAGTAAGCAAATAAAATGATTTTGACAAGCTTCCAGGCTACTTAACAATAGTGTTGCTGTACCTAGATCTCTGAAATAAAGTCAGAATATCTAGATTTTTATTTGAGATGGCTCCAAAACTATCCATTGAAAACCAAGAGGTACAAATGTCCCCTTAACCAAATAGGCAAGGAGAACTCAAGAATTTTGAGTAAAAACACGGCAGACTTCTATAGAAATGAAGCTTAAGTGAGATGGCAGGATAATCTGCTGGAACCGATACAATGAAAGAAGGTGGACCCCAAGGGAGGGACATTTCACAATGCAATCGGAAATGGTACATCCTTTCTCCTACACACATCCATAATTGGAAAAAAATACTGAAAACCCTTCTTCCCACCACCGACCTTCTGAGTAGGTGTGGTGGGACAAATTTCATCCTCAATATGCACAACAGATTCTGATCTTTTTAACACCTGGTCAAGTTCGCAAAATCACTAAATAAAATGTAATCCACTTAGTTTCTCCACTCAACTTGGTTTTCACTTCCACAAAATGTCCTCTTTCTACAGAACGGATGAAATAGCAACTACTGCCTCATCCTGATTACAACCCTCAAGACAGGACAGGACCCTTGCTTATTGAGGACACTTTCCACAGAACAATTAAGGTGAGTAGAAACCCAGAGGCCAGCAACAGGAGGGGAACTGGGGTTACCTACGAAGTCTACAAGTTCTATCGTACCGTGGTGAAAAAACTACGAGCCTCTGAAATTAGACCATTTGCATTACTAACTTCAGATTAAATGCAGGGTGATTAGACCCACCATCAAAAGGGAACTGTTAAGTCTCCCACACACGCGTTCTGTTCTATTCAATCACTACACCTTGTGTAGCAGCTTTCTTGGAAACTGATATAGAAATGAATCATAACCAAGAGAAAAAGAACAATCTTCATTTCTGACAATGTTAAAAATGTTTAAAACATTGTAACATTTTTAAAAGGTTATAGTCACTATAAAAGTTAAAACATTAACTTCAGACAATGTTTTAAGAAAGGCAAGAAATACCTAAGGTTGAGCCAGTACCAAAGCAAGCTAGATTCCTAACAGCAACTGTTTAATAGAATTATTGTTTTGAGTCATAAAAACATAAAACCCTAACCTTAACACAACCAGATATTAATAGAAAATAATATTGTCTTACTTTATTTTCAGACTAATCTCTTCTGTCAAAATAAAAAGGAAAAATAATGATGTTTGAATTCAATAACCTAATTTTTTAGAGTCTTGGATATCACCCAATAATCTCTCATATTGCAAGAAGTTAAGAATTTAGTATTCCAAAAGTTAAATATGAAGGAAAAAAGCGGGCAGAATGCATATTCAATCTGTTTGACACATGCATGAAAACAAAAAAAACCTTTTTTTTCTATTTCTAATAAATTTTGAGGCAATTTCTTTAAATCTTAACGAAGGTAACACAGGCCCAGAGTAATAATGCTCTTCCCTTTCCTGAAAAGCATAGTTTCTAGAGTTCTTACTTGTTTATACAATTAACTCCAAAAAACAAAATCAAAACCCTGGGGATAATGTTATCCTATATATTTCACAAACATTTTATTTCCCAGTTTTGTGAAAACAAATTAAACCGAACAGAAAAATTGTATGCAAATGTCACTCAAATTAAATGAAATATAAAGAAAACTTATTGTCTACCTGCATAACATGTGAAATAATTCTACACATTGCATTAAATTTTAATTAAGATTAAACTGAAAAATGTATATTAAAATCCTTTAAAGTTGTTTAAATAATTGTGTGACTCATCTCTACTGCCTCTGTTAGTTCAAAAAAATCAGTGAACCTACTGATACGCAACCCACTCAAAAGTGACTCATTTTAACATTTAATTATTTCCATGCACAATGTGAACAATATCTTTAACATATGACCTGATTATAATTAGATCACATTAAAGGATGAAAAGAACATGAAAATGTGATTTCTAAACACAAGAACTGAGTTGTCTACTCATCAAATACAGTTGATTGATCAAGGTTCAATTTATGTCACTTGGACCTACAATTGTTATTACTTGAATTCGACCCTATTGGAAAAATAAATAAATAATTTTCCTCTGAAAATTTACTGTGTCTTGTTTTCTATTGTAAAGAAACGAAAAGCATGCAACCTGATATATTTCCCTTTCAAGCCCTAACTGCCAAAAACTTTAGAGCAATCTTTATTTCCCAAGTGTTTAATTTTGTTCAGTTCATATGCTTGAAAAGATTCCTTTTTAGCTTCCTTCGTATGGTCTTTGTTCTCATCTCTCCTTAAATGACTTAGCTGGCATGGTCTGAACGTGTGGTCTCAAGTCCCTTTGGACATAAGTAGAAAGGACAGCCTTCAACAAAAGGAGAAAGGGGCGAGTGATGGGAAGGGAGGAAGCCAGCAGGAAGAAGGCAGGGAGGTATGCAGGCACCTACACACGCCTGATACTCAGAACTCTCACACATCTGCTGTTCCGTTTGTGCAAATGACACTAGAATTCTTCTAAATAAGTACACGTTGGCAATGTTCTATGATTTTTAAAGTTGAGGAAATGACAATGATGTGTAAGTTACAGTTACAAACTGAGCGCATCTAAAGCAAATAATATACTATTGAATGTTTTTCCATCCAAAGCACTGTACTACGTGTTTAATTATTTATTGCTCACAGTAACCCACAATGCAGATTTTATTAGTATTAATTATTAAATTCTTATTATCACCACTTTACTAATGAAGAAATTGAGACGTAAAATGGTTTTATACCTAGTAAGTGGTAAAGCTGGGATTCAGACTACTAACTTCTAAGTCTGTGCCCTTAACTGGGATGCTCTCTTCACTGTTATTAAATAAAACTTGCACTGTTTGTCTGATATATATTTTCTGAAGTATATAACTGGCACTATGCTTCATGACAACTAGGTGCAGGACAGCCAGCTCAAATAAAATATTGAAATTACTAATAATTTTACATTGCCGAGCCAAGCATTTGAGTCAGGTGAGGGGAAGGAAAAATAGAACCGGACAGAATAGGAAGCTGCCCCAGGATCTCTTTGAAGTACTCTGGACTCATAACCAGGTGCAAGATGGGAAAAATGCTGGAGATAGCAGTTGTCATACCCAAGTTCCAGTTCTTTCTCTTCTGCTAATTAAAAATGCTTGACACTGATTTCAACACTCAACTTCTTTGGGAATCAGTTTCCTCATCTATAAAATAACGGGAATGACTGGAGAACAGCCAAGAACCGTACTGCTCTACTACCAAAACCCAGGCCTTTCCATTCTTCTGCTAAGGGCACTCACAGCTCAAGGATGGTCCAAGCATCACCCCGGGAAGGGCATCTGCTACATATCATTGAGGATCAAAACAGGTGGAGTCTAGGGACCCCACTCCTATTTAGGCAGGGCAGACAAATCCTCCTTCTAGGAGAGATCTTGCTTCATTGAAGAAGAATACTTTATGCTAGACAACCTCTAAATAAGTACCTGGATCAGATAAAAGACCCAGAAGCACGTAGCGACCAGATGTTTCTTCCACTAAGAAGTGCTCCACCACACTGACATAACTTATAAAAAAAAAAAAAAAAACACCATCTTCAAATTTCTCCCTAAAATTTCACCAATTATTAGCATCTGAAGCTAAAAAATAAAATAGAATAAAACCACCATTAATGCAATTAAGGTAACTCAGAAAAGAAGCCAGTTATCAGCCACACTTTGGGATGGAATAGCTCAATCACTGAATAGAACGTGACACTTAGAAGAACTTTTAGGAATACACTTGTCCACCTTCTTTTGGCCTCATCCTCTGAAGAAAGAGAAATGGGCAAGGTCAAGATCAGACTTAAATAAAACTGTAAAGAACAGAAAACGCGTGGTCTTTTTCTTT
>NW_012152396.1:2733247-2734858 GCF_000956105.1 Propithecus coquereli
CACTCCCTTAAAAATTGCAAGTACCTTTTGAAATCTGTTTCAAAGATGTATTAAAAATAGGAGAACCTGGTACCTACCTCAGGGGTTGTTTTTAGGATTAAATGACATAATACATGAAAAGTACTTAGCATAGTACCAGGAATGCAATTAGCACTTGATAAACCTTAGTTTATACTATTTTCATTGTGGAAGCTAGAATTATTTGTAATTGTTCCAAAACTAAATTCTACAAAGAAATATTCTCAAAAGTGACTATTTCTTAAATTATACATAATAGTACTCCAAATGTTGAACATTATCTACAGCTTGTGTAAAATTCTCTGTCAATAATCACTTCTAATTTAATTAATCATCTTTTAATTGTCTACCTCCATGACCATAATAAAGAGCAGTTACCTGGAATATCAAGACACAGTAATCACATACAAATGAATATTTTCAGTAAGCAAATAAAATGATTTTGACAAGCTTCCAGGCTACTTAACAATAGTGTTGCTGTACCTAGATCTCTGAAATAAAGTCAGAATATCTAGATTTTTATTTGAGATGGCTCCAAAACTATCCATTGAAAACCAAGAGGTACAAATGTCCCCTTAACCAAATAGGCAAGGAGAACTCAAGAATTTTGAGTAAAAACACGGCAGACTTCTATAGAAATGAAGCTTAAGTGAGATGGCAGGATAATCTGCTGGAACCGATACAATGAAAGAAGGTGGACCCCAAGGGAGGGACATTTCACAATGCAATCGGAAATGGTACATCCTTTCTCCTACACACATCCATAATTGGAAAAAAATACTGAAAACCCTTCTTCCCACCACCGACCTTCTGAGTAGGTGTGGTGGGACAAATTTCATCCTCAATATGCACAACAGATTCTGATCTTTTTAACACCTGGTCAAGTTCGCAAAATCACTAAATAAAATGTAATCCACTTAGTTTCTCCACTCAACTTGGTTTTCACTTCCACAAAATGTCCTCTTTCTACAGAACGGATGAAATAGCAACTACTGCCTCATCCTGATTACAACCCTCAAGACAGGACAGGACCCTTGCTTATTGAGGACACTTTCCACAGAACAATTAAGGTGAGTAGAAACCCAGAGGCCAGCAACAGGAGGGGAACTGGGGTTACCTACGAAGTCTACAAGTTCTATCGTACCGTGGTGAAAAAACTACGAGCCTCTGAAATTAGACCATTTGCATTACTAACTTCAGATTAAATGCAGGGTGATTAGACCCACCATCAAAAGGGAACTGTTAAGTCTCCCACACACGCGTTCTGTTCTATTCAATCACTACACCTTGTGTAGCAGCTTTCTTGGAAACTGATATAGAAATGAATCATAACCAAGAGAAAAAGAACAATCTTCATTTCTGACAATGTTAAAAATGTTTAAAACATTGTAACATTTTTAAAAGGTTATAGTCACTATAAAAGTTAAAACATTAACTTCAGACAATGTTTTAAGAAAGGCAAGAAATACCTAAGGTTCAGCCAGTACCAAAGCAAGCTAGATTCCTAACAGCAACTGTTTAATAGAATTATTGTTTTGAGTCATAAAAACATAAAACCCTAACCTTAACACAACCAGATATTAATAGAAAATA
>NW_012152396.1:2737963-2748084 GCF_000956105.1 Propithecus coquereli
TGGAGGTGAGGGAGGGGGGCGGTGAGATATCACAAAAGAATTTAAAAGCCTGGGATTAGCCAGCGCTAGCCCTTCTAGGGCTTTACCCAAGGCAGGAAATTGCTGTGCTGCTCGTGGCTTCCCTGCGCCGGAGCCCAGGCAGCTGGCCAATGCACTAACCCCCTCTCTGGCCTCTTCCCTGGCTCGCACAGACGGCAGAGTCAGTGCTACCTTGGCCCCACCGTAACCCTGCTGGCTTGAGAGAAGCTGGCAGAAAGAGTCCAGCGCTGTGCTATTTAAAGCTATAAGCGGCTACTGTGGACGGAGATGAGCCGCTTCAGCGGCAGAGGGTAAGGCCGGCAGCCTGAGGCTTTCAATCGCCCTAATGGAATTCACTCACCTGCTGCGGGTAGGCACCCAAATTTGAGAAAGAGCTGCCCGGTTCTATTTCGTAACTCCTAGTACTCATTTATCTATGCCAACCAGCAATTTTTTGTAGTTAAGTTGCTTGATTGCAAATCCTTCGATTCAATTTTCAGCCTCAAAATACATTGATGGATGTAAAAGAAGTCCTGGGTTTACTACTGAGGTTTCTTTTTTGCTGTCGTTGGTTTTTAGTTTTTTTATTTTTTTAGTTCAAAATATTAAGAGAGTACAAATGTTTTCGTTACATGAAATATATAAATATATATATATAGTGCACACCAAAACACCCACATGGACTATTTTATATAACCAGACACACACATACCTTTGTATACCCTACACATATGTACGTAGATAGGGAATGCATACATAAAGAGAGAGAGATCCATGTATGTTTCTATGCTTGAACTCAGGCTGCCCAAGCTACCCGAAATATTAGGAACAACCCCGCTGGGAACCAGGCTAACGTAACGATCAAAAGCACAGGTTCCAATGCAGGTATCAGGGTCTTCAGTGAGACACAGGACAAGACACTCACTTACCTGGATTCCTAATCTGTAAATGGAAATTGTTGACAAGATTAAGATGATTCCTATAAAGGACAGATCTGTGCTGGCCCACGATATTCAGTGTTCTTAAATTTTAACTGGTATTAGCATTATGATAAAATATCTAGGATAGCTCAAGAGGACCATTTTAACAGATTAGTTTCCTTCTAAAAAGCAAACGTTATTTTGGCCAAACCTGATAATCTATGCTCTCCTTGTCCTCTTACTTCCTAAAATGTGCCAGATGGGCACCTTATCTAGGCAACCTCTATTCATTCTTAAAAACTCAGCTCAACGAAAACCTTCCCTGACCCCTAACCTAAGTTAGATGACTTTGTTACTTATTTCATAAAACGGTGTCCCCTTCCTTTATAGCATTTATGCCACTTTAATCATTATTTACTCAGGTGGGTGACCTTTTAAAAAGTAACGCCTGTGTTTCCCATTCTCTCTAAACTCCACCAGGGCAAATCCGATGCCCGCTTTTGCTCATTGTTGCATCCACAGCACTGAAAGTACGAGGCACACAGTAGGTACTCAATAATTACTGACTGAATGAATCAATGATTCAGCCAAGCTCTACCCAGATGTTAATGAATCTATTTACATCCTCCCAGGACGCAGAGAGAGAATTCAGTCACAGGAACATAGAGAATCCTGGGAGATATCCAGAAAGACAAAAATTGGAAAAACTGATACTTGTTGAAAGAAGTCAAACAATCCAAGAAACTGCAGCAGTCTGGCTTTCTGTACTTGGCTGGAGAACTTTTATAACATTCCATGAAAGAGAAATCATACAAGAAATGCAGAGTTCTGGGTACCAAAGGGGAAGGAAGGATTATGCGCGGAGGAAGCATTTATTCACCTGAGGCTGCTGGAAGCTGGTGAGTGACAGGGAGCAGATTCTAGCGCCCTGTCATCTATGCTCTGTGTCTTCCTTCATTCAGTAACGCATGTGGCATTTATTGTGCACTTGCTCCGTGAGACACAGCGCCTGGTTTTGTGGATACGGGAATAAGCACTAAACACTCCACTCCATGGAGTCTCCAGTTTAGCACAGAGAAGAAAAAAAGGCATTAAACGTGTAACACACGTATGATCAGTGCTCAGAGAGGACCACAGGCGGCTGTAGCAACAACCTTGACCGGAAAGTCAGCACATAAGCATATTTTAGTTTCTTCCAAGGAATTAGTCCAGAGTATAATATTTTTACAATGTCTTTTTAAAAATTCTACCTTAAAAAAAAAAAAAAGTTTGCCATGCTGATTTGTATCTGTTTGTCGCTAAACAGGAGTAAATTAAGAGACACACTAGACCTCTACTATTATGTTGATCTCGGGTGTGGGTTTGGGTCAAGATGACTTCAAAATAGGTAAAAGAGAGAATTTTAAATGTTTTCACCACAAAGAAATGATAAATATTTGAGGTGGCAGATATATTGATTACTCTCATTTGATTGTTCCACAGTGTATACATGTATCAAAATACCACTTTTTACCCCGTAAACATATGCAATTATTGTTTGTCGATTGAAAATAAAACAAAAAAATAGATGCTGCTCCTTTACTGGCTTATATGTAAAAGCAGCAGAGAAAGAAAATAAGAGAAAAAAATAACTTATGAAAACCAAAGCTTCGAAACACCATTCAGGAGGATGGAGTTGATTCATATGAAATCTTAGGAAACGTATTAAACTTTCAAGTTCATAAGAGTCTCCTTGTTTGTGAAAGTTACACACAAGGGAAAACTAAAAGCATCAAAGAAAGGCCTAGAATTCACCTCTCAAAAGTGGTAATCAATTCCCCGTTCCAATATTCACACCAATCGTGTCAGTATTAATTTGATGAGCACACACTGCCAATAACTGTCAAAGACCCAGGGGAAAGAGTTCCTGTCCTCAGTACAGCCATGCCCCTGCCACGACAATAAATGCAAACAATGAGTTCAAGATAAACTTGAGGTGCGAACAGTGGCTACAAAGAAGATGCAAACGCATTGAAACACTGCAGAGCAACAGCGCTTCTACTTTAGCTGGAATGGTCAGGAAAATCCTGTTGGAGGAAATGGAATTTAAGTTAATACCAGAATGATAAGTAGGAACCTCTAGTTAGAAATCTTAAAAAGAATAGTCTGCGAAGAGGGAATAGCAGGTCCAAAAGTCCAGAGACAGGAAAATTTGGATTTTTTTGAAAGACAGAAAGAAGACCGTAACGGCTGAAGGTAGTAAAGAAAGTAAGGAATAGAGGGAAATGACATCAGAGACGTTTCCTGAGCCCAGATCTTATAGAACAGTGGTTCTCAAAATGCAGTATCACATGGGAACATTTTAGACATGCAAACTTTCAGACTCCTGTGCAGACCTACTGAGTCAGAAACTCTGAGGTGTCTGAACAAGCCTTCCAGGGGATTCTGATGCCCACTAAGACTAGAGGCATCTTGAAGAAAACAGTGATTCTCCACACTAGTTGTGTGTTAGAATCATCTGGAGAAACATTTAATCTATTTATGCCGAGCCTTACCCCAGACCAAAAGAACCTTTATCTCTGGAGTTGGGATCTGAGCATCTGTATTTTTTAACAAAGCTCTTTAAATGATTACGATACACAATGATTATTGAAACCACTGAAATAGAGTCTTAAAAGTCATGGTAAAATGTTTGTTTTTTAATGGGAAACCACTGAAGGCTTGTATACAGAAAAGTTCATCAAATTTAGAAATGTCACTTCAGCTCCTACGCGCAGAGTGAGCAGGGGCAAGAATGGATGAAAAAGACCAGTCAGGAGGTCACTGTAATATTCAGAAAAAAGACAATAGTGGTTTGGACCAAAGTTGTAGCACTCGAGATATACTAAGCAGATTCAGACATATTTTACAGATAAACCTCAAGATTTATTATGGATTTGATAGGAGAGATGAGAAAAAAAGAAGAATCTACGTTTTTGGACTGAGAGATAATGCCCAAACTTTTCTTTTTGGAGGAAAAGCATGCAGGTGTGGCTATCAAGGGTTGCTTTTTGGCCCTATTAAATTTGAGATTTGGCCCTATTAAATCTAGACAGCCCAGTGGAGATGCGGAATAAATAGCAAGATATACATACAAGTCTAGAGCTCAGAGGAGAGATCAGAGCCCGACACATACAAGAGAATCACCACGGTGTAGACAGTATTTGAAGCCATGGACTCAGATGAGATCATCTAGGTCGAGAGGAGGGATACAGAAGAGGCTTGGGTAAAGCACACAGCTGATGTATAGACAGTACACACAGTTGATTCATGGGAACTCAGAAAGTGTGATGGTCCATAGACCATTAAAGCGCAGGACAACTAAAGATAATAGATCTTCTGCGTTGCCCTGTGACACAGCCCCACTACCAGTTTGCGGCTGCAACACGGCTTTAGGAACTCACAGGAACTTCTTAATGACTACTGGCTGTCAAATAACATGAATATCCACTTCAAAGCTCCATCAGGAAATCTCTGCCTGAACCAAATGAGTAAACTGAGGATCAGACACATTAAGAGACTTCTCTAACTTCATAGAGTTCTGTGTTCTGCCCGAACACAGCCTGGGGAATTGGCACTCATGGGTGCTTCCAAAGAACACATAGCTCCCAGGCAAGGGGACTAAGAGAGGAAGCTATAGCTGTACATAGTTAATCCAATCTGGGACTGACACGTGCAGAGTCAAGCTGGCTGAGATTATGACTGTGCAGTGGGCAAGGGACAGGACAGTATTACAGGAAAAAAAAAAAAATGTTGAATTCTTTACCAGAGAAAGGAGGTCAGCTGGGAAAAACCAGTATCCAGTATCATTGCACGCAAACAAGAAACAGACAGTTGAGTTACGGAGTCTGGCACTCATTGAGAGCCTGTTAGAAACGCAAACTTTCAGTCCCCTCCACAGACTCACTAAATCAGAAACTTGGAGGTGGCACCCAGCAATCTAAGTTTTAAGTAAAACTCAGGAGCCCCAGATGCCTGCTAAGGTCAAAGGCCTTTTGGGGAAAACAATGATTCTCAACACTAGTTGCTTATTCCCCAAATGCAAAACGGGAGGACTCTCCCAGGGAAGGGCTGCATCAGTAGAGCTGGCGCAACACTATCTTGGGGTCACTTGGCAGTGCCCTAACGGCCCATCCAAGGGACATTTCCTTTTGCACTCTGTGTGTGTGTGTGTGTGTACTTCTCTTTACACCAGTTAGTATAATACAGTCGTGCACTGCTTAACGTCAAGGATACACTCTGAGAAATGCATCCTTAGGCGATTTCACCGTTGTGTGAACACCAGAGTGCACTTACACAGACCCAGACGGCACGGCCCACTACACACCTAGGCTGTCTGACACAGCCTATGGCTCCCAGGCTACAGAGCTGTACGGCATGTCACTGTACCGAATACTGTGGACAACTGTAACGTAATGGTAAGTATCTGTATATCTAAACACAGAAAAAGAACAGTGAACATAGAGTATAAAAGAGAAACGGTTCACCTGCACAGGGCACTTACCATGAATGGAGCTTAGAGGACCGGAAGTGACTCTGGGTGAGTCAGCGAGTGGCAAGCGAAGGTGAAGACCTGAACCGTGACTGCACACTCCTGTAGACTTTATACACACCACACACTGCATTTTTAAAAGTATTTTTCTTTCTTCAATAATAAATTAACCTTAGCTTACTGTAACTACTTTATAAACTTAACTTTTTAAAACTTCTTTTCAACTCTTTTGTAATAACACTTAGCTTAAAAGACAAACACACGGTACGTCTGTACAAAAATATATTCTTTCTTTGTATCCTTATTCCATAAGCTTTTGTCTATTTTAAAAATGTTTTATTTTCTTTTACTTTTTAAGCTTTTTCTTAAAAACTAAGACGCAAATACACACATCACCTAGGTAGGTCTACACAGCGTCAGGATCATCAATAAAACTGTCTTCCACCCGCAAGTCTTCTCCCACCAGAAGGTCTTCCCAGGCAGTAGCAAGCTCAGAGTTGTAACCTCCTATGACAGCAATGCCTTCCTCAACACCTCCTGAAGGACCTGCCTGAGGCTGTTTTACAGTTAATTTTTTCTAAAATAAGTAGAAGTGTACTCTAAAATAAAGACTAAAAGTATAGTAAATATATAAACCAGAAATGCAGTCATTTATTACCCTTTTCAAGTATTATGTACTATACACAATTGCATATACTATACTCTTATATGTCTCTCAGGATAGCGGTTTGTTTACACCAGCGTTACATTATAACGTTATGATGGCTATGATGTCACTAGGCTATAGGAATTTTTCAGCTCCGCTATAATTTTTCAAGACCACCATCATATATGTGGGTCATCGTTGACAAAAATTTCATGATGTGGCACATGACTACAAATATATACATATATTTGTATATATTTCCCTTTACACTGGTTATTTCCACATTGTATTAGGAGTCAAGCTAAAACATCTCCCAAAACTTTAATAGCAGTTAGGTTCTTTGAAGCCTTCAGGAACACAGGACTTATTCATATTTAGTGGATTAAAAAAAAATTTTTAAAGTAGAAAAATTAGAAAGTAACCATATCTCAGCATTTGGAAAAGTGAACACTCATACATGCAATTTCTTCTCCAGACCATGATTAATGAATAATGGCTAATACGATGCTTTGATCTCTTCCTTGGACAGGAATGCATTGTTCATAGGATAAATTAGAATACAAACTTGGTTATAGAGTCATATTACATCAGTCCTAGACAGAACCTCAGAAAGCTAATAGTTAACAGTTTCCTAATTTTAGTTCCCTGAGCCCACAGAAACCAGTAGAAGCAGCAACGAAGACCTGGGGAATGACTGTCACCGTTTCACAAGACCTGAACAAAATGATACAGGTCTATGGATAATTTAATTATTTTATTGGAAAAGGAAATCAACCAATATATAAAGAGAGTACTCACCGGGACCTTTGGCTAGCAATTTTGTATGCTTTTTAATTTTAAAATATAGGAAAACGATTCATTACATAGTTTTTCTGGTTTATAAAATATTTTAAACATGAGGTCCAACAAGTGGAACAAAAGAAAATCACTAATCTAATTCAAATGCCTAGTTTTTAAGTTTGGAAAGAATAACAACATGGTGCCATGAATACAGCCCACACGTATTCTCATAGATTGAACATGTTCACCAACATGGTCAAACATTCTCATAGATGATCATGTTTCTAATTTTTTTCTAAGCACAGCATATAAAAAGAAATCCCTCCCCGAAAATTTCAGATCAGTGGTTAGGGTCTAGGACCAATATGGCTCACGGTCTTCCCTCACTTCTATAGGTTAAGTCTAGATGTGATGCCACAGTTGAAGCCAAGGGTGGCAATAAGGTGCAGCTGACCAAATAGAGACAGAGATCTCATGGTGACTTATTTTATCTGGACCCACGTCACTATGTTTGGTCTGCTTTCCTGTCCTGGCAGCCAGTTAATACCTTCCTCGGAGCCAGGTATGCAAAATGAAGGACTATATGAAGCAAGGCAGGAAAGCGAGAAATACTGGCACCCCCTAAGCAAGATGGAATACCCTGCAAGCCCAAAGGACGTATCACCCCAAGATTCCAATCACTACGTTAAAAGCATTGCGTTTCACAGATAATGCTAAATAAAATGTGCCCCACTGTGTTTGGGTTGCTAACATTTGCAAATTCTCTAAATTAAGTGCTGCTCTTCATTTTCTCACAAGCTTCGTGTGCTCAGGAATCTCCTTTCAGACGGGGTCCTGCTATGTTCACATGACAGGCCAGCAACAGCACAGTCGTCTCCATCTACAAATATCTTCTACTTTTAGGGACATCGCCAGAAAGAAATAGGCCTCCCAGAAATCTCCTACATTTTAAACTGGAGTTGAAAGTCCTATCAGCTAATCAAAAACTCACAAGACCCCAAAGTCTACTTTGATAATGCCATTCAAGTCTAAAAATGCATTTTCTAGTAATTGGAGCTCGTCAACCCCATGACACCTCTATCTCCATCCCCTCCAATTGCTTCCGCAGAGGTGAAGAGAATGCACACTCCTTGCTGGATGCTTTTCTCATGGAACACTCTGGACTGAGAAAAAAATAGATATAAGGTAGCATATCAACCATCACTTAAGAAAAAAAAGATATGAAATTAACAAGGTTGGGAAGACTCAGAACAACAGTCCATACCATCTGATGCCACAGAACTCTTTATCTTTATTCCAAAAATATCTCACTCTGGGATTCATAATTTAAAATACATGATCAAAATGAAAAGCCTGAGAGGAATGTTAAAATTATGACTTATGCATAGTTAATTCCACTCCAGCTAGGGTGTGGGCTACATCGCACTACTGAAGGAAAATGTTTTCTGCAGCAGAGGTCATTTGTTACATGGTGCACTGAATGGGTGATCAATTGTGTAAAACCTAAGTATTGTAATGACAATAGCAATAAGAGGTCAATCATGGTTATTATATCTTTGTCAACTCTGAAAAATCTAATAAGTGGAACGGGATATATTCACTTCATATTTCCAAGTAGAACCTAAGGAAGAACTTTCTATATGGTACAGCTATATATAAATAAAATGGAAAGTAATGAGTTTCCCATCTTTAGAAGTCTTTAAGAGGGCAGAGGTGAGAGCACCCCTCAGAGAAGATGATGTTGAAGGAGCCCTGCATCAGGTGGATAAGGTGATCTTAGAATGACAAGGATTTTCACCATGGTCCTCACTTCATGGAAGACTCTATTTTCGACAAATTAATTTGCAGGCTGAGTTGGGTAACTTCAGCGTATCTTATTTTGCAACTTAATCATTATTATTATTAATCACAAAATATTGCTTAAGATTGCTTTTGCTATACGGGGTCTTCTCTGGTTCCAAACAAAGTGTAGAATTATTTTTTCTAGGTCTGTGAAAAATGATGTTGGTACTTTAATAGGGATTGCATTGAATCTGTAGATCACTTTGGATAGTACAGACATTTTAACAATGTTGATTCTGCTGACCCATAAGTGCGGTATGATTTTCCACCTGTTTATGTCCTCTGCTATTTCCTTCCTCAGTGTTTCGTAGTTTTCCCTGTAGAGGTCTTTTACCTCCTTAGTTAAATATATTTCTAGGTATTTTATTTTCTTTATTGCTATTATGAAGGCTACTGAATCTTAGATTTGGCTCTCAGTTTGACTTGTTGATGTATAGGAATGCTACTGGATTTCTCCACATTGATTTTGTAACCTGAGACTTTGCTGAATTTGTTTATTGATTCCAGTAGTCTCATGGCAGAACCTTTGGAGTTTTCTAGATATAAGATCATATCGTTAGCAAAGAGCAACAGTTTGACCTTTGCTGCCCCCATATGGATGCCCTTGATTTCCTTCTCTTGTCTGATTGCTCTGGCTAGGACTTCCAGCACTATGTTGAATAAAAGCGGTGATAGAGGGCAACCTTGCCTGGTTCCAGTTCCAAGTGGGAATGCTTTCAATTTTTCCCCATTCAGTATGATGTTGGCTGTGGGTTTGTCATACATGGCTTGTATAAATGTTAGGTAAGTCCCATCTATGCCTATTTTGTTAAGCATTTTTATCATAAAAGGGTGTTGAATTTTGTCGAATGCTTTTTCTGCCTCTATTGAAAGGATCATATGGTCTTTGTTTTTACTTCTATTTATGTGGTGAATTACATTTACAGATTTGCATATGTTGAACCATCCCTGTATCTCTGGGATAAAGCCCACTTGGTCATGATGGATTATTTTTTTGATAAGCACTTGAATTCGGTTTGCTAGGATTTTCTTGAGAATTTTTGCATTTATATTGATAAGGGATATTGGTCTGTAGTTTTCTTTTTTTGTTGCGTCCTTTCCTGGTTTTGGTATCAGGATGATGCTGACCTCATAAAATGTGTTGGGGAGGATTCCTTTCTTCTCGATGTTGTGGAATAATTTCTATAGGATAGGCACCAGTTCTTCTTTGTAGGTCTGATAAAATTTGAGTGTGAAACGATCTGGTCCAGGACTTTTCTTTTTAGGAAGATTTTTTATTGCTGCTTCAATTCTGGTACTTGATATTGGTCTGTGCAGGAATTATATTTCTTCCTGACTGAACCTAAAGAGGCTGTGTGTTTCTAAGAATTGGTTCATTTCCTCCACATTTTCCAGTTTATGTACA
>NW_012152396.1:2749251-2754515 GCF_000956105.1 Propithecus coquereli
GGCCACTGGTCCCTTTCATTGGTATTTACTGATTATCGCCATTACAAAACTTCACATTAATATATTCCAAACATTTCATAAAATTAGGATGTAATAGGTGAGATTCTGGAAGGATGGAAGAGTAGAAAGCACCAGTAATCTGTCTTCCCCACCTAGACTACAACTGCACTGGCAGTGCCCCCACCATCCAAACACCTCCCACTAGGCCCAACCTCCCAACACTAATATATTGGGAATCAAATTTCAACATGAGTTTCAGAGGGGACACACTCAAACCATAGCACTCTCTAATTATAAGACAGAAAATGACAAAATAGATTTTTAAAAATGATTCAACTATACACTGTTTATAAGAGACTCAATTCAAATCCAAAGACACAAACAGGCTGAAAGTAAAAAGATGGAAGAGGTTATTGCATGCAAATAGTTACCAAAAGAGAGCAGGAGTGGCTATACTAATATCAAACAAAATAGAATTTAAATCAAAAAAGATTACAAAAGACAAAGGAGGACACTATATATTAATAAAAGGTTCAATACAGCAGGAAGATATAACAATTACAAACATTTATGTACCTAATAACAGACCACAAAAATACATAAGCAAAAATTGACAGAATTAAAGGGATAAATAGACAATTTTACAATAATAGTTGGAGATTTCAATACCCCATGCTCAACAACTGATAGAACAAGACAGAAAATAAGTAAGAAAATAGAGGACTTGAACGATGCAAAAAAAATCAATGAGATCTAAAAGACATGTACAGAACACTCTACCCAATATCAACAGAATACACATTCTTCTCCAGTATGCATGGGACATTTTCTAGGATAGATCGTATGTCAGACCAAAAATTAAATCTCAAATTTCAAATAGACTTAAAAATACAGGTATCACACAAAGTAGCTCCTCCAACCACAACAGGATAAAGTTAGTAACCAACAACAGAAGGAAAAATTTTCATACATTTGTGGTTTCATAAATTAAACCACACATTCTTAAACAACCAATGAATCAAAGAAGAAATCACAAGGGAAATTAGTAAATCGCACTTAAAAATGAGTGAAAATGAAAATACAATATACAAAAACTTACAGGAAACAGAGAAAGCAGTACTGGAAGAAATTTATAGCTATAAACACATTTAAAAAATGAGAAAGACTCTGTTTCATGTGTTGCTGGTGTTTCTGCCCCTGCATCCATAACTATGTGCTACCCCACAGCCATGGGCCTCAAAAAGGACCAGAAGGTGACCAATGATGTGAGCAAGTTGAAGGACAATCACCACTGCAAGCACCTCACAAAGCATACAAAGTCCATGCAGGATATGATCTAAGAGGTGTGTTGGACTTTGCCCCATATGAGCTACTCACAGTCTCCAAGGACAGAAGCCTCCTCAAGCTAATCAAGAAAGGGTGAGGATACACATCCATACCAAAGGGAGGCAAGAGGAACTGAGCAATGTCCCAATCAAAATAAGGAAAGTGGCTGTCAAGAAGGACTGAGTCCCCTTCCCTCTGTGTCCAGAATAAAACCTCCAAGAAAAAAAAATGAGAAAGATATTCTTAACACACACACACACACATGCGCACACAAGGCGTAAAAAAACTTTTAGAGATAATATGTCTATTATTAATACCTTGATTATTTTGATGATCTCATGGTCGTACGCAGATGTTCACATTCATTAAACTGTAACATTAAATAAGTACAGTTTCTGTATATGAATTATACCTCAATAAAGCTGTTAAAAAAAAGAAAGATCTCAAATCAACAACCGTACACCTCAACAAATTAGATAAAGAAGAACAAACTAAACTCCAAGCTAGCAAGAGGAAGGATATAATTAAAGTTATAGCAGAAATAAATGAAATAGAGTATAGAAAAATAACAGGAAAAAAATCAATGAAACCAAAGATGTTTTTTCAAAAAGGTCAAAATTGACAAACTTTTAGCTGGCTAGACTAAGATAAATAGACTCAAATAAAAGACTAAAGACTAAAATAAAAGACTAGAATAAAAAGACTCAAACTACTAAAATCAGAAATGAAAGTAGGGATATTTCTAATGATTCTAATGATTCTCTTCTAGAAATAAAAAGGATTATTATAGATTACTATGAGCAATTACACTACAACAAGTTGCATAGTATAGTATAACCTAGATGAAATGGACAAATTTTTAAAAACACAGAACCTACAAAGACTAAATCATTGAAAAATAGAAAACCTGAATAGATGTGTAAGTCATCAAGAAATTAATGCAGTAATTAAAAATTCCCTGACAAAGAAAAGCCCTAGACTTGATAGCTTCAGTGAATTCTACCAAACATGTAAAGAAGAACTAATACCAGTCCTTCTCAAACTTTCCAAAAAATTGAAGAGGAGAGAACACTCTAACACATTCTATAAGACCAGCATTATCCTGATACCAAAGACAAAGACACTATAAGAAAAGAAAACTACTGGCCCTTTTCCCTTATGAATATGGAAGTAAAAATCCTCAGCAAAATACTAGCAAACTAAATTTATTCCTGGGATGAAAGGATGGCTTAACATATGAAAATCAATGTAATGTGCTACAGTAACAGATTGAAAGAGAAAAACAAATGATCATTTCAATTGCCGCAGCAAAAAGATGTGCCAAAATTCAACATGCTTTCATGATAAAAACATGCTATAAACTAAAAATATAAGGAAACTACCTTAATATAATATAAGCCATATGTAAAAACCACACAGGAAACATCTTACTATATGGTGAAATACTGAAAGCTTTTTGTTTAAGATTAGAAACAAGGCAAGGATGCCCAGTTTCACCACTTCTGTTCAACAAAGTACTGGAAGTCCTAGCCAGAGCAATTAAGCAAGAAAAAAAAAAAATAAAAGGAATCCAAATCGGAAAGGAAAAAGTAAAATTATCTTTGTTCACAGATGATACGATCTTATGCACAGAAAACTCTAAAGACTCCACAAAAAAATTTTTAGAATAACTGAATTTAGTGAAGTAGCAAGATCCAAAGTCAACACACAAAAATCGATTGCATTTCTATACACTAACAATGAACAAGAAATTAAGAAAATAATTCCATTTAGATTTATGATAGCATCCAAAAGATGAAAATACCTAGCAATTAACTTAATCAAAGAAGTGAAAGACCTGTACAATGAAAACTATAAAACATTTCTGAAAGTAATCAAAGAAGACATAAATAAATGAAAAGACACCCCACATTGATGAATTGGAAGATTTAATATTGTTAAGATGTCAATGGTACCCAAAGCAATCTACAGATTTAATACAAAACCTATCAAAAGCCTAATGAATTTTTTTTTGCAGAAATAGCAAAATCCATCCTAACATTCATATAGAATCTCAAGGGAACCCCAATTGCCAAAACAAACCTGAAAAACAAACCCAGAAAGATGGAGCACTCACATTTCCTGATATCAAACTTATTACAAAAAATGTGGTACTGGCAGGAGGACAGATATATACAAATGAAACAGAATAGAGAGTTCAGAAATGAACCCTTGCATATAGAGTCAAAATTCTCATCAAGGGTCTAAGACCATTCAATAAATAAAAGGCAGTCTTTTCAACAAACGGTTCTGGGAAAACTCAATATCCACATGCCAAAGAATGAAGTTGGACACTTACCTAACACCACATACAAAAATCAACACAAAATGGATTAAAGACCTAAATGTAAGACGACCAAAAACTAAAAACGCTTATAAGAAAACATAAGGGAAAAGCTTCACAACATTGGATTTGGCAATGGGTCTGATGCCAAAGGCACGGGCAACCAAAGAAAAAAATAGACAAATTTGACTTCAAAAACATTGAAAACCTTTTTGTATCAAAAGATGCTATTAACAGAGTAAAAAGACAACACATAGAATGGAAGAAAACACTTGTAAATCATATATCTGATAAAGGATTAATATCAAGAACATATAAACTTCTAAAACTCAACAACAAAAAGCAGTAACCCAATTCAAAAATGAGCAAAGGACTTCAATAGACATTTCTCCAAAGAAGATATGCAGACGGCCAATGGGCACATGAAAAGACGCTCCACATTACTAATAATGACAGAAGTGCATATCAAAACTACGATGACATACCAACTCACGATCATTAGGATGGCTACTATCAAAAAGACAGAAAATAAGTGTTAGTGAAGATGTGAACAAATTGGAACCTGTGTCCTGTTGGTGGGAATGTAAAATGGTATAGCTACTGTGGGAGACAGCATGGCAATTTTTCCAAAAATTAAAAATAGAATGGCCGTATGATCCAGCAATTCCTTCTGGGTATATACTCAAATGAACTGAAAGTCGTCTTCAAGAGATATTAGTACACTCATGGTCACAACAGCATTATTCACAATAACTAAAACCTAGAAGCAACCCATTCAACAGATAAATGGATAAGCAAAATGTGGTATATACATGCAATGTAATATATTCAGCCTTAAAAAGGAAGGAAATTCTGACATATGCTTCAACATGGATGAACTTTAAGGACATTATGTAAGTGAAATGAGCTAGTCAGAAAATGACAAATACTATATGATTCCACTTACTTGAAGTACTTAGACAAGTCAAAATTACAGAGACAGAAAGCAGAATGGTGGTTGTCAGGGGCTGGGGGAGGGCGGGAATATATAGTTATTTTTTAATAGGTATAGAGTTTCAGTTTTGAAATTAAAAGATGAGGTACAGTGCACACTGTCTGGGGGACGGGCATGCTTATAGCTTTGATGGTGCAAAGGCAATTTATGTGACCAAAGCATTTGCACCCCTGCGATATTCTCAAATAAAACTAAATTAAATTTAAAAAAGAAAAGAGCTCTGGAGATGGATGGTAGTAATGACTGTACAACAATATGAATGTACTTAATATCACTGAACTGTACATTTAAAAATAATTAAGATACTAAATTTTATGTTATGTGTATTTTACCACAAAAATAACTGCAATAAAAAGTAGGCTAAAACCATCTAGATAATGCTTCTCAAAATCTATCAGGCTATATATAATGTCCTTTTTTTTTTTTTTTTAATATTGCTTACTCTGGAGTTAGATCTCAGTACAACTATATATCCCTGCTTCTTCAATGAATGAATGATAACTTTCAGAAATGTATTATAATTATGGAAGATTTAAATCTGTTTATCAACAATCTACTTAGGATGACAAAGTACCATAGGATTAATGATAATCTCTTGATATATTTAGTAGTAGTCTAGCA
>NW_012152396.1:2756086-2756987 GCF_000956105.1 Propithecus coquereli
TCTAGGATTAGCCCTCCTTCTTCTTTCTCTTCCTTTTGTATAATATTTGGTCCTATATTTGGGTAAATGCTGACCAAGACTACTTTGGCCACCCACATATTGATTATGCGTTCCATACTTCAGCTTCACCCATCCTCTCCCCTTTCTTAGGGCCATCGTGTGTGGACCCCACACAGCTCTCCTGCCTTCCTCCGAGGCCTGCAGTCCTCCCACCCACCCCTTTCCTGCCATCATCCTTGATTGCTTTAACATACATGTTTATCTTTTCAATTCTCTGGTATAGCAAACATTGCTTCTTCCATAAAGCCTTCTACCGTTCTTCCAGGAAGAAATAAACTTTTTATACTCTAAGCTCTCACATTTCATCTACTCCAGTATCATTTAAAACATTTTGTACTTTGGTTACGCTTTTGCATATATTATTTCCAATACTCTTTGAAGACAAAGGTTATACCTGCCCTACCTCAGTATTTACCACAGCCATCTGTGCAGCACCTTACATATACTAGTGTTTTAAAATGCTTTATTAACTTGGATCAGTCTTCATAGATTATGCAAAGATTATGAAGTCAAATGAATGGCACTGTGTTTGCTATTGGGAACCTTGAGGCTGAGTTCAGTTTGCAAGAAGTCTGCGACCTCAAACCATGAGCATGCACAAAGGCAACGTATCAATTCTGTGCTGTGCTTTTGCTCTTGTTTTAATTATAATATACCCAGAAGAAAATATTTAAGATGTCATCAGCAATGTTTTCATAGTTCTTAATGCATTTCTTAAGTATCTTTAAAAACCTATATTAATTACAAAGATATGGTTTTCATGGCATTGAAAAGAACAGGAAGCATTATGTCCCGGGCCAACAATGGAAAGAAAAATTATTTCCCATGCCCCTTTTATTTT
>NW_012152396.1:2757037-2763102 GCF_000956105.1 Propithecus coquereli
AAAAATCACTAAAAAGACATTAGGAGTGCTCCTTGGAGACTGGAAAAAACTAAGGAATATGAATACAGGGTAAATATAGTGAAACAGTGAGGCAAACATGCCAGATGGAAGAAATTATAGTCATAGAAGGTTTACTAAATGGGGCCACTTAATTTATGAAACTAAAAAGGTTGAGGAACCTAGATGATGGGAGACAAACTGAGGTTTTTCAAAACAAATTTCATAACTCTTTCAGACAAAATTTTAGGACCAAACTCTAAAATAAACAAACAAACAAAAAAAACATTATTGGCTATTATGATTTGAATGCTTGTGCCCCTCCAAAATTCATGTTGGAACTTAATCCTCAATGTAGCAGTATTAGGAGACGGGGCCTTTAGGAGGTGATTAGACCATGACAGCCACACGGATGGGACTGATGCCTTATCAAAGAGCTGGAGAAAGCTAGCTAGGCCCTTTCGTTGTCCTTCTGTCCCTTCTGCCATGCGAGGACACGGTGTCTGTCCCTTCCAGAAGACACAGCATCGAAGTGCCTTCTTGGAAGCAGAGACTGGGACTTCACCAGACACCAAACCTGCTGACGCCTTGATCTTGGACTTCCCAGCCTCCAAAACTATGAGAAATAAATTTCTGTTCTTTCTAAATTACCCAGTCTCAGGTATTTTATTACAGCAGCTGTAATGGTCTAAAACACTCGGAAATACTACATCTCTCCAAAGTCCAGAGAAAAGGCTGATGACTTCAGAGAAACTTTTCTAGGAAGAAACCAACATGATTAAGGAACAGGAGGCCGGGTGCGGTGGCTCACGCCTGTAATCCTAGCTCTCTGGGAGGCCGAGGCGGGTGGATTGTTTGAGCTCAGGAGTTCGAAACCAGCCTGAGCAAGAGCGAGACCTCGTCTCTACTAAAAATAGAAAGAAATTAATCAGACAACTAAAAATATATAGAAAAAAAATTAGCCGGGCATGGTGGCGCATGCCTGTAGTCCCAGCTACTTGGGAAGCTGAGGCAGAAGGACTGCTTGAGCCCAGGAGTTTGAGGTTGCTGTGAGCTAGGATGACGCCACGGCACTCACTCTAGCCCGGGCAACAAAAGTGAGACTCTGTCTCAAAAAAAAAAAAAAAAAAAGGAACAGGAATCCTTGCCTTACAACCCTGACAATATCAACTCCACACTCACTGATTTCAGTCTTGAAATCCATTTCTAGGATTAGCCCTCCTTCTTCTTTCTCTTCCTTTTGTATAATATTTGGTCCTATATTTGGGTAAATGCTGACCAAGACTACTTTGGCCACCCACATATTGATTATGCGTTCCATACTTCAGCTTCACCCATCCTCTCCCCTTTCTTAGGGCCATCGTGTGTGGACCCCACACAGCTCTCCTGCCTTCCTCCGAGGTCTGCAGTCCTCCCACCCACCCCTTTCCTGCCATCATCCTTGATTGCTTTAACATACATGTTTATCTTTTCAATTCTCTGGTATAGCAAACATTGCTTCTTCCATAAAGCCTTCTACCGTTCTTCCAGGAAGAAATAAACTTTTTATACTCTAAGCTCTCACATTTCATCTACTCCAGTATCATTTAAAACATTTTGTACTTTGGTTACGCTTTTGCATATATTATTTCCAATACTCTTTGAAGACAAAGGTTATACCTGCCCTACCTCAGTATTTACCACAGCCATCTGTGCAGCACCTTACATATACTAGTGTTTTAAAATGCTTTATTAACTTGGATCAGTCTTCATAGATTATGCAAAGATTATGAAGTCAAATGAATGGCACTGTGTTTGCTATTGGGAACCTTGAGGCTGAGTTCAGTTTGCAAGAAGTCTGCGACCTCAAACCATGAGCATGCACAAAGGCAACGTATCAATTCTGTGCTGTGCTTTTGCTCTTGTTTTAATTATAATATACCCAGAAGAAAATATTTAAGATGTCATCAGCAATGTTTTCATAGTTCTTAATGCATTTCTTAAGTATCTTTAAAAACCTATATTAATTACAAAGATATGGTTTTCATGGCATTGAAAAGAACAGGAAGCATTATGTCCCGGGCCAACAATGGAAAGAAAAATTATTTCCCATGCCCCTTTTATTTTGTTTTTTTTCATGTCTATCTAAAAAGAAATCTGTTATTTTCCCCAATTTTTAACCATCTTTAGATTTTATTTTGAAAAGTTACTATGTCAAAGAAAAAATAATTGGAAAGAAGTCATAATCGAATTAATATAAATAAAATAATAAACTATGATAAGTGGTACTCATAAATAAACATGAATAATTTAGATTAACTACAAGTAACAAGTATAAAAAATATTTTTAAAATTTGAAAACACTTTTGACTATTTTTTTCATTTCCTGCTTTATTTCAAGATCACACCCTTGGATAATCTTTTTGTAAGATAAAGTAAGTCACACAAGAGAAATATAGATAAAAAATTTGAAAAAGGCTTGACATATGCATGATTCAAGCCATACAAAAATTAGATATGAGATGTGAAAACGACCAAGGACTATACCAAACCTTCCCTCTCCATCCTGAATAGGCACGAATTGGCTACCTATCCATTTGAAAAAGGAGACAAGGGGGACGATGCATCCAACATCTCAGGCCTGGCCTAAGCAGGCACACAAAACTAGGTAAATTCTAGCAGGTCCCATAGGGCCACTGCTTGGCCAAACCTCAGGAAGGGAGCAATGAAGTCAGAGTACTGGTTCTTACAGACTAATTAAACTGGAGAACTCTCATCATTCTTCCTTTTGAAAGCGGCCAATCAATGCCTGCTACTTTTTTCCTTCTACTTCTGGAAATTAAGAGGTATAATAGGGGCCTTGAACATCTTCTAATCCTGCATTGCTAAAACAGCCTGGTGTAGGTACATGGAGGTGAAACACGGTTTCAGTCCTTTGTTCGTCAGCCCTCCTAAGGTCCCTAAATCAGCATGTAAACCATGAAGGCACAGATTTCCCCTCTGTCCCATCAGTAAAACACATGACACCTTCTGTAAATATCTTCCATAGGAGGAAGGGGTAGGAGGTGACAGGTCTTTAGACATCAGGTTCTTCTCATGAAAGCAGATATGAAAATATCAACATGTCAAGATTGGCCCTCAGAAACTTTCTTTGCTAAATCCACTATGAAAAGCTACAAACTTGTACCCATTTTTAGCATCAAACATTTCATTTACCAGATCAAGCTGCATCGCAGCTCATAATCACAGGTCAAATGTTCTCAATGGCAGGCACACTGGCTCATAATACTCCTTAAAATAGGCTTTTTAAAAAGTGTCTCCATAGCTAGACTTACTAAAATAGGCGCGGCAAGACCATGTTTTTGAAGGGACCAAATCCCAAGGCAAAAGTCTTAAGGCAGGGAACTAGGGCTGTTTTTGTTATAAGTTTGCAGTTGCCCACAAAGACTTCATCTGGTCCTGCCCAAAAATCTAACAAGAATAAAATGCCTCTGATATCAACCAGATGCGACAATCGGATATTTTAGAAGACAGGTTCTGTTTATGGTTCCCAAATTATTAACCTCAAGCTCCCAAGAACCCCTTCCCTACCAGCAGAGATCCCTGGTAGATGCCTCAGGAGCCCAGCGGTGGTCTGGGCTGAGGAACAGGTAGGAGGAAGGGCGTTCCCCACCTGCGTTCTCACCAGATCTTTCCTGAGTTTATCCATTTTACATACTATTTTATTAGATAACCTCTAGCGATTTCGTTTGAAGGAAGAATTACGCATGTTAAAAAATGTTGAAAACCTCTGTCCTAAATAAATCCCCTTGATCTTAAAATCAGCCAGCAAGGAAATCACCGAGCTGGGTAATCCAGGAGACCCATTAGCCAGTCAGTCCTTCCACGCCCAACCAGTTTCCTCTGATGTCAATCCAGGGGAACTGGCAAGGCAATATGCTTCTAGAAAGTCTAGAAAAATCTAGCTTCTTTATATTATGAAACACATGACATAAAGCCTACTAACCAAACAACCCTTTATTTTGGCAAATGTGTAGACCACAAAATATGATTGTGAGCTGCCACTACTCACAGGGGAGATTTTATGGTGTTACTGAGCAAATGCCAGGACTCTGTGGAAGAAATTTATTTTCATCTGGGATTCTTGGCCAGAAGTGTCTTCCCACCAAGAAGTGTGTGAAGTGCCTGCCACTGCCACGGCTCCTGACCACTGGACTCTCCTTTCAAAGGTAAAGCAGCACAGAGGGGAAGCACGTCAATGCCCTCCAGCCAAAGACCACCAGGAGCACACCTGTAGTAGACAACCCGGGTCCATTAACACATCGCAGAGGGGGAGAATGTACAGCAGAGAGGATCATGAGAGAAAAATAACCTATTCTTAAGAGAATTTGAGCTTTCGTTGGGTAATTTTGAGGAGGGTCTAAAGAAGTGGGATATTGTTCTAGATTGGATGCTGTCAGGAAGTGGGGATAATTCTATGATTGAATATCTTGATAATTCTTACCTATAAGTAGGGCAGAATAGAACAAGAAAAAAGCCGTAATTGGTAAAGAAGTGATAATCTTGACAAAGAACAGGAAAGGAAGGGTCGATGCTAGACAGAAACACATATTCTCGGCCACACTAGGTAAGAATCACAGTCAATTCCTTTGTACAGAAGACCTTTGATTTCAGAAACAGACTGAATAGTGTCTGTCTAGATCACATTCCAGACCACAGCTCTGCCTATGACACTTCAGGAATCTTTCTGTCCTCTTCAAGAAAGCTTGGGTTGAAGTGTCTTTCCTGTGATCATTTCGTACAGTTACCTGGCATAGGTAGACTCTACCTGACAGTTTCAGTCACATTTCTGATGTCCAGAATGGGTAAAACCAGCTAAGTGTCACTACTTGTTTCTCAAGCTATCTGTTTAAAAAAACAGTTTCTCTTTTCCCCAGTTTCAAACCGATATTTTCATATATATGAAATAAATACAATTCAATCCAACAAAAAATACAATAAAATCTAATTACTAGAATAATAAAATGAAAAAAACAAGACAAAAAATACAAGCCCCATTTATTATTATTAGGCTCAAAACACATACAATAACTGTCAAATTGCTATAAAAGTTCCTAAACGCTTAGTCTCACTGTATGTATCTTGTCACAAATCTGAGTTCGTGTAAAACACTTTGCGTGGCACTGGAGTTTTTAAGTTAAATTAAAAGCATTCTGTTTAACATAAATTAATTTTGTCTACTGTACTGCCCATTTCAAATTCACACCAAGAGGTAAAAAACGTCACTCACAGATAGGGTCTTGCTATACAACCTCTGACTTAGTGAACAGTAAATACTGAGGCTAGCTCCTCCCACGTGCAACTGGCTTCAAAGGACGCATACAGAAAACCAGATCACTGTAACCCCTTCTACACCAACCCAAAATTAACTAATCAAAAGGATTAAATTTCCCATGCAGGTAAAGCTTCAATGGTCTTCTCTTCCGTATCAGGAGACTTTACTACACACTTGCTGGGCAGAGATTTTCCCATGGGTGTTTTTAGGCCAGAAGTGGCTGCATTTTCTATAAGGACAACTTGGATTTGATTATAATCCCAGAGCCTCCCAGGATAGTGGTTTCATATTCCATCAGGTTAATCCTCAGGCATCTATGTTATCTCAGTATCCCAGCTTCCCTCCCTAAGGTCAAGAAGGTCAAGCTTAAATCCCTACGTAGTTAAAGGGAAAAAAAAGGGTTTAGGCATCAGCTAAATTTATTCACATTCTCATCAATTAAATTTCCTACCTCATCTCTGCCAAGGGTTCACCTGGTCCATGCAATTCTGCAATTTTAAGAATTCAGCCCCAACTCGTTGAAGCAACCAACTGTGTTATCCCTGAGTTTGCTGATCTCCTCTCCATAACCCTGCTTCTGTTTCCGCCACCATCTGCTTTCTTCCTCCTGGCACATACTGCTATGAGCTGGAAACTCTAGCAAAGGCTTCCTCTTGTGCAAGTCCACACAGTCAGCCCTGTTTGATAAGGCCATGCTTTTGCTACATCAAACTCAAGGTCTGGGCCACTTCTCTCTGCTTTGAACTCTGTCCCA
>NW_012152396.1:2763977-2791633 GCF_000956105.1 Propithecus coquereli
TATTCAACCTTTTATGCAGAATGAGAAGAATTTCAGGGATTCCGTACATCTTCAAACCCCAGAAGATGGTCCAGCACCAAGTGAGGGTATGAAACTTAAACCAGTGGACTTCGGGTTGGAGACTCAGGCCTGCTGCTGTACACTGCACAGTTTTCTGTGCTGGTTTTCAAAACCCTACAGAATGTCAAGAGTTAGCACAAGACTGTAAAAACAAACTCTGAAGCATGAACTCACCATCATTTGGTAAAACATATGGTATCATAACTCTGTTGGTTGGGCCTATGCATAAAGAGGACAATAACAGAATATTCAAGGTATGGTGGCAGGACCAGCCCAAGCAGAATAATTATAACCAGGAATGTGAGGAATATTTTGAGAGGGGCAGTGACAAACAAAAAGCAATAGCTTTGACTTCCTAAGAAACAGCAGCCTGATAACTATAGAAAGAAAAACGGATGCTCTTTTGGAACAAGGTCTTAGAATCAAATGTGTATGGAAGAGGCATAAACATTTACACAATTTTCAAGTGACAACCAGAAATACAAAACAAATAAAAATACTGCATATCTACGAAGTATATAAAGAAGGGTCAGTTACTATTGCCTTCAACCGCAAAATTGAAAATCAATATATGGGTATTTTTAGTTGAAACTAACGAATCGAAGCCACCACACAGAGAGAACTACATCTCGTGTTCATAAAGTAAGGCTATTTGGACAAATTCTGACAGGGCATCTGCTAATTTCCCACTTCAGCATTCTGGAGGAAGCCCAAAAGACTTTCCTTAGGAAGATATTCAAAGTTTCCACTTATTTTAGAGGAATCTGTGTTTCTTTAGAAAGTTTTCAGAAAGCTGTGAAAGAAATAAGGAAATAAAATCCTCCAATGTAACATAAGTAAAAACATAAATAAAAAATGCTAAAATGGTTGTCTTTTGTTTCTTGGAATAATGTCTTCACGTCACAAATGAAGCCAAAGCACACATCTTTGACAGTAAAATGATTTCTAACGCTTTTTCCTGAACTTAAAACACAACAATGAGGTTTCCTTTCCACCTCTACCTTCCAAAGCATGCGGAAGCCACACTGCACTCCCCACACCTGCGAACACATACACATGAAAGGGAATGAATCTTACCAGACCATCACAGTTGCTAATGGCAACGGAGGTTCCTGGAATGTCCATGATGTCACCGACATAAGCACAGTTGGTCTGCAAAGGCTCTGTTTTCCAGATTCTTTCTGAAGCAGTTTCTGGTTGATGGCCATTAATGGGGTCAGTTATATTCCCAGGCACCAGAGACGTCTCGTGCCATTCCACAGCGGCCCCGGGAGCTACCAGTTGAGTGTTGGGCTTTAGTCGCAGATGAAAATCTCTTCCAAATGCCGTGATGTTAAAGAACAATTGCTCAGGGTTGGAAGACACGTCCCTGGTTGACCTCTTTTTGTGATTTGCAGAAAGAATATGGGAGAGATAGTGTCCTTCTAGATCTGTGCTGATAGGTGTCACCAGCTCATACTCTCTCTGTCTCTTTACTGGTAAATCTGTGGAGTGAAAAATAGAATCGCGTAACTTCATGCAACAAGAGAACACAGGAGGACATGACATAGGCATGAAGGGCCCACCTCACAAGACTACACCACAATTTGCATAATGAATACATTCCTGAATCACCTGTGTTCAAGGAATCATTTTTTTTAATTAAAAAAATTACATTGTGAATATTCATATCTCATTTATATATTTGAGAACATGAACATAACAAGTTTCCATAAACTTGCTTGCTTAAAATTAAGACTTACCCTCAATTAATTTATTACTGAAATAACTGACATCAGTTAGAAACTTTTAACAAAGTTGCTATTATGTAGAAGAAAATGTTTTCTGATTGTTTTAACTTTTTCCTGTAGTAATCCTAGAATTTAGAATGATTACAACAGCTCCCTTATGTTTCATCCACAATGAGCCTGTCATTTAAACTGTAGTTTATATACATTTTTTCCATCACAACAACCCTAAAAACCACACTCCACAGGTGAGGAAACTGACAATCAGGGGGATGGAGGGATAGATGTCCAAAGTCAAACCACTGTGAAGCTCGGATGTAAATCCAAGCTGCACTCCAAAGCCCAGACACTCACTCTGCTGTACCATGCCGTGCTCCATAAATCCCCATTTTCAGAAAATGAGGAGAATGGGTAAAAAACAAGAAATAATAATCTGTAAATTGAACGTGTAGTACCAGCTAGTCAAGAGGGAATGGTATTCTCATTCTGCACCACGCTCCTTACAGCGCACAGATACCCGTTTGAATATGAACGCGTGTTTGGAGCCCACCTTACAACACGGGTGGCCACTTACGTGTTAAACTGAATTTCACAATTAGAACTGAATTCCCCTGGCTTATCCAAATGTGAGCATTGTGTCTATTAAAATACAAACACGCTTGGGAAAAATAACACATCAAATGAACCATTTATCCCTCAGTAGAAATAATCGTAAGACCACAGGACAATGGACATTAGAGAATGAAACGAGGAGGGCAACAAGGATGAAAAGGAGAAAGCATGGAAAGGAAAACCTGAGAACATGAACTAAAAAGTTGCCCACTTTCATAATTCTAGCCCGAGACCAGTCCTGTATATGTTAAAGTGCCCTGAAAAAATGATATGATTCACAAATACTGCTCACCTATAGAAATCGCAAATTTGTCCTCTAATAAAATATTTAGAGCATGAGATCTATAAATGAACCTATGATTCAGGCTTTTAGTCCCTATTCTATAGGGATTATTCTATCCCTATAGAATAATTACGTTTTCAAAATTTTTCCTGCTTTTTAAATACCTCAAGCAATGTGTGAAGTACCACAGCCTTTGTTATCATTATGCCACTCATAATGACCAATGTATTTAAACAAAATACCCCTCTTTATTAAATGCATAGATCAATCAACTCTCTTGTAAATATTTACCAGGCAGGGAAGGAGGGAGGATTTGTGACAAGACAGGATAGAGAGAAGCCTACTGCAACCCTGACAGCAGGCAGCGTGATCCATGCTGAGCTACACGGGGCCCTAAGCGTAAGCACAGACACAAAGATCTGGTCTCCCTTACAACCAAATCCACGGGGAATACTTCTGTAACATTCTGGTTTAAAGAAAAAACTCGAAATTTAAGGGAATGAACACGAGGGTGAAGGAAGCAGAGCGATGGAGGAGAAAGTTTCCACAGTAAGAGATGAATCAAACCCTTGGATGTGGACTGACAAAGCCTTAGAGACTATAGATGAACTATGAAGTTAACTATAACTATAAATTCCTCGCAGACAGGAAACTCCCCATTCAACTTGGTATTCCCACTATCATTTACTACAAGATTTTGCATGTGCCGGGGTCTCTTGTCAGTTGGATGTGTTTAGTGTGTATTAAGTTAGGAATGCAGGTAACCAGAGAATCTCTGCCCTGTCTATGCTACTGCACGCACTGACTTACAAGACGCGCTACTCAAGGCCCATGAGCATCTGGCTGCACCAATAATCTCAGTTATAATTCTTTCTCTAACCTCAGGTTACTGTTTCAAGGGAAGGAGGGAGCAATGCTTAATTTCAACGTATGGCTTTCCCATCTCCACTGAAGGGAATTCACACAACCAAAGTCTAGACGACCAAAGTCTATACTGATGCCTGGATTAAGTGACTAAAGAATATTTAGGAAGAATGCAGGGAAGCTCCCCCATACCCAAGAGGATACGCGGAGCCTCACGCCTGCAGTAAACCATACATCCCAGATTCTCTGGGACACTTCCATTTTCCACTGTTGGATAATATGTTCTGACTTGTACTCAAAATAAGGATGATCTATTTCTATAAAGCTTTGTTTTCTCTAATGCTAAATAATAAACCATTCCTGAATTGTACACACAAGAAACATTTCTGAAATTAAACCCTGAATGAGTCATTTTCCAGTTGGGAATTAAGATAATCAGAGAAAAGATATACTTAGCAACCCCTAGTACTCCCATCTTCTGGACGGTAGTTAACAGAACTGACAAAGGAATTACCCAGTCACCTGCCATTTATTAGCAGAATAAACACTAAGCAGCGCTGCGATTTGTGCTTGAGAATGTACCATCGCTAACACAACAATCACAGGATGTAAGTATTATTACCCCCTCTTACAAAGGGGAAAACAGACCTAGAAGGCCTGCCACCCAGCAAGCAAGGAGCCAGAGAAAATTTTCACTTGTGATCATATCGACTCTGAAGATTATGCTCTTACACTCTCATTCATTCCACTATAGATGGGACATCTTGGTGTCAATTTATGGTTTAAGATCTATAAAGGAGAATTACCACAAGAATAATGTTACGCCTACACGCAGCCAGTCAGCCAATTTTTCCTCGGGTGTAGCATCAATAATTTCTGTAAAAGGCTCTTACATTCTGCATCTGTGAGGGAAAAGGGAGGTGGGGGTAGAAGCCCAAAGCTATCAGAAGCATTTTAATCTAAGATTACAATCACATAAGCAAACCAAATTATGTCTGATGTTAACTGACTGCATTCAGAAATAACACATTTTACAGGCCCAACTATAATACTTCCACAAAGCAGTACAGCCCGTGGTTAAAGGATGAATTGAAGTGTCAGAAAGCAGCAGGTTGAGTCGACTTACAATCTTGAACAAGCTCTTAATTTTCTCTTAGGCTCCGTTTCTTTGATTGTTAACTGGAGGTTGGCAACAGTTCCAATTTCATAGATTTGGCGAGAGATTTAAATGGGATTATGCAGAAGATTCAATAAATATTAACTATTACTAATTTAAATGCAAGTTGGCTACTTATTAAAATAATGTCGTGTTCAATTTTAACGTTAGAAACTATAAAATTGCCAGCTGAGATGGCTGAGGGGCCACAGCAATAGGATTTTGTGGGCTGTTAAGTTCCACAAGCACAGAGAGCTGCGGCCACTGCAAAACCCTACTGTTTGTCACGCATTGTCCAAGTATGACCCAGATGCAGTGCTCTGTCCACACCCCACTGGCACCTGTGCATGTCTAGTCCCTCCCCTCCGGGTGGTAGGGATGAACTGTCACCTTCCCCAAGAACAAACCCTCCACTACGCCCAACAGCTCTTCTTACCTTTTCAAGAACAATCTCACAAACTGTCCTCTCTCTCTTCCCTCATCAAGCTTTTCCACATTACTAGGTCATTCCCACCAGCAGACAAGGAAGCTCTAAGAAAAAATCTCCCTGGATGCCCCACCCCCATAACACCCCATTCCTTCACTCCTCTTGAAAGCAAAACGCTTTAAAAGACAGACTCCGTTCCATTCTTCCCATTCTTGTTCTTTCTCGAACACATTCCAGTCAGGCTCTCGTGAGCTCCCCAGTGATAACAATCGCATGTTGCCGAAGACAGTGGTCAAGACTCGATCTTTTTACTTGCTCTGTCGTCACCATCTGACCCATTTTATTTCTCCTTCCCTCTTAACACACTTCCTTTATTTAGCTTCTTATTTACCATTCTCTTCCAGTTCTCCCCTCACCTCGCTGGTCTCACCTCGTTCTCCCATCTTTGTGTCCCTTTATTTCCATGGCCTGTAAAATCTAAAGTGCCACCAGACCTGGTCCGTGGACTCCCCTCTCCGCACCTATCCTCTCTGACTCTGGATGCCCTCACAACCGTGTATCTCCGGCCCCAGCTTCATCTGCGAGCTCCCCTCTTGAAAACCCAGTTGCTACTGAGACTCTCCACGTGGGTTGTCACCAGGCATCTCAACTCACCAATTCCAAAAATAAACTCCCGATCATCCTACTCCCCAATCTACCTCTTTTCCATGTCCGTAAATAATAACTCTATTCTTCCAGTTACTCAGACCGAAAACTTAACTAAACCATCCTTAACTCCTCATGGGCCAGAAACCCAATCTTTTAGCAAATTCTGGTAATCCTACCCTCAAAACATATCCAGACTCTTACCAATTCCCTGCCACTACCCTAGGCCAAGTGACCGCCATCTCAGTTTTGAATGCACTTCACAACTGCTCTCCTTGCTTCTGCTCATCCTACCTATGATCATCCTCTAAACAGAACCAGAACAATTCAGGTGTCAGATCATGTCGCTTGTCCTCAGCCCACCCCACTCAAAGTAAAATGGCTCCCACAGCCTGCAGTCTGAAGCTGGGACTTCTCACATCTCGAGGTTTCTGTACGTGCTGTTTCTCTGCCAAAGAGTCTTCCCACAATTGCATGGCTCAATCCCTCAGTTCCTTCAGATCTTTGCTTAAATGTGACCGTCTAAGCGAGGCCTCTCCCGACCACCAGTAACCATCTCGTCACCTTCTGTCCCTCGTCTTTTACCTTTCTCCACAAATCTTGTCACCATTTGACAGCCTATATATTTGGCCTATATGTTTATTTGTGTATTATTTCTTTACAGAGACTAGCATATAAGCTTTATGATGGCAGGGATTTTATCTATTCTCCTCTCGACAGTTCCCCAATGCCTAAAACAGAATCCTAAGTCACTCAATAAACATCTGTGAATGAAGAACTGAATGAATGAACGAATGAATGAGAGCAGTTTGAGCACGAAGGGGTTTCTAAAATTGCCACGCATCCTCTTTTCCCTAAATAGTAATTTTACCGCATAGCCGTCGATGATGACAAATGACAAAGTTGTCGTGTACCTCTAAATCCAGAATTTTGTTTGCAAAACTTGTGTATATTTCTCCTGGTTCCTGCTGACCCATAAATCAAACATTTTACTGCATCCAGCTCTTCCATTTTAAGCTACCAAGGACAAGAAATGGATCTAATCATTAAAGCAGACCTCCTGGAAGGCAGACGCAGACCTGGGGTCTCAGGAGCAGGCAGCAGGAAATGGGCCCCCACTCTGCAATCCCTCTGGATGGTCACATAATTAGAACTACGCAGTTCGAAAATTTTAAAAAGACCCTGAGAAATCATCTAATCCCTGCCTCTTTCTTACAGTGCAGGCTTCTGACGTAGATGGAAGTATCTTTTCTCGGAACTTAGTGGTGGGTGCCTTTAACCTGCTCCTGCGCTCGGTGAGGAGAAGTTTTCCTTTGAGTACTCGGGACCTCTCCCCACCCCTTCACTCACCCTCCCCCGGTGAGGAACAGCGACGTATGTGGCTGGGGAATCTGGGAAGCATAAGACGTTTGCAGAGCTCAGCACCCCCTCCTCATTCTTCTCCTGGCAATGAGCCTGGTAAGGGGTACACATCTCTCCCGCTTCGCCAGGGACAGCCCTGCCCAGACAGGCACGGGTGTCACTTTGTGCCTATCAAAGTGGGAGCCTCATCTTCCACCCCAACCTGTCCTGTAAAAGATATTTTATTTTTACCTATGTCATTCGTTTTTCTATTTCTCACCTTGTTCAGAACCTAGGCCAGGCAAGAGGGTTATGTTTTTATTCAAGATCTCTTCAGAAACCTGAACTAGTCCTAAGAAAAAGTTGTCGCAGCCCTGCTGGCAGTCTAATTATAACACGACGAATTTTGCTTGTCAGGGAATTCCCGTATATCTAAACTCCTCATTCTAGAGTTCAATGTAACGCGTTCTTCCTCCTTGCACTGCATAAAATAGCCACATTCTTGTGTATATGTGCCTGTGTGATACGTGTATAAATCTGTACAGACTCACACAATTAATACACACAACCTACAAAAAGGATTGGAGGAGGCAACGTTCTATGTTTCCATTCACTTGAAGACCTTTGACTTTCTATTTTAATGTCGGCCATGTTAACCTTTCCTAATGGTTTCCAAACTTCACCCATTTCTGAGGCTTTGGACCCCTTCACACGTGTCTGTGTTTTGGCATGATACTCTGCACATAATAAACCCTCAATAAACACAGGATAAAAGAAAAAAAAAAAAAAAACTTCCCCTAAACCATAACCAGGTCAGTTCTCTATTGAGAATAACATGTATTACCCTCTTCATCCCTACTACTTCTGAACCAAACTGAATTTTCGCCTCAACCTTTAGCTTGCCCTCCTGACTTTCCTAATTCTATCCGTGATGTGCTGATTCTCCTGAATCGGGCTGGAAAGCTATTTCATTTCAATTTTTCCCCCATAGGGTATCATTCAAGTCCTGTTGATTTTTCCTCGGAAATTTCTCTCAAATTAACCCCTTTTCTTCTAATCAATTTTAATTCCTCATCACCTCTCACTGAAAAGCCACAAGTACCAAGTCCAAACTCCTCACACAGTTTCTCACTACCAAATATTGTATAGATTATACCAAAATATTACCTAAATTGCTATCAGAAAAATTATTTTAAAGACCCAGATTTAAAATACCTAGGTTCTACCACTTACTACCTTAGTAATTTTTCTCATATAAGACTTTGTGTCCATTTTTATCGGTGAAACTATGGCTTATAATATTACACTTACTTCATAGGCTTGTCATAAAATTTGAATGACCTAATCAATTCACAGTGCTCACAACACTGTCTGATACAGAGTAAGTATTCAGTAAATGCAAGTGACTAATATTACTATGTTATTCTCTCCAAACAGCTTCAATGGCTTGCCCTCACTTCAGGATAAAATAGATGTATAAAAATCTATGTCTTTTTTAGATCTGAATATTGCTTGAAAAACCATCTACTAATCAAATCCTTCCACTTCAAAAGTAAGAAACAGAAACTCAGAGATTAAGTAACTTAACCCAAATCAAAACTTAAGTTTGGCATTCAAGGCCCTCTGCATTCTGTCCTTGATTTCTTTTCACCGTCACCTCCCGTATTAGTCTATCAAAACACTCTGTCTAACGTGTTCAAAAGACCAGCTTAGGCGTATCTGCCTTCACAGTCCTGCTCTGTAGCCTCCCAGGGAGAAGGACCAGAGCTTTCTCTCCATCTCTCCAGGCAAATCCACGAGGGCCCCTGGGGCCTATCTCGAGCCTCATCTTTTCCAAGAAACCTTCCTGGCAACTTGTGCACAGAGCATAGACCTCCTGGTCTGAGCATCCACAGCTCTCACTGTCGAGTCATTTGACACAAGTGTGCACTGTCTGTATAGAAGTTGTAAAAATCTCTACGGGAAAAAGCGATATGCTTATGTCTTGTACTTTTGGAGATTTCAAGCTCTTTGAGGCAGAGATATAGGATCTTAATTGTGTTTAAATGGCCCCACTGTACATCAGTCTTTGGCCAAAAGGAAAGCAAAAAAAAGAAAAGAAAAGAAAAGGCAGCTGTCCAACCACTCAACCACGACTCTTTCTGGAAGCAGGGCTTCTTGCGAGAGTGCTCTGTGTGGGGGCCAGTCACGTGCTCAGCATGACAGAGTGGGCCACGCTTTGAGATCGTCTTAGCTCCTTTACATGGTCAGCCACATACACCACAACTGAGGACAGACAGCTTGGTTTCCTTCTAAGCATGTTGTAGAATGATACACAGATGTCTCCTAGAGGATACCCGATGTCCCCAACACACTACAAAAATCACACTATAGAACAGTAAGAGAACAAAAGTCTTCAGTAGTACAGTCAACACTGCAAGGACCTTGAGTGACTGCAGTGTAAATCTCCCATATGTCACAGAAATTTTTAGGTGATCTAATTAATACCTAAGCTATGCCAGGCACACAGAATATTAGAATACTTGTGATTGACGCAACATGGCTTACAATGCCCAAGCCAGGAAGGGAGTAGGGCATGACGGTTGAGCACTAAAGATCTGGAGTCACAAAGCACTGCATTTGGATTTCGGTTCCTGGCTGATGAGCTGTTTATCTTGCAGGCAAATTATGAAAATTAAGGCTCAGAGATGTTATCTGTAAAAATATAGATAATAATGGAGATCAAATGAGGTAAGGTATATAAGAGACCTGGCCCACCTAATAACATTTCAATAAATGAAAAGTGAGCTGATGTTATCATTGTCATCATCTCTAACTAGAGCTACAGAAGAAGAAAGTCAGTTTTGGAGTCCTTCCATGTCCCAGCAGCCCTCAGGCCTGGCTCCCCTACACTCCCACCCCAGGCTGATGTTCCTGATGTGGTTAGAAGGACCTTAAATTCCACACCATCTGAGGGCCCAAAATCCAGGCTGACTCTAACAATCCCTACCCCATTACCCAGCCTGGAGGACTGGGATTCTCTCCCAAGAACTGGCTGATTATCTACTATAAAGAGGCAGTTCACACAGGCAATTTCCTTTATCAGGAATAAATTCTCAGTATGCAATAATCTGGCCTCCAGAATGAAATCAAATAAGCATTTTCAAGATCAACTCAAGAAGCAGCTCCAACAACAACATTTCCAAATCTGATAGGAGCCAGCTGCTCCAGGAAAGATGCAAGCAGGGCAAAGGGTGGACACTAGAGAGGACGCCAAATGCCACAGGGCTCGGCAAGGCTGTAAACACTCGTGGGGAAGGGGACACATCTTCTCGCAAAAGCAATTAAAAATTAATTGTGACACATGCTGAAATTCTGAACCCAGCCACATTCTGGTTTCCTCTCTTCATCTCCTCTTCTAGGCTCGTATCACAATGCAGACATTCTCTTTGGTGTGTTTCTTACTTTAGTTGCACATCTACTTTCATAGTCAAAGATTTTTTAATGAAGGTATTTGAAAGAAACAAAGGTAGTTTTTTTTTATTCATTATCAAGAAAGAACAAATAGTTGTGAACTTAAATTCTTCTCATTTTTAAATCTGGCTTTTTAATAAATATTTGCTGCAATTGCACAATGTTTATGTTCAAGAGAATCACTTAGGAAAAAGCGGCACATTCTTTAATGTCCTAAAACACGAAGTCAGGTAAGAGAAGACATTTCGAGTAAAGAAAAAGTACACTTTGAAGAAAAATATCCAACTATTTTCTTTGCTACATCTTAAAACGACCAAATAATCAATAATAGGATAACAAGTAGAGGACATTTTTCTTTAAGTGAGGCCCAAATGCCAAAATTTTAACATTCCTATCTTTGTAAAGAAGCACTTCTACTGATCATATTTAACATCCTTAGAAATTTTAAAGACTGAAAGCTGTATTAGCCATTCTACAAATTAGCATTTCTCAGATCTCTTAGAATTTGTTAGTGGATAGCACTTTTAAAGACTAATATTGAGTCTAGAATTTAAAGCCATGAAAACTGGCATTTGTCCCCAGGGGCAAAGACTGGAGAAAATAAAGTAAATAAGAAATATGGATAGCATTGTTAAAGGTTTTCACTGAAACTTCACTTGCGGTCACTAAATTTTCCAAATCTAAAATAGCCTGGCTCATGGTCTGACAAAAGTACGAGGAACTAGGACAGTCTACTGGAAATTAGTTTCCTATTGCTTCTGTAACAAACTACCAAAAACTTGGTGACTTACAACACCACAAATTAATTATCCCATAGTTCTGGAGGTCAAAGTCTGAAATAGATTGCACTGGGCTAAAATCAAGTCATTAGCAGGGCTGCGTTCCTTCCAAAAGTTCTAGGAGAGAGTGTGTTTCCCTGTCTTTTCCAGTTGCTACTGGCCGCCGGCATTGCCTGGCTTATTTATGGTTCCCTTCCTCTACCTTCATAGCCAGCAATGGCGGACCGAGTCCTTCCCCAGCTGGCATGTCTCTGGTCTCTTTTGCCTCCCTCTTCCACTTATAAAGACTCCCACATAGACAATCCTGGATAATCTATTTTAAGATCATTTGATTAATAACCTTAATTCCATCTTCAGACTCCACCCCCCTTTTCCCATGTAACACATTCACAGGTCCCCAGGACTCAGGCACAGACATCTTTGGAGGGGGCATTATTCTACCTACCACAGCCACCATTTGCCATCCAGTGTAGCTGGAAAGCCCTCGCTGTAATGGCATTATTATACATACATGACTCCCCAGCATCCGTCCTCCGTTTTCGTTAACTGCATGCCAATTTCCCTCCAAGTTAACCATCCCACACTCCACTTAGAGTCCCATAAATTAGGTGTAAAATGTTTCAGTCCAGGCCAATCAAATCACTGCATCCCCAGACCACAGTGAATGGTTCAAGGGTAAGCTTATGACTTCAGTCAAGTAGCCAATAAAATCTCTACCAGGAAGTTTACTGGAGCTACCAAAAAAGAGGTGCCTGTCTAGAGGGGTGAAAGGTAGAATGATAGCCTGGAGATGCTGGTGACAGTCTCTGCCACAACTTGGGGGGCTACCAATCTTACCCTGATAGAGAAATAAAGCCAACAGGGAGGAAAAATAAGAAAGAGACAAGAAAAGGGGGAAGAAGGAGAGGGGAGGAGGAGAGAGATCGAGTCCTGACTTTGATTACCTTACCAATTTTGTTTTCCTTAATCTATGTGAACAGGGTTCCTGTCCACTTGCATCCAAAGGAATTGTGACTAATACAGGAACTTTCTCATAGTGAAATGGAAAAAAGAGAATTACAATAAAGAATATGAAAAGAAGTAAAAGAATCCTGTCCGGTGTACACAAAATACAGCTGGGGTGGAATCTATATGGAATGACCGTTTTTGCACCATTTCTTATCCAATTCCCCCTACTGCTCTACTCCCATGAATTAAGCAACGCTACACTGAGATATCAACATGAAGATAATACATGAAAACAGAACTCTCAAAGAGCTGTCACATGGTGAGCTAAGAGGTTGGATAGTTTACAAGTTCATGGCACAGTAAATTAAGGTTCCTGAAAATTCGTGGTGGTAGGCAGACCTCTCTAAAATGTAGGGATTAGAACATAGTACTTCTCTTAAAGTATTTGGGTTTTTTTTTTTCTTTTGAAAAAGGACAAGTCTAAGACATAGTAATAATAATAGCTACCAGTCTAGCTTGCTTACCATGTGCTAGCATTCAATGAATCCTAATACAAGCATCACAATTTTATGAAGTTAACAAAAATTATACTTATGTTACAAGCAAGAAAGCAACACTTTGAGAGGTTAAGGTCATCACTAGAAAGCGGTCCAGTCAGGATTTTAAACCTGTGCTGTGCTCCTGACCACTGGATGGACGAAAGCTGATGAATATCAGGTGCTCCACCGGTTACACGGGTGTAGATTTTAGATTAAAGAGTGGGCTTTACATGTAAGGGAGAGAGGCTTTTACACGTAAAGAAAAGAGAACTCAAACTCATGTGAATAATGACTTCGATCATCTTTTTATTTGCTTGCACATCTAATATAAAAATATATTTACTAAATATTATGAAGAAAATTGTAGAAAATGTGATTTAATATCTAAGACCACAATATTTGAGGAATCATATATTTGATCCTATTTCACTGTATCTAAGCTTCCTAAGAACTATTTTTGTTATGTTAGTCACTTTAAGAACAAGATATATGGCCTCATGTTGCTCACGATTTGTCCTAAATTCCATAAGGATTCATCAGGCTGAATTTGTGGCAATCATTTTTACAAACAAGAAACTGACATTTTACCACAAAATCTCTCCCAGGGATTTACAGTTAGTCAGCAAAGTCATGCAAACTTATTTGGAAAATTAAGAGGGATCGATTACATGTGGGAACAAAGCACTTATGCTAGGTGACTTCCCATGGTTTACCATCCATTTTAAAGACTGTACAACTCTCAAATTCTGTTCTGTGAGGTGGATGAATCTTCTCATACTACTAACAAAATTACAAAAACATTTGCATAATGTAATTATTCATACTTATTGCATACTTGATAGCTAGAAAAATGATAAATTCATTGCATCTTCCAGGGACTGGATAACCAAATATGAAAAAGTTATGTTCAAATGTCAAGAAGAACTAAGCCAAAATTAGTTTTACATTAAGAGTTTAAAAATCAGTACGTTGTCAGTAGGAGTTCTGGCTGCACAAACTTTTTCAAAAGCCATTGTGAATCTGTTAATTTGTTTTTATTCAGTAACCAACTTCTAGGGCTCTCTCCTAAAGAAGTCATTTGAAATGCAGGCAATGATCTATATACAACACTGCGTGGCAACATTCCCTATCATGGGAAAATGGACACCATTAGGAAAATGATTACAAAAATTAGGGTTTATTAGCATGATGGGATAAAAATGATGTTCACAAGGAGTTTGTAATGATATAGAAAAATTATACTAAAATATTAAACACAACAAAAAAACAGTCTGTGTATTGAAAAAAGACTGAATAAAAATATGCTAAATTATAACAGCAGCTTGGGATTTACAGTGACTGTCAAAAATCTGGAGAATGTAGAAAAACTAAAGAATAAAATTGTAGTAGACACATGTAAAGTATATATAATCAGAAAAAAAAACCGATTAATTAAAAAGAAAAATCCAACAACTTATAGTAACAGAACTAGTATAGTTTAGGAATGAAAGTTGATCTCTATTACAGGAACACTAAAGAGAGGGTTCCCAAAATTCTGGTGATGGCAGTCCTCCGTGAGGAAGCATTAGAGTTCCATCTAAGTCATCGCTGTCAATACATCCAGTCCAGGCAGTAGAATCAAGCTCTTCGCATCGAAACCACTCATGACTTTACCAGGCAATTTGGAATTGTCCCTAATGGATTTCCAAGGTAATCTGGGTTGGCTACTCACAAGCAAAGAATGCTCAAGGATTATCATTCTGGAAGCAGAGGTGACCTTGAGGGTTTCTTAACATTTCTCATCAATATTACAATTATTTGGTTCAATGAAAAGGGGAAGCAATAAAAGTATGGGGAAGAAATATTTAAGCTAAGCAGCAACAATAAATTGCTGGTGACAAGATAACACGCTGCACTTAACAAAATCTCATCTAAGAAGCTTAAAGCAGTTAACACTAACCACAATCATGCTCAATTGAGGGGTGGAAGCTAAATTCAGTAAAGCCAACTCCACGTTCTTTAGTTACAAGGAAGAATAATGGATTGGGTAGCTAAAATTCAAAATTTTACAAAAGATCCCTTTAAACCTCCTTCTTGATCACACTATTTAGTATTATTGCTGGCAAACTGGATGGACAGATTTTAATCTTAGCTTAAATTATTTCCACTGATGCCATCAACGGGGCAAACGATCCTAAGTAGACTGTAGTAAAATATCAGTTGGCATTCCAAAATTGCACACAGAATTCAATTTGCCAAACACTTATTGAGCACAAACAGAAAAGCATACAAAAACCAACAGGCTTAAGTCCCCATGCTCTGTGGGGTGAAAACAGGAGTCACAAGAGGGCTTCGATAATTAATTATATAGCCATTGTCACCATTATTTTTTGAGGACCAATTAAACCTGGAGAGAGGCAGAAAACAAGAGCATTTAAAGAAATTCAGTACACAGGTAAATCCTAATACGGTAATACCCTGCTTGCTAGATCTATTCATTAAATAACGAATACACGAGGATCGACAAGGTACCAAGCTCTGTTTTATGTACTGGGGATACAGCCGTCACTAAGACGAAGTCTTTGCTCTCATAAGGGTTACACTAGTGACAATGCTTACCAATAAACAACTAGGGAAGTGATTCACACTAAATCCTAAAAACCAAATAAATACCTGAAAATGATGAAAAATTATCTCTCAGTAAACTAGATATCTGAGAGGCCAGGATTAGCAAGCTTATATTTTTTAAGAATGAAATATGATGGAATTTGCCACTGTGGGACAGAAATAGGGCAGAGAAAGATAAAAATGCCCCAGTTCCAAGAGAGGGGTGGGGAAGGGAAGATATCTATATTAACACCAAAGCCTCACAATGATTTTTCCTCAGATGATACTAAGGCAATCTCAAGGTGGTCGCTTAGGAAACAAAGGGACTCCGAGAATTCTTTTTAAGATTTTCCAATTTCTACAGGACTATGATGATTTCCTAAGCCACATATGTCACAGAGCAAGCCTCCTGGCCCAATTAGGCCAGCCAGCCAGCTGCCCACAATTATCCCAGGCATCCTACCAAGGCCATGATCTGAGTCAGAAATGAAAGAACTCCCTGATATGCCACAGAAATATGTCGATTATCTCATGAAACATACTTGCACATATATACACAAACACACGCAGATACGTATGCAGGTATGGGGGTAGGTGGGTAGGCAGGTAGTCTTCTTTAGTTGACAAAGAGGCACAGAACTAGGTCAGGGTTCAAAACCTATTGACCCATTTTCTCTACGGTAAATCATACTTTGCCACATAACCAAGAAGGTATTTTTCCCTCTGGTTGAAGAGAGAAGGAAAGCAGCAGTATCCCATACTAGACACGATGGGGGTGAGATATCTACACGTATTCTAACCTGCCCCATCTCATACTGCCTTCTCGCCACCTAAATAAAAGGCTTCTGGAAGGGGTGGGGAACCTACGGCCTCGGGGCCACATGTGGCTTTCTAGATCCTTCAGTGCAGTCTTTTGACGAATCCAAATTTTACAGAACAAATCTTTTTAACAAAGGGATTTGTTCTGTGAAGTTTGCATTTGGTACAGGGACTGCACTTGGGGATCTGGAGGGCCACATGTGGCCTCGAGGCCTCAGCTTCCCCACCCCTGAAGGTGAAATTAATCTATCCTGTTAGAAGTCAGGAGAGGCTGGGCACGGGGACTCACGCCTGTAATCTTAGCACTCTGGGAGGCTGTGGCAGGAGGATTGCTTGAGCTTAGGAGTTCGAGACCAGCCTCAGCAAGAGCAAGACTCTGTCTCTACTAAAAATAGAAAAGATTAGCCAGGCGTGGTGGCACATGCCCATAGTCCCAGCTACTCGAGAGGCTGAGGCAGGAGGATCATTAGAGCCCAGGAGTTTGAGGTTGCCGTGAGCTAGCCTGACACGACGGCACTCTAGTCCAGGTGACAAAGTGAGACTCTGTCTCCAAAAAAAAAAAAAAAAAAAAAATAAGTCAGGAGAGTGGTTACATTTCACATTTCATTAGGGGATAGTGCTAGGCAGGTGCTATGAGAAAGGTACACGGGTGCTAGTGATGTTCTAATTATTGACTCAGGTGCTATTAATAGTTACCAGGTGTATTTGCTTTGTGAAGAATCAGTAAGCTGTACACTTGTATGCACTATCCTACATGTATATTGTATTTCAACAGGAAATATTTTTTAAATTTAGCTTCTTAACAATTTGTGGTTTATTATTAATTTATATTTACTTCTTCCTGAGACATTATTTGGAAATTATTCAGAGCCATGGAATTTCTCTAATTTGTAGAGCAATCAATCATCAATAAAATCTACAAACCTATTAGTCTTTCCTAATGTGTCATTGATCAAATAGCACCTCCACGCAGTTATTAGGAAAAAAAATTATGTGTACAGGAGTGCATTTTACCAAACTTCCAGGTTAGCAGTGTCTTCACACGTGGGGCCAGGGGAGTGAAACTCATTATTGTACATGAGATTTCCTTAAATTGGTATTTTAAAATCCCTCTTAAGAGTTATACAAATTACCATAATCCAAAGGCAAATGGTAGTTACGGTTTTTCTATCACAAGGCTGTGAGCCAAAATCTATTTTTTGACCTTTTTTCTTCTCTTCATTCAACTTGAAAATGGTAATAAAAATGATAATGATAAAAGAGAGAAATCCCATAAAGGAAAGGAATATGAGGGCAAGTAAATCACCAGCAGTACGACCTAAGAGTTCCGTGCCCTCCTCTCTTCCATACTGCTGGCTTGTCTCCCTCCCGCCAAATTTAAGCACACCTGTACTACTTTCTTCCCTTTGAAAACAAAACTGGACCAAAGTTCAATCCAGTGCCTCTTACGTGAGAGCATCCTGATTCTATCTGAAAATTTAATCAAAGCGATATATTTGATTTTGTGAATATTTCTTTGGTGGAACGGGTAATCTTAAACATCTTTTTGATTTACATATCGAAAAGTTGGGATGCTGAAGTAATCAAATGTTTAAGTAATTAAAAATAAGTCGGCTTTCTTTTCCCTACTTGTTTAGGAGTTGGTTAAAAAATTCCTTCCTTAAAAAGATACATATAGATGGATGGCTGAATGCCATCCACTACAAATGACTAATGTCTCTTCACAGACACTGTGTTTTTAGTGCAGTTCTGAATCACTCTCCTCTCCTCTGTTCTGCTCTTACTATGGAGGGCTAAGCTCGGGCGGTATATCCAACAATGCTCAGACTGAGCGGGAAGGAGCATTTCGACATATGCACATATAGCACACTGCATATATACACCTCTGGGCCTGGATCTTGGGTGTACCCCATTAGTTAGCAAGAGTAGATCTCCACTATGTACTACTAAAACAGGTAGCGGTGCAACCTCTCAAGCATCATTTTCTCCATCTCTAAAATAGGCACAATAGTATCCCTACCTCAAAGTGTGGCTGTGGGAATAAGGAAATACAACGCACATAAAGCGATTAACACTAGGCATTTAGACAGTCAATGACTTGTAACTATGTTTGCAGTAGCAGCGATAAAAACTCTTCTCCTAAAAGATGACTTTACAATATCACTTGACAAATACAGAATTTACAGAGACTAATACTCTGCCAAAAAGAAAATTTATCTTTTCAAGTAATCCAAGTCAAATGTGTATTGAAAAAAAGTCTTTGAATGCAGCCTGGCTTCTTGCCAGATGACTTTCAGGCTCTGCATTCAGAACAAATATATCATTCTAAACAGCTTTAAGAAAGACTATGGACGTTAGAGTGACCTGTTGCAAGTCATACTCTCTGAACCTCAGTCTCCTCACCCATAAAATGGGAATAATAATCCCCGCAGCATTAGGTAATACTGATGTTTTAATTGTTATCTGCAAAAGGCCTAAGAGTATCTTGCACGTGATAGATAATTATTTTCAAGCAGATGGAATAAAAGAAGTCATGAGAGGCTTTACCCAAAGCAGGAAAAATCTTAATAGAAATATCTTCATCCTCTGTACTTATTTTTCCCTTCTTTGTAGCACTCTTACAACTTGCCTTCTGTTTTCCTCAGATGTGCTCCTCCTACTGCTACAGAAGTTGATGATTTGATTTTATTCATCTCCACACCTTCTTCCCGCCTCTCCGTCACCCTCCAAGTACATACCAGTGGCTTGTTACAAAGACAGTAATAAATCGATGCTTGGAAAGTCCAACTGCAGGAGAATTTTCACATCACTACAATTTAGCCTGAGGAAAGTGGGACCCTCCTCCAGAAACAGAAAGAGAAGAACACAAATGTTTCTGGACCACAAATTATTTTTTGAACCACCAATGGGAAAAATTTCAGAAACAGTATTTTGCTTAGCTTATTTCACTCCCTACTTTCAACTAAGATAAGAGTGACATCTGAGAACAAGGCTTACCTATTTGCACCATTTCTTCATTACCAGCCTGGAAAGGAGGGGGGAAAGTAAGAAAAAGAAACAGTTACTGGGTTTCGTCTTATCACCTCACGCGTTTTATTTCTACCATTAATGCTTTTCAGGAGCTAATCAGGAGACGCTGGAGACTGGGATTGGTGCCTAAAGGCTGTACCTTGGTCTGTAGAAGGTTCTGGTGACAGGAGCGTGAGCCAATTCAACAACAAATTTGGGGAAGGGAGCTGTTTGCCCGTCTTAATTTTAATTTAACTTTTATGAAGCCAGCAAAAATAAATACTGACACTCAATAGTCTCTTCTGAAAACTCCCAAACTGGGTCTGGATTAGAAAAGAAAGTCTCTGAATTTCAACAGGCGAAAAGAAGCCTAAAAGTTTGGGGGTGGGGAATGGGGGGGGGAGCCTAAGTCATCAGATTTGAGGTCAGAAATCCACTGGACAATTCTCTACGTTTTGCCCTATGGTCCGACCAGGCAGACCAGAGAAGCTACAAAGACTCACGGAGAAATTCTGTACCCCGAGTCCCCCCGGCCCTGCGCTGCGATGATTTACTGCAGGCGGCTCGGCTGGCCCGGCTCAGCCTTCTCAAGGACCCGGCTCTGCGGCACCGGGCTTCACCTTGAGTCCCCGCAGGGTGGGGGCAGGGCGAGAGAAACAGAGCTGCTCTCAACTTCGCTTTGGAGACGAGGAGCCGTGCAGGGGGGAGGGGAGAGGGCGCCGGCGCCTCCAGCCGCTGCCCAGGAAAAACGCGGGGCAGGAAACGTCTCCGGCCCCCTCCCCAACTGTCAAACCGAGCCCGGCCTCGGTCCTCCCAGGACACGTGTCTACTGGATCGCTCCCTGGCCGGCCCAAGGACTTCCTGAAACCCCAGCCTCCGGCTGCCCGAAAAGCCGTGAGTCAGTCAGTGAGGACAGAAAGCCCCGCGAACCCGACTCCGGCTGCAGCGACCGGAGCTGTGGGACCCCGGACCCCGCGTCCAAAACTTCATTCGAGCTCCCAGACCGCCCTCCAGAAAGGGGCGCCCCGGACGGCCCGGCGAGGATGCGAACTGGCTGCCGTTCGTCACAGCAATCGCTCCGAGCGCCGCAGAGTGGAGAAGCCCTAGGTGTGACAGCCGGAGCTCCCGGAGCGGGAGTCGCAACCCCCCGTGCAATTCGACCCCCGCCCCAAAAAGCCACGCACGCCGCGCCCAGCCCGCAAAACACCGCTCCTGAACGCAAAGGTTAACGGGGAGGGTGGGGGGAGGAGGAGGGGAGAGAAGAGGGGAGAGGGGGGAGGAACTTTTTCGGGAAAAGGTTGGGTTTGAGTTTTTTATTGTTATTATTTTCCACTTACTTGTCCATCAGCTGAAGTCCTAACCTCTACCAGAGCGGCTGCTATCAACCAAAGTGACAGGAGAACCATCACGAGTCGAGTTCACTTTCCAACTACTGGGCACAGCAAATGCCCAGAGCAACCCCCCCCAAAATAAGTTTCTTTAAAAAAAAAAAAAAAAGGGAAAAAATGCAGAATAAAAAAAAAATCCTCTGTGCTTTGCTTCAATGAAAGTGCAAGTCGAGCTCTGCGCCTGCCCCTCCGCTGTGCAGTTCTCTCCCCTTCACCTTCTCACCCCGTCCGCCCGCGCCGGGTGCGGGAGCGAGAAGGTGCGAGCGGCACGGGCTGCGCGGGAGGGGGGCACGAGGGGCTTCCAGCTATCTCTGCCCAGCGCGGCTTTTTCGAGGCGTTTCGAGCACCATCGGTCCCCACGGCGAGCGCGGAGGACGCCGGGGTTCCCGGGAGCACGGCAGGGGGAGTGTTAGCGAGAGAAGAGCGAGCGGGAGCGGGAGAAAGAGGCAGGAGACGGCGACTCCGCCGCACACGCAGAGGTGGGGGCGGGAGGAGCGAGGGGAGGAGGAGGAGGAGGAGGAGGCAGGCGGGGGCGGGAGGAGTGGGCCGCTCGCCGGCTCCTGTTGCTAGCGGACGGGCGACTGCTCGCTGCCCGCGACCCGCGCGGCGCTGAGGCGGCGGCCCGCGCCCCCGGACGGCCCCTCCCGCCCCGGCGCCCACGTCACCCGCCGCCCGGCCCGCGCCCCCCGGCGGAGTCGGCGTTCGGGACCACGCGGGAGCTTGTGTGGCCCAGGCGTGACCCCCCAGCCCGGAGCCTCTGCTTCCCCCAGAAGGGGGAGGGCAGGGGAGGGTCCCGGGGCGCCACCAGTCCTGCCTGGCGGGACGCGCACAGAGTTAATTATAGGAAGGGGGAGGGTCCAGGGCTGGTCCTGGGCTGTAGGAAATTCGTCTCCTGCAACCTCCACGTTCCCCAGCCAGGGAAAAGCCTCCCCGGAGAGAAACCCTGGAACTTCCAGGTCTCGATGACGCGATGATCTCCCCTCCAGACACCGGTCGCCTCCCACGTTTTGGGAGGGAGGGGGTGCCTTCCTCCTTAAGCTCCTGTTTATGCTTTATTCGTTTATATTAGTTTTGAAAGATACCGTGTCCCTTCTTTGACTCACCCAGATGCTTCCGTTTATCACCAGAGTACACAGGCCTCAGCGCCTCTTCCCCACACCAAGATTAAGTTATCAATGATTTCCGCCCACTGCTGTGGCCTGGAGCTTCCTGGGAGGAGATGACACCAACCTAAGAGTTTGCAGGCATCCTAGCCCCGGCCCACCTCCCAGTGGAAGACACCTGTGGGTGCTTTCCAGGGAGCAGAGAGGAGGAAAGGGAACTATCTCCAACCTCTACTGACCAGTCTCTGACACACCCTTCCAAAAACAGACCACGTGAGAAGAATGATTAGACACAAATTTAGATATAATCTTCAAGACTTCATCTGGAAAGAGTCTTGAAGAGGCCTGCCTAAAATAAAACGTGAGAAGCTGATGTTTGTTTTGCAATGAGATGCTTCCATAAGTCATAGTTGCTGTAAAAACAGTATGAGTTTGGAAGGTTTCCTGCAACTTTGATTCATTATTTATTCCTAGAGAAGTAAAGTAACGGTTGAGCCTTTATCTTACTCATCGCAAGATTTGGTGTTCACGGATGTTTTATGTGTTCAGTCATCTCAAAATCGTATATGCAGGACGTTTATATATGCCAGCGAGAACCCAGATAACTAAATGGCCCCGCCTATTAACACAAGGTATAAGATTAATTAGTTATTAGTTGAAATTAAAATTAGACCCCAGCACTAAAGTATCTCTAAATTACTTTTTTTCCTTCAATCAAAGCCTGTAGCATTTTTGTAACCTGTCATTGACTTGCTATCCAGGAGTGATTTGCTGACCTTTGCACCTAGTTTTCTTATTCATTAAAAAGAAGTAACTCTAAGCATTCCATAAATAAAAATTTTGTCGGTTCACACTGACAAATAAAAGAATACTAGAGTACAAATCAGGAGACTTGGGTTCTTGGCCCAGCTAACAGCTGTCTGACCTTGACGAGTCACTAAAACTCTATTTTGGTTTCTCCCCTATGAGGTATTTCAGCTCTAAAACTCTCTGATTTTAAGTAATAACAAATAATGTATTTAGCCATAGTGTTACAGTGGTCCCTTTTGTGTTAATTTTACAACATTCAGACATTTTTTTATCACCTAACTCTTGGCACAACAAGCAATTCATGTGACTTATAGGCAAGCAGTGGCTTCAGACATTTTTGGCCATGACCACAGAGAGAAATGCATAATACATTGTGATCCAGTAAAAATTTCATGATTCAGTACTTACTTGTAGAGCATGCAACAACCCTGATATTTTCTTCCTATTTTCTTTTTTCTTTTATACAGGTTAGGACGTACTTAATTGATTTCACAAACCAATGAGTCACGACCCTCACTCTGACAGGATTGATTTAAGAGCATACAATATGGTTTATATTTCTCCAGTTCTAAATAAGATGAGTTCTAATCAATAGTGTTCTCCCAGTATACTCCAAGACAGCGTTTCCCAGAGTATTTCTTGGAATGTTAAATGTTTTACCAGAAACAAAAAATTCTGACAGTCAACTAAAGTTTGTGCAATACTCAGATAAACAAAATGAAATAGATTGCCTTCTTTTAGACTTCACAAGGACTTTAATAACACAAATACACTGTGAGTCTTCGAGGCAAAGATGTAGTACAGTTTGGTCCCCATAGTTACGTGACTACAGATTGCTTTTTCCTCATAATTTTCCTCTGTGGAACACACTTGGGGAAACGCCACTACAAAGCTCAATTATTAAAGTAAAATGAATTTCTAGCTAGGTTCGATTCACATGTAGATTGAGCCTCAGTTTTCTAAACTCTAAAGTCAGTTTAATGATACTGGTTTTGCAGAATTTTCATGAAGATTAGCATGATCTTACATGTAAACTGTCTAGCAAATTGTCTAGAACATAGTAAAGGATTAAATGTACTTGTTTTAGCTGAAACTGATGGCATATTTACAGATGGCTCACTGGTACTGAAATATGGAAACTTCTAAAGAAACTAGGAAAATGTAAACAGCTAAAATATGACTGACTTCTTTTTACCAGAGATGTTAGGAGTCAAAGGCAGAGTCATTGAATTCCTTTCACAAAACGACCCCCACCAGCCTGGCTAGCATCATGTGCCTTCCCTCCCCTCTGGCTTTCTTTGGCTTCAGCTACCATGTTGTTTCCCACACACTCCTGTCTACACACTTGCTCATTGACTTCTCAGTCTACACCACCCTCCCTCTTCCCATCCACATGGCAAAAAGTATCATATTACAGGAGATGCTAATAAGAGCTCCACAAAAATTCTAAACCAATGCTTGTAGTATGTTTTCTTTCAAAGTATGTTTTAAGTTCATAAATAATTTTGAAAGTAATCACACGTATGTAGCCTCTCTAATTGTAAATCATCCCCTTTAAGTCAAGTTTCATGAAATCAATTGACATATAGACATCAATTAAGAAAATGGCAAATAGGCCCAGCTTTTGCTGTTCTATAGTGGTGGGTCCCATGAGCATCCTCGTACTGGTAGCAATTAAGTAAGCTGAGAGTTGTGGGGTTTTCTTCCTGTTTCAGGCTGACTGATCAATGTTGTATATCTTGTCATAATTTGATATTTTGATACCCGATGTTTATTGTGTATTAAACACATGAATAAAACTTTTGTCATTTCTTACAGCAAAGAATTCATTAATAAACTCCTTTTAGTGTGTGTGTGTGTGTGTGTGTGTGTGTGTGGCTGTTTACCTTTCCAACATTTTAATATATCTAACAACCTCCTGGCAGTATTCATTAGATACATTATATTTTAATTTCATCCCATGATGAAATAAATTTGAGAATTCTATACTCAAATTTGTTCAAAGCATAAGAATAAAACGTTGTCACATGGCTAGATTTATATCTTCCTCCTCCTCTAAAATGCGGGCCCTGACCTCTATTTTATTCGCTTTCCATCACCAGCATCTCACACAATTTCCATTGCCTGGAAGTTGCAGAGTACTTGAACTGCTAAAATCATGACCTTTTTTCCCTGCCTTACAATAAACTTTTTTCCAGGTCCTGGGATTCCGGACACCTACAATTAGCACAGAGGAACATCAGAGTAAGTACAGGGGACCCACCACTGTAGAACAGTGACAGCCAGGCCTATTTGCCATTTTCTCCACCCCTGTCCCCTATATCCTCATAGAGCACAGCTACAAGACTACAAGCCATGCAAGATGAGAAAATGGAGCACAGCAGCATGTATAGAATTATCTTGTTGCTCATTGGCGGCAAGAGTCATCCTCAATCTCATTCTTCCTCTCACACAGCACCCTCCCATTTCATATAACACTGATTTTTTCATCTGTGGGTCAAAGAACCAAGTATGTTGTGTAAATATTACACCTAATATTTTTTTTAATCAAGGCACTAGGTGATTAGGTGTGAGGATGCCAGACTTTCATGCTCATAGCATACAGCCTGGAGCATAGTAGGAATAGAAGAATGTTTGTTGAATGAATAAAGCAGCGAATATTTACTGTCTCTACTTAATTGAGTGAAATGAGTAGGGTTTTCCCCCCTCTACTATCAGTGAATAAGCTATATCCAATTTGAGTCTTTTTCATAGAAATTTTCAGAAGTTCCACCAAAAGATTAAAGAATTAAATAGCAGGAAAATTTATGAACACAAGTGTCAGGAAATTAGAGATGGAAAAGCCCTATTCGGTCATCTAGTTCATGTTTTGGTCAGTGCTTTAGGCAGTGTTGTTCCTGCAATCTTTTCCTTCAGAGGAAAACTAATACCCTGCATGGATAAATTTGGGTGTCCAGGATTCTTTATTTAATTATTTGCTTTTAGAAGAATAATTCCACAATGGGATAAAGTCTTGAGAGAAAACTATTCCTCATTTTCCTTGATCTTCCTCTTTTTTCTTTTTCCTTTTTTTTTTATTTCAGAATATTACTGGAGTACAAACACCTTGGTTACATGATTTGCTTTTGTGCAGTTTGAGTCAATTATATGTGTGCCCATCACCAAGATTCCTGTTTTTTCTTGACTTTGAATTATCCATTGCACCTTTCACTATGATTAGCCCCATAAGTAGCCTCCTTTCTTTTGATAAAGTTTGGTTTAACAATTAATATATTTAGCTGTTTATACTCAACTAACAGAAACATATATTTCTGTCTACCTTCCTTTGTTTTTGTGGTCTTTTTCTATTTCTTCAAGCCTTCAAAACATTTTTTGTTTGGAAACTCTGAATGGTAATAGAAGATCAGAGCCTTTCTGAGGCCGGAGTTTTAACAGAAACAAGGGAACAATTAACATTTAAAATTCTTTCAAATGTTCTTTAAAATGGTGTGGCCTAACAGTTATAACTATTTTAATAGCAAAGCATTTAGAATTATCATCAAGTTAGTTTACCTTTATGCAATGATTTTCCTCTTGATAGTTCAAGGAATTCTAATGTAGTAGGATGTTGGATAAAACAGATGCATATTCAGGACTGTTAAATTAACAGTCAGTGTATTCTCCTGGAGAGGCGGGGGTTCAAAATCAGAGCTGTGGAATGGTGCTTTTCACAAAGCAGGCCATTCCTATTTGATAAACTTAAATAGCTATCTGACACCTACTAATTACACCTACTAATTACATTAACACTTGTATTTTAAAGTACCATCTAATTGTTAACCTCAAAACTGCGAGGTTATTTTCTATAACTCTCAATGTTACACAACATTTGGGAGGTACATCACAGTACCAAAGATTGTGAATTCATTACCATTTTTAAAAAGTTAAAGCAGGAGTCAAAATTTTCAGGTGGATTCAATAGACTTTACTGAGCGGCAGAGAAATCTAGCAAATTAGCGGTATAGCTCGTAAATAGGATTCTCGTGTGAGAATGTAGGTACATACAAATCAGAAACTTAGTCAAGTATCCTAAATTTACGCTAGAGTCAAAATAAGATGAAATGTGTTTATGGGGAAAAAATAGCTGTATTAAAATTATGTTTGAGAGAATCCCTCCACTTGACTTGTTAACAAAGCTAATTCTGTAATAAAATGTTCTATAGGTCTTTGTGATTAGGATAAAAACAAAATTCTTTTCATGCTGTCTGAAGGCAGAGAAAAAGAGTCCGATGTCTTCTGGGCACTCATCCCAATGGCTACGTAGTAAACTACAGTTCTGCCATAGGAGGCACAATGTATTTTGAACATCATTGTGGTACATTCAAACAAAGGAGTGTTTATGTTTTATTATTAGTTTTCCGAACCCTCAGATGATTCATCCAATGTCTAGCAAAAGTTTTCCCAAAATGTTTATAAGGGTTTTTGGTTCTTGTTTCGTTTTGTTTTAAGGGAAAAACAAATTTTTGCATCCCATTGACTTACTGAAAGTCATCCCCAATTTTATTAAGCACTTCATAAAAACAACTTTTAAATAAGATCAGTTTTTGAATTCTCATGGAATTATATACATTCTTTAAGGTAGCAATTAATTTTTTCCAGACTAGAACTAGTAATAATTAGCAAAGAGAAAACGGACAGAACAATTCACCAAAGAAATGAAAAATTAGTTATGAAATCAACAAGCAGTCCTAGACTGTCTCTCCTTAAGAAAACACAACTTACAATCATAGAAATCTAGCTTTTTAGGAAGAAAAACCAAACAAAACAAAACAAAAACTGAACTCTGATCTGGAGGGCTTGGGTTTGTATCTGAATAGATTCCAGCCAGATGATAACAGATGTAATCAGCTAGAAATTGTTGCTACTCTTATTTTGTTGCTACTGCTACAAAAGGTCACTTACGTTAAGAAAAAGCCACTAAGATTTATGTCTAGAGTCTTTATTCTGTTATTGTCACACTAAACAAAGCAAGAACCTAGGAGCTACCACTATTCTGGCAAACTGCAGATGGTAAGTGCTTAGTGGAGACAGTTCAAAGGTGAAATTATAGAACTATTTTAGCAGTCCT
>NW_012152396.1:2793628-2796831 GCF_000956105.1 Propithecus coquereli
GAAAGAGACAAAGACAGAGATGTGGAGATCTCAATTCCCATACGGCCTGGGAGTCCAAGGTCCATGGAGACAGCAAGGTCTTGGAAGGCAAGGGCTGCCGCTGGACCTGAGGAAGCCAAAACCCAGGCACCTTGCTCCCCACCAAGCCACAAAGGCTTGGACACAGGAGTAACCTGCACTGCCCAAGTCTGGAGAGGTCACCCTCAGTATATTAGTGAGCGTAAGATTCTAGGTAGTGAGATGAAGTAACTGAGGTTGAATTTCCAGCCAGCCCCAAAGATCTGAGCACTAAAAACTAGATTTGGATAAAATAAAGAAAAGTAACATTGCTTGAACACCCCGTAGTGGTTGCAAAATCAACATGCTAAACCTAAATTTGTCCAATCTAGGCATGAGATTGTAATGGGCAGGTAGCGTTCACCCCTATTTATAACAGTACCTAGGAGAGTTCACTAAGTTAAGACTTTACAAAATTAAAAAAAAAAAAAAAGACTTGTTGAGAAAAATCAAACCCTTAGCATGGATGGAGAGTCCAGGTATATCTGACCACACAGCGTAAACACAAACACGGAGTGCAGAGTGGAACTCTGATATAAACTGCCACTCGATGTGCACTAAGGGATTGGTAAGAATCTTTAGACTGGCTAAGAGAATATTGCCTTACTTCTGATCGGGTCTGGATTTACTTCCTTACGTTATTGTTTAAGATTGGCTGATTATTTATGTGAATCAAGCTGCATTTGTTCCTTGCTAATTTCAAAGATACCAGTTGCTTTTCCTCTAGCAAGAGTTTCTTTGCTGACAGATTTTATGACTTGCAATTGCAAATGTTCGTGGCTACCTTTAAGAAAATCATACCGAATGATTTGTCTAGAGTTCCAGAGGTTTTCTCCTTCTTATAGATTTTAGAAATACCAGCAGTCTATTGTATTTATTCTGAGAGAAAAATCTAATTGCTTAGCCCTATAACACTCTAGCCTGGGCATCTTCACCCTGCTGTGGCAGAAGAAGGGCACTTTAAATTCCAGTTGGTCGGGAGCATAGTTCCAGATCAGAATCCCAGGTGCAAAACAACCCCTTTTGGGGAGGAACAAAGCCTCCATAATAGGGGCTGTTCGTATATACTGATTTCCACTTCAAGCCATTATCACATGAACTACCAAGATACTTCTCACCTTTCCACTGTATGTTCATCTTTCGAGTTTGTATTGTAATGTGTGCATGACACTAAGCATGCATATAACCAAAGCTCCATTCTCTATAAATAATTGCAAGCTAAAAATATCACTGGCAGATAATCAACATTTAAACATGAAAAATTCACTTCATAAAAAATGCCTCTCATAGAATACGCCATCTAGGCCCAATTCGATTGCATAAACAGTATGTCTATACTAGACTTCTTCAACTACTATAATTTGCTCTTAAAGAACATCACACATCTAATTTGTTACATTACATATACATCTATTTTCCCATGAGTATCAGTGACTTCAAAAGTGAAACCTTATTTTAAGCAGAGAAAACTCACTATTACCAAAATAGCCACATATGAATGATGAGCCATCGTAGGAAGTTTTCTGAAACAACTATTGCATTAATGTAAGTAAAGTATGCTGCAGTGATATTCTAACAAATACTCTTAGAATATATTAATACCTTCTTTATGCTTGATAAGAGAAAGCAAAGCAAAAGTAATCAATATCCTTATAAATCATGCAAAGCAGAGGCTGCTTAACTTGCTAAATATCTGAGTACACAGCATCTATTTATCTCAGTAAACAGAGCTCTTAGAAAAGAACATGAAAACTGCAAAGATTGGAGCTGAGAGCAGTGCCACTCAAACTTCCATGCTATTTTCATCCTAATAAATGCAGACTCTGATTCAGGAGGTCTGCGGTGGGGCAATCTAACAAGTTCCCAGCTGATGTCGATGTTGCTGGTCCTCAGAAAACACTTTGAGCTGCAAAGGCCACAGGACGTGCTGTTTGTAGCTAATTACGGAAAATAGGAACAACGTGACGTTAAACTCAAGCACGAGCTATTTAGAATAACATCTAATTTTGTCCCCTATTCCTTACTAAACGTCCATTGTACACGATCAACATACAATTTAGAACTGGGTAGAAACAGGTCCAGGAAAGCATCTCTGTGGCACTGATTAGGAAATTAAATGTGTTTTTACTAAAAAGTCACTGAGCCATGTGCTTTCTTACACAGTGAGCATGTTAAATAAAACCAGTTTAAGAAAAGTTAATTATTAAATTTTTAAAAATAAATCACAGTCCACGATTTACAATCCCTCAAAGAATGTCTGGTGGCCACAGGCACACATGACAGATGCTTCCCTTCGAGGTACTGCATTTCTGAGCTGGTCGTGCAATGAGCCCGCTCTGAGCACAGAGATTTGCCCACAATTTGCTATCTGTTAGCAGTTTACCCAAAATAAGTATTCAGGAAACTGACTGAAGTTATTCATCAAAGAAAAGGAAGTTGAAGGACCATATGGTTGATGCTGTTATTGAAAGAATAACCATAAGACACTTTCTAGGTATGGCAGTTTGGGGGGCTTAGATTAATTACAAAAGTATTCGATTGGTACAAGTCAGAGTAAGTCCTATGTAATTCTAATATTCTAGCACATATTTCAAGGCCACAATGACTGTTTCTTAGATTCATAACGCCTGCTGTTTTCTCATATCCGTACATTAATAATTTTCCTCCTTAAATCCTATTTCTAGGTATACAAATGTCCCCTTAATTCCATTGATCACTCTAGAAAATGCTGTTTTTTTCATCCTCTATGAGAATAGATGAAGTGTTATTATTAATATGTAGATGGATCAAGAGAGCAGTCTATAAAAGATGTTGATTACCTATGAAACAGCAAATATTTATTTTGTGTCTTATTCAAAAAGAATACTTTTTGTGCTATCCTTCCCCACCCCTTACCCCTACACACACCAAGTTCTGTGTTCCCCTGCTTCAAGGAAAGGCCAAAAAGAGAAAGAAATGAATGCCCATGTACACCTTGTCCTACTTGCTTTTGTTTCTCAGAAGCTTAAGGGTAGACAAGTAGGTGACTTTTTTTTTTTTTTGAGACAGAGTCTCACTCTGTTGCCCGGGCTAGAGTGCCGTGGCATCAGCCTAGCTCACAGCAACCTCAAACTCTGATTAACCCAAGCAAATTGGAATTCTGTCAA
>NW_012152396.1:2799548-2799950 GCF_000956105.1 Propithecus coquereli
TCTATATAAAAACACAATAACATCATATATATAAAACACACACACATAGACAAAATCTGGCAATTTCATTTTAATTATTGCAGCATTAAAATATCTTAAGATAACTTTCATGGTTCATCCTTTTGTGGTTTTTTTTGTTTTCCTTTGTTTTTTATTTTGCCTAAAACTTATTATTAGCTATACACACTTCAAAAGGAAACAAGCAAATAAACAAACAAAAAAGAAAAAGACAAAATCTGGCAATTTCATTTTAATTATTGCAGCATTAAAATATCTTAAGATAACTTTCATGGTTCATCCTTTTGTGTGTTTTTTTGTTTTGTTTTGTTTTTTATTTTGCCTAAAACTTATTATTAGCTATACACACTTCAAAAGGAAACAAGCAAATAAACAAACAAAAAA
>NW_012152396.1:2801488-2803245 GCF_000956105.1 Propithecus coquereli
TAGACAAAACTTTCTTCCCTGCCTCTTTCACTGCTTTTAATTTGGCGATACTTTTAAAATTCTCCTTTAAATTATAGTTAAGTTGTTCTTTGATAGGTTTCTTATCATTGACCACGCTGGCCACACAGATGTAATGCTTCCTTGAATCTTACTGAGCACACAAAAAAGAGGTTCAAAGTTTGCTCCCTTTCTTATAGTAACCGCCAGTGCTTCAGAGCAGCCCCCTTCCACTGTACTAAAATAACCGATGTGCCTGGCAATTCTTCTGTCTCCTCAGGCACACTAGAGACAAAGGAAATTAATTCTCTTGCTGCCACAGTTAGAAGCTGATATAGAACTGTTAAAGACTATGTGGGTCTCTGTTCAAACCTTTCAAGCATAAACGCACATAAACATGAAAAGCTGAGATTTACTGTTATCATACTTCGCTAGTTCAGAGGTACAGTGGCCTGGGGAGAAATAGGAAGTATTTGAAGCCAAAGACAGCAAGTAGTGGCCAGGAATTAGCTGGCAGAGGGCCACCATTCTTTGCCTGGCAGATTTGCATTTGCTACTAACCAACCAAAGAGGAGCCACACTCCTTACCTAGTGGGCCAAGCAGGCAGGGAGTAAATGCCACTTTGGGCATCTCCACTTGCCATGACCTTCTGGAACCAATTGTGTTTTCCCAAAATCATTAATAGGATCCATGTTGTTGCACTGGCTTTGTATCGGGGGTGGGGGGAGGAAAGGGCTGGGGGCTGACGGAGATTTGCCGGGCCTTGTGCACGTGCTCCCAGCCCTTCACCTACAGAGGATCATGTGCCCAAACAACCTTTTCTTTATTTCAACCCTGTTTATTCAAACAAACAGAAATTCCTCAAAGTATCTCACGTGAGAAAATCACTGCTTCTTGATCACCAGAATTGATCACAGTTATTCCTTACTTTTATATTCCATTGATTATTTCAATTGGGGTCATATCATCATTAGTCATACATGCTTAATTAACAATCTTTATTAGCACAGGGCTTTTTTGTTTTCATTTTGGCATAAAATGCCATCCTTAGATAAGATCCTATGCTTTCTGTTTTATGTCTGTCATTGTGATGTTTCTGAAAATAGTGCTTAACAACTAGGTCAGTTTGTCCACTGACATCTGGGAAAATGCTAGACTTAGTTTGGTCCATGAATGGAAGAAACGTCACATAGAAGCATATGCTCTCTTCACATTTTCCCAGCTTCTGGCAACTTCCAAAGCAGCTGCAAAGAGAGTTGTGTGCCAGCACTTTGGAGATCCCTTTAGCCCTTTTGCTCAGAGAGGACATATTTCTCCCTGTGGATTAACAATAATACAGTCCACCTCAATGTGCATAAAAGAATTATATTTTAAATCTTAAGAGTAGACTATACTAGAAGTTCACCCTTTATAACAAAGGGAATAATTTCATTTGTAGATTGAAACTGTTCAATAATATGATTATAACACATATATACTTTCTTGACAGTAAAATAAAAAAAATTAAGAGATAAGTTGAGGGCTGGGCGTGGTGGCTCACACCTGTAATCCTAGTACTCTGGGAGGCTGAGGCGGGACGACTGCTTGAGCTCAGGAGTTCGAGACCAGCCTGAGCAAGAGCGAGACCTCGTCTCTACTATAAATAGAAAGAAATTAGCCAAACAACTGAAAATAGAAAAAAATTAGCCAGGCATGGTGGCCTGTGCCTGTAGTCCCAGCTACCTGGGAAGCTGAGGCAGGAGGATCGCTTGAGCCCAGA
>NW_012152396.1:2805800-2806836 GCF_000956105.1 Propithecus coquereli
AACTCATGATCTTAACAATTCCACAACTGGCTCTGTAAAATATATGAGTATTCACTCTGCCCTCACAGAGTTGTAATGAGAATTAAATGAAACATCGACTACAAAAACATCTTGCAGGTTCTTAGTATAGAAAAGGTCTTCAGGAAATGCTATTGGAATACATACCTGGATCCCCTCCTTCCTCCACCGTGAGCTTGCTCTGCAACACGTCCTCTGACACTGACCTTCAGTTCTTCCTTCTACAGGGTTTTCTAACTTCTGCCTAAAAACATGCTCAGCTCTTTTCCAATTGGAGACTCTTTCCCTTGATTAGGTTTCTCTTTCAAGTTATCAAACAAATATTTTAACACCATACTCATATTCATTTCTATTTCATTATTCACTCATTTCATCAGGCTTTAAGATCTTGACTCAATTCTGCCTGTGCGCTCCTTAGACCCACTCCAGGATGACAGGCCTGTAAGGGAGCTTGAGCGACATACAGTTCCACAGTCTCTTTGTACAGATGAGAAAGCTGAAGCAAGAAACGTCTCAGGAATTGCCAAGGCCACGTAAATATTGTGCACCTCCTTCTTTCTTCGAAAGTCCTCTATGTCCGCATCCCTGTGGGTCTCTGCCCCATATGAAGCTGCTGACTACCCCTCCTTAAACTTTCACTTTTGATTTTTGTGACATCTATTTGTTTTCTGCTACCTCTTCAACCTCTCCTTTTTCACATTCCTTTTTTTTTTATTTCAGAGTAGTATGGGGGTACAAATGCTTTGGTTACATAAATTACCTTTGCACCACCCGAGTCAGAGCTACGAGTGTGTCCATCTCCCAGACAGTGCGTACCACATTCTGTCCTCCCCCGTCCCACCTGCCTGACACCCTATGGATGTTACTTGCATATGTGCACATTAGTGTTGATCAATTAGTACTGATTTAATGGTGAGTACACGTGGTGTTTGTTTTTCCATTCTTGTGATACTTCACTTAGAAGAATGGGCTCCAGCTCCATCCAGGATAATACAATAGGGTAGTTCATTATTTTTTT
>NW_012152396.1:2808036-2814430 GCF_000956105.1 Propithecus coquereli
AAAAAAAAAAAAAAAGAGATAAGTTGAATACTTTTGGTAAAATACATGCAAATTTTAAGAAATTATATGATAAAAATCCCCTTAAGATAAATCTCAGAAATATATCTTTTTAGATCCTCTTTCATATTATCTTCTTCCTTCCAAAGAACATTTTCCCTCCTAAGCTTCTAGTATCTAATTCCTCACAAATATCACAAGCACTTTCACCTGAATACTGCTATGAAATTTAAAAAGGAAGCACTCATGTGAATGCAATCAATAATACAAACATTTCTCATTTAACTTGAGATGCTAATCATGCATGGACAGTGATCTACTCACAAAAATTTCATAAATCAACTCACTACACTCTGCTATGACACTTGTGAAAAAAACAAAAAAAACCCCTCCATCTTTAAGTGCATGTATTCTGATTTGGCTTTGCCTTGTTTTTGTTTATCTATTTGTTATATTACATTAACTCTTTGGCAAGGGAACAGAAGTCATTGGGTATGGGAAATTTCCCTCACATGTATATTTAAAAATATATTATCGTAAGTCAAAATTTAACAGATAACAATGTTATTAAAATGTATTTGCCATGAATTCTTTTCGATATTCTCTAGGTACAAAGGTAGGCTTAATGATAACAAGGAAACACAGGCAAAGATGACAAAATCTACCATCCCCTAACAGATCAGTTTCTTCTGAATTAAGAAGGGAAACTGGCTATATAAAAGCTAGATTATGAGACCATTGGGATGATATGTCTATATTAGCCACCCTATGAATTGTCAGATTATTAGCTGATCAGATTCACTAAACCTATACTGTTGCAATCTTGATGGGGTATCTTCCCTGAAGTTGCACAGTTTAGGCAGCTGTATCAGTAAGGAATACTTAGATAACTGTCCAGGCTAGTGCTAAAAGTATTACCAAAGACTGTCCATCCTTCCATCCTGCTAAGTGTGTGGGTCTCACCCCCAGGATGAAACCTTATGGTTAAAAAATTATTGCTACACTCTAGGTATAGAACCTTTGTTATAGGGAGGAAGGGAAAAACACGGTTGGAAGAACACTTGGTACCTATAAGCAAGAAGACAAAACCTTTCCCAGATTCAGCAAATTCTCTGTAATCCTCCTTGGCCATAGCTGTGTTGTGTGGCTTCCACTAGCTTCAAGGATGTCTGGGATATTGAATTATTTTATATAGGCTGGTTGCCTCCCTTTACCAAATTGAGAATCTTTTAGTAAGAGAGAGAAAAAAACGGATACTAGATAGACAAAGAGTATTATCTGCTAAACACCCTTCCCTGACAGATGCCTCTCCTTTGGTCTAAATAGTGGTATTTTTAGAGGCACCGGTTTCTATAACACCAGCTGATTCCAAAGGCTGCAGATGAGCTGAATGTATGGGTTCCTATCTGAGCAACATGAATATTATGTCACTTTAAATAAATAATCATCTAAATTGATTTTGTTTCACATAAATGCATTAAATACATTTTGTTTCATTCTTCTTTGCATTGATGATTTAAAACAATCTATACAATGTGCTTACTGATGATATTCGCTGTAAAATCTCTTGTTGAATTTACCACTTCAAATCTTTTACACCATCTTCAAGGACATGATGTCCTATCTCCCTTAAATATATCAGAATATCTCATTTTATATTTACTTAATTTATTTAGAATAGTAAAACCATCCCTCCACCTGGAACTCCATCTTTCCTCAAAGCCCTACTCAACTTTGCTTTTTGTCTATGGGAAGGGAGGAAAAAAGGTCCATTCTCCATTTCAAAGGCAATTATTCAAACACACTTTTTTTTTAAAGTACACTTTTTACCTTAGAATAGTATGTAATTTATAGAAAAGTCACAAAGATAGTACAGGGAATTCCCATAAGCCGCACACCCAATTTCCTCATTATTAACATCTTACCTTAATATAACATATTTGTAACAAGTAATAAGCCAATATTGATACATTATTATAACTAAAGTCCACATTTTATTCAGATTTCCTTTGTTTTTACCTACAGTCCTTTTTCTGTTCCAGGATGTCATTCAAGACACCACATTATGTTTAGTTGTCATGTCTGCTTAAGCTCCTCTTGGCTGTGACAGTTTCTCATACTTTCCTTGTTTTTTATGACCTTGGCAGTTTTAAGGAGTTCTCGTCATTTTATAGAATGTCCCTCAAGTGGGATACGTCTGATGTTTTTCTAATGATTAGATGGGGGTTACACAATTGGAGGATGAAGACCACAAAGGTAAAGTGTCATTCTGATCGTATCACATCAAGGTGGGTACATGCCGTCTACATGACTGCTCGTTGATACTAACCTTGATCGCCAGACTGAGGTAGTGTTTTCAGGTTTTACCCCTGTGAAGTTATCTTTTCTCCCCCTTTTCCATGTTGTACTCTGTGGACAAAAGTCACTAGACACAGCCCACACTTCAGAAGTGGGGAGTTACTTTCCTCTTCCTTGAGGAGAGAATATCTACATAAATTATTTGAAATTCTTCTGCATGGGAAATTTGTCTATTGTCCTTCATTAATTTATAGAGCAATCATTTATTTATATTTGTATGGACTCATGAGTGTTATTTTATACTTTTTTTTTTTTTGAGACAGAGTCTCGCTCTGTCTCCCAGGCTAGAGTGCAGTGGCATCATCATAGCTCACTGCAACCTCAAACTCCTGGGCTCAAGTGATCCTCTTGCCTCAGCCTCCCAAGTAGCTGGGACTACAGGCGCATGCAATGATCCCCAGTGATTTTTTCTATTTTTATTAGAGATTGGGTCTGGATCTTTCGAAATCCTGAGCTCAAGCAATCCTCTTGCCTCGGCCTCCGACAGTGCTGGGATTATAGGTGTCAGCCACCACGCCCAGCCAATTTTATACTTTATATTATAATGCAATACTATTAATACATTATTTCCTTGCTAAAATGATTCCAATTTGGCCACTGTGATATCTTTCAGTTGTCTTCTGTGTACTTTGACATACCCCCATCATTGGTGTCTATATTTTTGTTTGTTCTGGTATTTTTCTAACATTTCACTACAAGATGCTCCAGGCTCATCTTGTATATTTCCTGTCCTAGCCCGAGGATCAGCTACTTCTCCAAGGAGCCTGGCTCCTTTATTAGAGAATGACATTAGAAACCAAGGTCTGGGTGCTAGGAGGCAGTTGTGATGTAATGGGAAGTACTCTGGAACTGGATTCAAACCTAGAATGAGAAGATAGAGGTTCAAAGCCTGGTTCTATCATTTTCTGGCTACGTTATCTTGGCTACGTGACTTAGCTTCTCTGACCCTTAGTTTCTGTGTGGTAGTAGTACTAACAGCTAACATGTAGGACGGGGTTTCTCAACCTTGGCGCTGTTGGCACTTGTGGCAGATAATTCTTTGTTGTAGGAAGCTGCCCTGTGCATTGCAGAAAGTTTAGCAATATCCCTGTCCTCTGCTCATTAGCTGCCATTGACATGTGCCTGTCATAACGATCAAAAAAGTTTCCAGACATTGCCAAATGTCCCCTGGGGGGCAAGATTGTCCCCAGTTGAGAACCACTGCTGTACAATATTTACTGTGTATCACTCACTAAGTGCTTGAAATGTGTTATTTCTTTAATGCTCACAACAATTCCACGAGACTGATGTTATTTTACAAACGAGGAAAGAGTAAAGGAGAAGGTAAGGAACTTGCTCAGGTTCTTATAGCTAATTAGATGTGGTGCTAGGGTTTGAGCTTAGAAAGTCTGACTTTGAAACTCATGATCTTAACAATTCCACAACTGGCTCTGTAAAATATATGAGTATTCACTCTGCCCTCACAGAGTTGTAATGAGAATTAAATGAAACATAAACTATAAAAACATCTTGCAGGTTCTTAGTATAGAAAAGGTCTTCAGGAAATGCTATTGGAATACATAACTGGATCCCCTCCTTCCTCCACCGTGAGCTTGCTCTGCAACACGTCCTCTGACACTGACCTTCAGTCCTTCCTTCTACAGGGTTTTCTAACTTCTGCCTAAAAACAAGCTCAGCTCTTTTCCAATTGGAGACTCTTTCCCTTGATTAGGTTTCTCTTTCAAGTTATCAAACAAATATTTTAACACCATACTCATATTCATTTCTATTTCATTATTCACTCATTTCATCAGGCTTTAAGATCTTGACTCAATTCTGCCTGTGCGCTCCTTAGACCCACTCCAGGATGACAGGCCTGTAAGGGAGCTTGAGCGACATACAGTTCCACAGTCTCTTTGTACAGACGAGAAAGCTGAAGCAAGAAACGTCTCAGGAATTGCCAAGGCCACGTAAATATTGTGCACCTCCTTCTTTCTTCGAAAGTCCTCTATGTCCGCATCCCTGTGGGTCTCTGCCCCATATGAAGCTGCTGACTACCCCTCCTTAAACTTTCACTTTTGATTTTTGTGACATCTATTTGTTTTCTGCTACCTCTTCAACCTCTCCTTTTTGACATTCCTTTTTTTTTTATTTCAGAGTAGTATGGGGGTACAAATGCTTTGGTTACATAAATTACCTTTGCACCACCCGAGTCAGAGCTACGAGTGTGTCCAGCTCCCAGACAGTGCGTACCACATTCTGTCCTCCCCCCTCCCACCTGCCTGACACCCTATGGATGTTACTTGCATATGTGCACATTAGTGTTGATCAATTAGTACTGATTTAATGGTGAGTACACGTGGTGTTTGTTTTTCCATTCTTGTGATACTTCACTTAGAAGAATGGGCTCCAGCTCCATCCAGGATAATACAATAGGGTAGTTCATTATTTTTTTATGGCTGAGTAGTACTCCATGGTATACATATACCACATTTTGTTAATCCACTCATATATTGATGGGCACTTGGGTTGTTTCCACATCTTTGCAGTTGTGAATTGTGCTGCTATAAACATTTGAGTACAGATATCTTTTTCATAAAATGTCTTTTTTTCCTTTGAGTAGACATCCAGTAGTGAGATTGCTGGATCAAATGGTAGTTCTACTTTTAGTTCTTTGAGGTATCTCCATATAACTTTCCACAGAGGTTGCACTAGTTTGCAGTCCCACCAGCAGTGTATGAGTGTTCCTATTTCTCCATATCCTCACCAGCATTTGTTGTTTTGGGACTCTTTGATAAAAGCTGTTCTCACTGGAGTTAAGTGATATCTCGTTGTGGTTTCAATTTGCGTTGCCCTGATGATTAGCGATGCTGAGCATTTTTTCATATGTTTCTTGGCCATTATTCTGTCTTCTTTTGAAAAGTCTCTGTTCATGTCCTTTGCCCACTTTTTAATGGGGTTGTTTGATTTTTTTCTTGCTGCTTTTCCTGAGTTCTATATAGATTCTAGTTATCAGCCCTTTATCAGATGTGTAGCACGCAGATATTTTCTCCGGTTCTGTAGGTTGTCTATTCTCCCTAATGATAGTTTCCTTGGCTGTGCAGAAGCTTTATAATTTGATCAGGTCCCGTTTATTTATTTTTGTTGTTGCTGTGCTTGCTTTTGGTTTGTCTTCATAAATTATTTGCCTAGGTTAATGTCTATAAGAATTTTTTCAACATTTTCAACTAGATTTTTTTCTCCTTTTACTCTTACATAAGCATTTGGCAAGGTTATTCCCTTAACTATACGTAATCTCTTTTCATCAGTTGTATTATCTCCCCCAACCCCCACAGTTATATGTATCTTTCAGATCTATATTTCTTACCTACCCCATATTTTGAGCCACAGACCCACGGTTTTAATTGTCTAATGAACTTTATTACTTAGATTTCCTACAACTATCTAAAACAACATTTTGAAAGTGCAAGTCATCATTTATATTCCTAAAGTATTCTTTCCAACATCCTTATTTTTCTCGACGGGAAACTTAAATCATTGATATCTCTTCTATTTTTTAATTCTATCACCTTCATGTTACATCTTTGTCAAATTCTATGTATTTTTACTTCTGAAAAGTGTTTAATATATCTCCATTTAATTCCAATTTCTATCACTTATATTGAAGCTGCCTTTGATTATTGCCTAGAACATTTATGTAATTCAATAAATGGATTCCTGCTTCAGTCTCCCCTTTCCTAAATAATCTTGAAAATCATGACGGATTCTACATCTTACAGCACAGCCCTCATAATGCGATAGGCTCATTCAAAGCTGTCAGCGGCTCCCCGTTACTAAGACCTGTGCTCTTCAGTACGGTAACCACCAACCATCCGTGGCTACCGAGCCCTGGAACTGTGGGTGCTACAAAGTGAGATGGGCTGGAAGTGTAAAATACAGTGAGTTTTGAAGATATACAAAAACATAATGTAAAATATCTTCATAATAAGTTTAATATGGATTATATATTGAAATAGTCATATTATGAATATGTTGGGTTAAAGTACATTGTTAAAATGAG
>NW_012152396.1:2815805-2816746 GCF_000956105.1 Propithecus coquereli
TCGTAGGGAAGAAACTTGCACAATGAGGCAGACTGAGGAGCTAAGATTAAAACTCCACTTTCCAATTCCTACGCATTAAAAACAAGGGAAAAGGAAAAACAGAAAATTTGATTGGATGGGATAAAAATGCAGACAATCCCTGATTTAGGATGGTTTGACTTTTTGATGACTTATGATGGGCTTGTCAGGAGGCAATCTCACTGCAAGTCAGGAGCACCTGTAATCTTAATTGAACCAAAAGGCACACAGTGATTTGGGGGAAACATTGTTAGCAGGATTATAGGTTTGTTAAATGAATCAAATCCTTGTATTTTTAATATACAAGGAGATTTGCAAACAAAACTATAGTAGAAAAGTTGTCAAAGGACATGGTCAAAGGAAGAAATATAAAGGATTATTAAGCATGTGAAAATAAAAATGAAATGTTAATGAATCCAAAATGCAAAATAAAACAGTAAGATACTTTTACCTCACACATTGCTAGTGGAAATTATACTAGCAAATTTATACTTTTCTGGAAAACAATTTGATATGGTATTGTTTAGCTACTGCTACATAACAAACACCTTCAACATGTCAGTGGCATACACAACTAAGGATTTATATCTCACTAAATAGGTTTCTGGGCAGCTAGGCTGGCTCTGCTTCATGCTAAAATTCCAGCTGGTATGGTTCTCCACCATGTCTCTCATCCTTCTGCTGAAGCCAGGGGCTAGTCAGGGCAAGTTTTGCTCAGGGTAATGGCAGAAGTGCAAGGAGGCCAGTGGACCCACACTTGAATCCTAAGGAGTCTAGCACATCGGAGATGGCATAGACCATGAGCCAAAGCAAATCACAAGACCAAGCTCTAACCCAAGGAGCAAGGACGTATGCTCCACACAAAATGAAACCACATCAAGGTCATGAATTCAGTGGAGAAGGAGGAAGTGGGCCAAGTATTC
>NW_012152396.1:2819226-2820427 GCF_000956105.1 Propithecus coquereli
CAAGAGATCTACCCTCAAACAAGTAAGTAAACAAGCTGCAAAATCTTTGTTCCTTTCTTTCTACCGACAAGTTATCATTTTGTTCACTGTATCAGACGACTGCATCAGAAAAATACTCCTTAATTAGTTCCATCTGTATTTATCACCAATGATGTTTTGTAAATGAATCTCTAAGTGACCTTTTCTTTTCCACTCTACCAATTTGATACGGTTTGTTTTTCAATCGTTTCCATGAGCTTACAGCAGGCGAGCCTGTGCCTTCCTGCCTAACTGTCTGGGGTCCAGGTAGTGACGCTGTGGGGTTCTAGCTGTGAGGTCTATGGGAGGTACTTTTGTACTGAACAAGCATAGACCCTGGATACTCCAAGAAAAGGTCGGCATTGTCACTTCTGAGTTCTCCTTTCTCACGGTAGCCTGGCAACCAAACCGCGTCTCTTTGATGGAGGGCGTTTCTACTAGAAAACAGCTTTATGAAAAGTGTCAGGGTCATCTTTAGAAACCCAAAGAAAACAAAACAAAACCCCCCAAAAAAGCCTACCACCAGGAAGGCAAAGAAAAAAAAAAAAACCCGCACAACTCAATTATTCAGCTGCACACAACTGCGCCTGTCAGGTCTGAGTAGCGACACTCACTTGAATTTAATTAAGTTTGTCCCTGTAGCCTGTGAACTGCTCCACCGGACCTGCTGGAAGGGGATGAAAGGCCCGAAGGCAGGCCCCGGAGGCCATTGTTGATAAGGAAGGGCACGACATTCCCAAGTTAGGTGAATTCCCATCCCCTGGCCCACAGAATGCTGTGGGGAAATGGCCTTTTGAAGGGAGCATTGGACAGTGGGGTGGTCTGAGAGCCCAGCGTGGCAGAACTTTTCCCACCAGCAACACGCCAGCCCCTCCGGGAGTCGCCTGCACAGGGGAAGGTGCCTGGCCTCTGCAACTGTGAAGTCAAACAATGCCATTCAAATGCCAGCCCTGCCACTTACTAGCTCTGATAACTCTGGGGAAATGAACGAGCCTTGCTGAGTCTCATTTTCCTCATCTGTGAGCTAGAAAGTCAAAACTACCTGAAAGATCCATCAAGATTCAGTGAGGTTAACGCTGGTAAAATGCCTGACACTGTTGGCTCTCAGTGACTTCTCTCCTCATTTCCCTGCTGAAATCGCTTAAGAGTCCCATTTCTTAGCAAATTATTTACTTATTTATAA
>NW_012152396.1:2822917-2824736 GCF_000956105.1 Propithecus coquereli
ACTGTGGTCAGAAGAATAAATGACTGAAGCTAGAGCATGAGGCATTTAATTTGTTTTGGATGTAGTGTTTAAGGACTTCCCGAGAGTAAAGTTTCTAAAAGTTTGTGTGTGGCATCCTTTGATAGCAAACACTGTCTGGCTTCAGTCAGTTCCTCTGACAAGCCAGGACTGGTTTCAGCGTAAGCCAAAGGCTCTGTGTCAAGGGCATAAGATGAGGACAGACTGATTTGGATCCCACAGAGGTCAAGGAATAAAAATCTCATCATCATCAAGATCAGGCCACTACAGTTTACTGTAGGCTTTTCTGAACTGGATATAAACACTGGTGTATCAAGTTGTTACTAGGGCCCGTGATGAATGACTTTTGGAAAGTGTTGTGTACCAGAGTCACGACGCCAATTAACACATTCCAGAGTATAAAAATCCTGATTGTCTTTGTCCAAAGTTTCCCAAATTTACAAAACCACAGAAAAGCCTCCCCCTTTCTCCCTTTTTTTCCCAAAATATGCCTATTAAAAATGTTGCAGAACAGTGATATTTCGCATGATAATTGCCTTGGTCCATTTTGTGTTGCTACAAAAGGAAAACTTGAGGCTGGGTAGTTAAAGAGGCTTCTTTGTCTCGCAGTTCTGCAAACTGTGCAAGAAGCATGGCACTAGCATCTGCATCGGGTGACGGCCTCAGGCTGCTTCCACGCCTGGAGGGGAAGGGAAACCAACATGTGCAGAGATCGCATGGTGAGAAAGGAAGCAAAAGGCGGGCGGAGGTGCCAGCGCTTTGTAATAACCAGCTCTCGTGTGAACTAATAGAGAGAGAACTCACTCACTCCCAAGGAAGGACATTAATCTACTCATAACGAATCCACCCCCAGACCTAAGCTCCTCCCATTACATTAGGCCCCATCTCCAACATTAGGATCAAATTTCAACATGAGGATTTGGGGGGACAAACATTCAAACCATAGCAACAATGTTTTGGAACTTTTGTGTGTCTGAATTCTGTAAGGAGGCTTGAATGTGGCCCCTGCTTCAATCTTTGAAGGAGCAACTGACAACTCCTGCCAAAGGCCAGTCCTGCTGAATACTGTGTCATGTGGGCTGAAATGCAGTGTCTTGGTACTGACCACTTCCCTCTGCATGGTGGATACTCCAGAACCCTACGGCTTAACATGCCGGTCAGCGACCACAGCTACTGAGCTGCCGTTAACCACCAACGTCCATACGGCTATCCTCTAGGAGTTCAGTGTGGTAACACAGGAGACCCTCTATTGAGCAACTGGTAACAACTACCACCTAAGATGATGTCTGGGGCCAGTTTAGATGGTTTCTGAATCTGGAATAAAAGGAAATTCTAGTTTACCACCAATGCCTTTCTTAAATGTGTTAACCTTATTTCACAACAACCCCTTAAGAGCTGTTTGATTTTCTTGCTGTGTTTGCCTCTTCTCAAAAGCACTTACTAGGAAGTAAGTCACAAAGAAACTTCTATGAATAAAGACCCACCATCCCTGTAACTACCTACCTCCTACAAGTAAATGAGGAGACAATAGAGAGGATGTCTGCAACGATTGCACGACTCCGTTACAAGAAAGTATAGGTCTTTTCTCCCCGTGACTTTTTGCTCACTCTATTGACTAAGTTAAAGCAACCTAGATGTCCTCCTCAAAACTCCTTGCACTTTTTGAAACTGATGTCTATGTTTTCTATTAGACTGTAAGCTCTGTGTGGGCACAAGATTTCTTTCTTGTTCATTGCTCTCTCAGTACTTAGTCCCACATGTGATACACAATAAGTATTTGATAAATATGCTAAATTTAATT
>NW_012152396.1:2828966-2833977 GCF_000956105.1 Propithecus coquereli
TAAAAATTCTGGAACTGAAAAATGCATTGAGGGAGAGACAAAATACATTCAAAAGCTTCCATAATAGACTAGACCAAGAAGAAGAAGAAAGAATTTCAGAACTTGACGATAGGTCTTTTGAAATGACCCAGTTAGACAAAAATTAAAAAAAAAATTCAAAAAGTAAACAAAGCCTTCAAGATATTTGGGAGTGTATAAAGCAACCAGATTTATGAATTATCAGTATTCCTAAGGGTAAAGAGAGAACAAAAGTTTTAGAAAACCTATTTAATGAAATAATAGGTAAAAATTTCCTAAGTCTAACAAGAGATTTAGACATCTAGATACAGGCAACCCATTGATCTCCAGTCAAATACAATGCAAAAGACTTCATCATGGCACATTATAATATTACTGTCTAAAGTCAAAGTGAAAGAGTGAATTCTACAATCAGCAAGAGAAAAGTGTCTAGTCACCTATAAAGGATATTCCATCAAGTTGATAGCAGACCTCTCAGCAGAAACCTTAAAAACCAGAAGAGAATAGGATGACATATTCAAAGTGCTGAAAAAAAATTGTTATCCAAGAATTCCATATCCAGCAAAATTAACCTTCATAAATGTGAGAGAAATAGTCTTTCCCAGAAAAGCAAATGCTGAGGAAATTCTTCACCACTAGACTGGCCCTACAAGAAATGTTCAAGGAAGTCCTAAACTTGGAAGTGAAAGGATGACATTAACCATCATGAAAATATACGAAAGTATAAAACTCAATGGTAAAGCAATCACACAAAAGATGAAAAGACTCAAACGGCACCACTACAGAATTCCACCAAACCACAAGAGAGAGGAAAAGAAAGAAACAAAGAATTTATAAACTAGGAAGCAATTAACAATATAATAGGAACAAAGCCTCATATATCAATATTAACCTTGACCGTAAATGGATTAAAAGCTCCACTTAAAAGATATAGATTGACTTGATGGATTTAAAGAAAGATCCAATTATATGCTGCTTATGAGAAACTCATCTTACTAGTAAAGGCACATATAGACTACAAGTAAAGGGGTGGACAAAGACACTCCATGCAAATGAAAAACAAGAGTTAGCAGAAGTAGGTACACTTACAACAGATGAAACAGATTTTAAGTCAAAAATAGTAAAAAAAAAAAAAAAAGTTACTATATAACGATAAAGGGATAAATTCAGCAAGAGAATTTATATTCTAACTATATAGACCCAACACTGGATCACTCAGATTCATAAAACAAATATTACTAAACCTAAAGAAAGAGATAGATATCAATATAATAATAGTGGGAGACTTCACCATCCCACTCACAGCATTAGACAGATCATCTAGACAGAAAATCAATAAAGAAACGTTGGACTTAAATTGGGCTTTACACCAAATGGATTTAATAGACATTTACAGAACATTTCACCCAACAACTGCAGAATATACATTCTTTTCATCAGTACAAGGAACATTCACCAAGATAGACCATATGTTAGCCCACAAAACAGACTCAATAAATTTTAAAAACTCAAAATCATATCAAGTATCTTCTGAGACCACAGTGAAATAAAACTAGAAATCAATAAAAAGAGGAATTTTGGAACTTTACAAATACATGAAAATTAAACAATATACTCCTGAACAACCACTGGGTCAATGAAGCAACTATGATGGAAATTAAAAAATCTTCTGAAACAAATGAAAATGCAAACACAACATATCAAAACCTATGGGATACAGCAAAAGCAGTACTAAAAGGGATATTTATAGCAGTAAATGCCTACATCAGAAAAGCAGAAAGATTACAAATTAAAAAGCTGACAACACACTTTAAGGAAGCATAAAACCAAGAATAAGCCAAATGCGAAATTAGCAGAAGAAAAGAAATAACAAATTTCAGAACAGAACTAAATGAAATAGAGACTAGAAAAACAATACGAAGGATAAGCAAAACAAAAAGTTGGTTCTTTGAAAGGATAAACAACATTGATAAACTACTATATAGATTTACCAAAAATAAGAAGAGAGAAGATCCAAATAAACCAAATTGGAAAGGAAAAAGGGAACATTACAATTGATACCAGAGAAATACAAAAGATCATCAGAGACTATAATGAACAATTATATACTTACCACTGAAAAACATAGAGGAAATGGATAAATTCCTGAAAACATACAACCTCCAAATATTGAACCAGGAAGAAATAGAAAACCTGAACAGATCAATAATGAGCAGCAAGATTGAATCAGTAATATAAAAAAAAAAAAATCTCCTAACAAAAAAAAGCCCTGGACCAGATGGATTTACAGTCACATTCTACCAAAAGGAACTAATACCAATCTTCCTGATTCTGCTCCAAAAAATTGAGGAGGAGGGCATTCTCCCTAACTTATTCTATGAGGCCAGTATCACCCTGATACCAAAACCAGCAAGGACACAATTAAAAATAAAAGTGCAGACCAATATGTCTGATGAATATATATTCCAAAATCCTCAACTAAATACTAGCAAAACAAATCCAATAGCACATCAAAAAGATAATACACCATGATAAAATGGTATTTTATACCAGAGATGCAAAGGTGGTTCAACGCATGCAAATCAATAAATGTGATACATCACATAAACAGAATCAAGGACAAAAATCATATGATCATCTCAATAGACACAAAAAAAGCATTTGATAAAATTCAGCATTGCTTCATGATAAAAACCCTCAACAAACTAGACTTGGAAGGAACACAATAAGGAACAAAATAATAAAGCCAAATATGACAAACCCACAGCTAACAGCATGCTAAATCGGAAAAAGTTGAAAGCACTTTCTCCAAGAACTAGAAGAGTATAAGGATGCCCACTTTCACCATTCTTATTCAACATAATAGTAGAAGTCCTGGCCAGAGCTATCAGGCAAGAGAAATAAAAAACATCCAATCTGGAAAAGAGGAAGTTGAATTATCCCTGCTTGCTAATGATATGATCTTATATGTAAAAAAACCTAAAGATTGCGCCAAAAAAACCACTTAGATTTGATAAATGAATTCAGTAAAGTTTCATGATACAAAATCAATGTACGATAATCAGCATTTTTTTGATACACCAATGATGATCTAGCTAAAAACCAAATCAATGAGGCAATCCCATTTACAGTAGCTACAAAAAAAAAAAAACCCTAAGAATATATTTAACCCAGGAGGTAAAAGACCTCTAGAAGGAAAACTATAAAACACTGATGAAAGAAACTGTAGATGACACAAACAATTGTAAAAGCATCCGTGCTCATGGATCAGAAGAATTAATATTGTTAAAATGACCATACTGCCCAAAGCAATCCACAGATCATTTACATAATAAAACACTATTCAGCCATTAAAAAAAACAAACAAACCTGAAATCATGTCTTTTGCAACGACATGGATGGAACTGGAGGCCATTACCTTAAGTGAAACAAGCCAGGCATAGAAAGTCAAATATCACATGTTCTCACTCACAAGTGGGTTCTAAAAAATGTGTACACACGGAAGTAGAGAATGGAATGAAGACAATGGAGACTCAGAAGGTCGGAGGGGATGTACGATGACAAACCAGCTCATGGGTACGATGTTTGTTATTTGGGTGACGGATACTTTTAAAGCCCTGACTTGACCACTACACAATCTGTGCATGTAACAAAATTGCACATGTACCCCATTAATTTGTACGAATATTTTTAAAAAGAATAAAAACCAGAAAAAATAAAAATGCAGTTTTCAGTTGCAGTAAGCTGGTTTTGACACATCCACAGAGATACATTGGTAAAAGCCCTTTGGTGAGAGATACAGGAAATAGGACAAATGAGTTTTTCTGCACAAATCCAAAATAGTACTGCAGAGGAATCCTGAACACTTAACATGTTAAGTCCATTTTCTCCACCAAAGGCTTCAGTAACATATTTACTACTGTGATAATTAATCATGACTCTAATGATTCCTGGTAGAAAACAATGCACCAAGTACCATGCAATTGATGATTCCAGGAGCATGTGCGGATATATGTATGTATTTTAAGTAATTCCATTGGCTAATACCCTACATCGATTTCCTCAATCCAAATGAATAACTAAATATCAGTTGTATAATTGCATGAAAAACCCACACAAGCTATGAGAATGACCAATTCTGGTGCAAATGCCTATTGAACTGTAGATTTATGAAATGTAATAAAATGAAATTTTGAGTAAGTAAAAAAGGCTTACTTTCACTGTATCGTCTCCCTCCTCCCATTACACGCTGTGGCTGCAGTTGTGTCCCTGCTAGTCCGAAGCTCTTTTCCTTGAATCTCCTGTGGTTCCTGGCATATTCTGCCATGTCACACAGAGGGAGAGCTCTTGCCCCAGATGCCTAAGCACCGTAGCTAAATCTCCAAGACACCTGGTTGTGACCACTAGAAAGCAGCAGACAGGCTCAAGAAAGCTCCTGGGTAGTTGTATTTTTCTTTTCACTATGAGGTAAATTTGCTAGAAGTCTTTAACAAAGGAAACAGTCATTGGATCGTCTTGCTCATGTATAGTTTTTTTGTGTGTGTCTCATCCTTCCCACTGTAGGATGACATATTAAGCCACTAGATTTACTATCTCAGTTCACTCTGATTTTCTCAGTGTCTGCTGAGCTTTTCTAGCAAATCATCACTCTAAACTTAATTTCAAACAATAAAAGAATGAGATATGAATGACTCCATATGCTGTTAATGTATTCCCTTTTAGAGACCAGACTCCAAAACTGCAAGATATTTTATTAGTGTTCTGACAGTGGCCAAATATATAACTCACTTTGAGGTGCTTATTTACTACACATTCTATACTACTGTTACAATAAAGTACTCACTTGACAAGAAAAAAAAATACCTGAAAATAAAATTATGGTCCTTTCAGTTTAACACTAGATAAACTCTAGATGTGAATTCAAGAAAGGAAACAAACAAGTATCCCACTAAAGTTCTAAAATTGAGTTAAGCAAGACAAGTAAATCATATTA
>NW_012152396.1:2834027-2836604 GCF_000956105.1 Propithecus coquereli
GTTCATAGTAAAATAGGTAAGTTTTACAGTTACACTTTCCTTAAATGTGGATAATTATAGTACCTAACTTACCGAGTTGTTGTGGGAGTGAATATGCTACTATATGTTAAATACATATCATATCACAAGAAACACTAAGCAAATGTTAGCTATTATTATTTTATTGCTGTTATTACTGTCAATCCATTGTCAATAGAAACTAATAGTTTAACAATGAATTGTGTTCAGTTCTACATATATACTATTCTGGACTAGAATTTGAAATATTGGAAATTTTTTTTTATAGTTTGTCTGATTTTCCTAATGAATGTGACTAAATGCATCTTAATAAATGGGGATAAAGATATTTGGAAGACAAACTCCAAACTATGACCCCTTTTCCTCATATCTGTTCTTCACAGGAAATCTCTGATCAGGACAGGCAGAAAGTATTTCAGACATTAGGTAGCGCTGAAGAGGCCAGAATTAGGAATACAACGAGTTCCCAACAATCTCATTTCTAGTGTTCTATTCTACTTAAAAGCTTTACATTTTTGGAAACAAATCTAAATTTTTGTTCTTCTTTCTCTTATTTTGCTTCTGCTCCTGCTGGTAATGATACATGCACTTGCTTTTTATGGTATCTTTTTTCTTAGAAGGAAATGTATACATGTGAGCAAATCATCATTAAAATACCTTCTAAATTTCAAAATAGGATTTAAAGTATAAATAAGCAAGTATTATACTTTAATGCATTAAAAGTATAAAGTATGACCAAACTGTCCAACTCAAACAAATATTTAATATTCAAATTTGAGCTCTCATTCCTAGAAGTATCTCTGAAGAACATAAACTTTTTCTGCTTTTGAAAATTCAGTTTGGAGTTTTTTCAAGATGGCTGATTAGAAGCTTTTCAAGTATGCCTCATTCACTTAGAAGAACCAAAATAGTGTGTAGACAATCACACTTTCAATATATTATCCAAGAGGGATCATGGGAGTTCAACAGAAAAGCAACAGGAAACTCCAAAAACTAGGAAGGAGAAGGAAAACAGGCAGCCTACATGATTGGGACCGACCAGGAACCAGAAGTGACTTCCCTACATGTAAGAGAGTGAGTGAGTATCTTCCTGCAGTCCACCTTCCCACTGGAGAATCATACAATCCAGGCCATGGGAGAGCACCTTGACCATCCCAAGCCCTGAATCTAACTTAGGAAGTGGGTGGGAAACTGTAAGAAGGAACTGCTTCGGGAGAGAGCACACATTGGATCCTAAGCCCTTCCTGAAACCTAAGCAGCTACGGTGAGATACCATTCTTGTTCCTAGCTCTTAACAGACCGCGCATGGTCCTAGGAACCAGTGGCACCAGTCCTAGGCATTAGAGAAACTTGGGCTGCTGCTTGTAAAACCAGGGCACGAGCATGGGATAGGGTCCCAAAACAAAGACTGAGAAGTGAGCATGGCTTGGGCTGCAGCCATTGTCACTGAAACTAGGAAGCAACCCTGGGCCTTGAGCAGGATGAGAGCTGCCATGAAAGCTTGATCTTGAGCTGAGTGAGGGCTATAATGGCCCAGGGCTGAGTCGTGGACTAGGAGCAAACTTCCAGGTTTGAAAGATAGCTGAGTCAGCTGAGACAGCCAGGATGGGGAGCAAGCCCCACCAGGACTGGGGTATGAGAGGGATACAGGTCCCTCACCCACTGGCCTAGGCCATGGCTGCTAGAACTGGCTCTACCCTCCCTGTGGCATGACCTTAGCACAGTGGCAGTTGCCCCTCACCCAAGCATTCCGCCAGGGCCTGGAGGATTGCTCTGCCTCTGCCCATCATGGCTGGTGCAGGCATTCACCACTGGGGGCCTGAGCACAAGCTTGTCTGGTCTGGCTCTGCCTGGCTTTGCTCCCCTTGCCGAGACAGAGTGTGGGATCCAGAGTCCTGGGGGTTCTACAACCCAATCCACCACAGGGACACCTGAGTACTCCTCCCAGGGAACTGAAGTTGGGCACAGCCTACTGCTACCATATCAACTACTTCCTACCTACAAGCACCACCTACTATCCTGGAAACCAGCCCACATAGCCCTTGGAAACCATTGCTAACACAAGCATGCAGGGCTTGGAATCCAGAAGAGCATTTAACCACCACTGCTACCACCTTTGTCCCTGCAACAGTGGCTTGACAGGAGCTAAAGAACATGCTCACCCATCCAGTACACCACAACTACCATCAGCATCCAAGAAAGCCAACCAGAGGCCCAAGAATCAGCCTGTCTGGAACTGCCAACACAGGTATCAGCATACATCACCCAAGGGCACAAGGATAGACATGTTGAGCCCACCACAACTACCACTAAAACCTGAAGAGGGGTGTATCTGGCATTCTAGGCCCCAGCACAACTTCACCACAGCCTCCACCAATAACCACACCCTAAGACACAGAGGAAACCACAGATACCACTAACACTGTTTATAGCCAAAGAAATCATACAAAGACTTCACTACTGCATGCACCCAGAGGCAAAGAAAATGGCCCTACCCAACCAATATCATAGTCACATCTTCAGGAAAAAGTCTCCCCCACCACAAGGAAAGTAAATTAA
>NW_012152396.1:2848161-2850105 GCF_000956105.1 Propithecus coquereli
AAAGACCCATCATGAAAAATACTGCTAAAAGATGTTCTCCCTCTTTGAAGAAGTAAACAAATAGAAGGTCTTTGCCATATGATGAAACCTGCTGGAATGTGAAAGACACAGGCCAGCTGAGGGGAAAGTTTAGAAACCCTAAATGAATCTTGGGGTGAATAGAAAGAAACGTTTTACTTAATTTTCAGAGGAAAGCCAAGTCTAGATGAAGAGTAATTAACGACCAAAAACAGTTAAGACATGCGTACTGCCACATCAACAATATGAATATATCCTGAAGTATCCTTCCACTTTAAAACAATGGGATACTGCATAAATAATAACAAAAATAACATTAAATGAATTTCTGGATTGCAAAAGATTAAAGAAGAAAAATCATCAAAGACCAAGCAAAACCTAACCAACAAACAAACCAAACAAATGAATCATAAGCTGAAACCAGGAGAGTAAGTAGAAGTGGAAAACAAGACTTACCTGGGGATAAATTGCCATTCCAGGAAAAGAGAGAATGTGAAATCAATGGATCTGAAATCATGTTCTGTGAACACGCTGACTGAGACAAATTGGCCTACCATCTCAGAGTTCCATTTGTCTCTGGAACTCTGGATGTGTTAAAAAAAAAAAAAAAAAAAAGACAGTTATAATAATGGTCTCCATTTGGGAACTGGAAAACACAAAACTGCTCCTACACAAATCTAGGATTGAAATTTATATTACTCAAGTGTTCATGGAAAATCCAAGCTGATAAATTTATCTGGGTCCCAGGTAGAAGCAACCCCCTGGGAATGTTTAAAAAGGAAATGCCTGAGAATTTCCAGAATTATTGAAAAACACTAATCCGCAGTTACAGGAAACACAAAGATAAGCTGCACAAAAAGTAAAACCAAATCTATGCCGAAATCATCACAGTGACCCTGCAGAACACCAAAGACAAAGAACGGTTCAAAGAAAAGTCCTATTCCCTGTAAAGATGTGTCCGATGCATCCTGAGATGACCCCTTGATGGATCACACCTTTGTATCAACTCCTCCCCGTGTGCAGGCTGAACCTGTGACTTACTTTTAGCCAACAGAATAGGACAAAGATGGTGGGTGATGGAAGATGACAAAGGTTATCGTGATCACTCTCTTGATTAGGTGACCTCATATAAGACTCAGGCTTAGCAGACTGCAGTGAGAGACTCTTTGCTGCTGATTCGAAGAAATATACTATCACACGGGAAAGGGCCTATGAAAGAGTCACATGGCAAGTAACTGCAGGGGCTTATGGGAGCTTAGAGCAGCCTCCTGCTGATAGACAGCAAGAAAGCAGACTTCAGTCCGACAATGACAAGGAGGTGAATTCTGCTAACCACATAAGGTTGGAGAAGGACTCTGCGCTCCAGACAGGAATGCAGCCCAGTGGACACCCTGATTGCACTTGAAAGACCCTGAACAGAAGACCCAGCTAAGCCATTCCCGGACTTCCGATTCACAGAAATTGTGAGATAACAAACCTAACACAATATATTGTTTTAAGCCACTAGTTTGTGTTAACTTGTTATGTAGCAATAAGAAACTAACACGTAATTTGGGTATCAGGAGTGGAGTTTGAACCCACACAGACATATGTCCAGAATCTATGAGACATAGCTAATGCAGCCCTCCAAAGAAATTCATAGCATTGAAAACATACAGCAATAAAATGAAAACAAAACATGTAAGTCAAAAAGAATTGAAAAGACCAACAAAGTAAAGCAAACCAAAACAAATAGGAAAAATTACTAAAGGTAAACATTGAGTTAGAAAACAGAGAACAAATAGTAGATTCTTGGGAGAAAAAAACAACAAAACACACAATTTATTAGCTGAGAAAAAATAAAAAATACACACAAAAAAATGAAAAAGGGGCAACTTCACCAAAATACAAGGAGGTTGAGCCAATATAATTAAATAGGAGAAAATA
>NW_012152396.1:2851655-2882074 GCF_000956105.1 Propithecus coquereli
AAAACTTTCATTCACTGCTGCTTGAGAGCATGCGTCAAAGGAGATGTGAAAAACACTTTGAACACCTGCATACACTGCTCCCCCGGCTGTTTCACCTCCTGGCATTTTCCTAGACCGCAGCTTCCTACACAGTGAGCCTTGGGTGACAGGAATGACAAACGCTGCTACCCTGAGCCCTTGGAATGTAGGAGAGAGCCTGGGCACTTGCCTTGGGCCAAAGCAGCCCCATTGGCGTGTTCCAGTGAACCATAGCATCAATGATAGTTCTGAGCCATGATGTCCTGTTAAGCAGGAGGGCACTGCTTTAGAAAAATTCTTGCATTTGTGCTCTAGGAGATATGTACAAAACTGTGGATAAAAGCATAGTTATCATTAGTGAAAACACTAAAAACAACTTCGGTGTCCATCCATCAGCAACTGGGTGAGTATATATTGTGATAGTTTAAGGCAGTAGAACTCTACATAGCTCTGACACGGATGAACCTCAAAAAGCAATGCTGAGTGAAAAAATCAAGTTGCAGCAGAATATGTATGGTATACTCCGGGTCAGTAGGTTCCATTTCTCAAACTGGATTGCGAACACTTGGGAGTTCGCTTTATTATTTAGGGTGGGAGAGATGGTGGTAGTATGTGTAAATATCTTCATATTTTAAGAAAAGAGGGAAAAGTCATAGATATAAATTATCCTTAGAAGCTAAAACTATTTCTTTTAATCCTCTTCGAATTGTGTCATCTTAAAAAATAAACATGATTATTGCTATTGTTTAAACGATGGATCCACATTTCATCTTTCCGAAGAAGCTCTATGCAGAGGAAAACAATGCTGGAATACTTTCCAGACAACCACACCTACCTATAGATTGCCTGGGTCACGATACCATGACCATGCTTACACCTGCTGTAAGCAAAGTCTAACGTACAGGCAAGATTTCTAGAATAAAATAGTTTTTTGAGAGCTGTCAGTAGTGAATCTAACTGTATCAAATAAAAGACAACATTTATGTTGGAATAGGGAAATCTGGTTCCTTATTTCCCAGAAATGACTGACTGAAAGAAGGTTTCTCATTCTTTGCTACTCCGGAAACAGCACATTCTTGAATTCTGTGATTGAAAATCATAAATCCACCACCCTCACAATGTTTCATTGTTTCTCAGTAACAAAAATGTTAGTAGCCCATGTTTTATATATGACTAAATGATGCCAATCACGAATGCAAACATCTTCAAACGTTTGTGTTGCTCAGATTTAACTATAGCATGGTTGATTCCTTAAGTGAAATGGTATCTGTCAGATATTGATTTGTATCTGATCTGTTACAATCGCACTGATCACCGATGTCATCTGACATAATTAGTCAGATCACCTTAGCATCTGCTTTCTGTTTTCCTATCTTTTGGAACCTCGGCTGCTATATCTCAATGAGTCTCGGCTGCCTCTCTCAGGGAAGGTTCTGATGTATCCCATTTTCTGACAATTATCTCCAAGCGAATCCCAGAGCCTCAGCCTTGGCAGACAGAACATGATGTGTCTGTCGTTCAGGTCACAGGTTGAACTTGTGCTTCTGCACACTGACCAAGTCAGGCCTTGGCTTTAACATCACCTATCCCTTCACCGGGTCCACGGAGCCATTTTCCAGACTACAGTGTGAATGGCATCCACCCCTGAGGCTGTGCAAAGCTCTTCATCACATGTAGAGGAGGGTTTATTTCCCCAGTGAGCATTAATGAGGCGTTATCATGCTAAGGAGACACTGTCCAGAAGCAACGGTGACAGCCCAACTGCTTCCTGTCTCCTGTTGTTCTGCTGCTTTCTCTGCTTACTCGTCCTTGGCTCGTTCTCTTGGCTACTCCGCTGGCATCTGCCCTGCTCAGCCTCTAGCAAGGTTCCAGTTCTTGACCTTGGCTGCCTCTCTGCTTGTGGGTTGGACCCGATGCCTGCTCTAGTTTTCCTGGACTAACCTGGCAAGCCTCGTAGTTTTGACCCTGTCCGGCCCCAAGTTGCCATCTTGCTTAAATATCCTTTCAAAAGTAATTTTAAAGAACAGCGATTGAACAATTTTATGCTTCTTTAAAGTCTCCAGTTACCTTTTTTTAAAAGCAATGTATCTTTTTACCTCTTGCCAGATTTGAGTCTACTGCCTAATCATAAATTTTGTAAATATTTCTTCCAAGAACGATGAAAGAGGCATTCTTTAAAGAAATAAAATTCAATGTATTTTAATGAATATATGAAATTTTGATGAATGAATCCAGGAGACTGTGAAATATATTGCACCTGACATGCAGAAAAATGAGAAATTTATTGATTCATACATTGTCTAATTTTTAAAAGGACTTGGGTATCGAATACCTATATAGAAAATGTTTGAAATGAAGGACAGCTGTATTGTAGTAGAATAAGCACTGAAACTGTATCAGAATGCTTGAATTTCTGTCTCAACTCTGCCCTTTACAAGGTGATTAGCTTTTTCTCAGATTTAGTTTTTCTTATATGTAAAATAAGGATATGAACATTTAAACTCACAATATTTTATTTACAAAGAATACTACTGATATAAATTACAAGAATTAAATATAATCTGTGTCTTTGGTTCTTGCCCCCATTCATTCCCTGAAAAGATTCCTTTTCCAGGTATTTGGAGACTCATCCGGAAGTTTCATACATGCTCACACACTAGTGCAGTCACCTGTCTCACTGAACACAGAAGACACCCACCTGCCTTTGCAGGTGTTGCTGATCACACGGGTAACGTGGACACTTCTGGGCACCATCACCCTGCTAAGGTCTACCAATTATTGTTTCTCACACCAGATATCGCTCCATTTCCCAGGCCCTAATGTTGCTTCCTCGGTGTATTTCTGTACCTGCCAGGCACAACCGTTGCTCTTTTTCGCAACTCTGCCTTCTCCACCTGTTAGTCTTTGCTGCCAGACCCTGAAGCCATCTCCCACAAAGCACACTGTGTCCTAAGGGACACCATGGCGAACGTACAGGCTGAGTATCCCTAATCCAAAAGTCCAAAATCTGAATTGCTCCAAATCCACAACTTTTTGAATTCTGACATGACACCAGAACACTTGGAAAATTTCACACCTGACCTCACTGGATGGGTTGCAGTCAAAACACAGGTGCACAACACACTATTTGTTGTTGCTGTTGTTTAACAGCTAGTGCAGGTATTCTGGTGAGGCTACTGTTCTGCTTAATTACCCTCAACACATTATCTTTTTACTGTATTTATGGTATGTTGTATTTTTTACCATTAAGTACTTATGTATGAATAAGTATAAGAAAATGATTGCTTATTGTAGCACATAAATTCAGAGGCAGGAATGATGGTTATGCCAAACGACCACAGATTGTCCACATGGGTAGCTGAGATAGTGCCACCTTTGCTTTCTGATAGTTCAATGTACACAAACTTTGTTTCATGCAAAGATTATTTAAAATATTATATAAAGTTACCTTCAGTCTATGTGTATAAGATATACGTGAAACACCACCATAGGAGGAATGTTGACAGTTTGATCAAAATCCATGTTTTATGTAATCATTACACCAATTTTTCAAAGGCAAAATCCAGAAGAAAGACACATCCAACTTTCGCTAGTGAACAAACAACCTCGCAATACTCCCCAGAGGGCGGGTACTTGTTTTACTGCGGGGTAACTCAAGAGCCTTGCCGATTTTCCTAAAATAAAGTGTATCTGTTTTCAAAATCTGCTTCTATACTTCCAGAAACCCCAAACCTCCAGCAACTCACAAAGGGCAATTCTCTCCTTTAAAATATTAAATTTCTGAATTTATCAACTACCCTAGTGAATTACCAGGACTACTTATATTACTATAGTTATTTATAGGACTATTCAATGAATCTATGAGCTCCTCTTATGTCTCAAGCACTGTGCTTACTGCTGATTCTATAGTGTGAACAGTACAGAAGGGGTCTAGGTGTCCAGGCAGTCCATAGCCTAATGATTAATAACAATCGGTCACTGTTCTAATTACAGTATCTCATTTAATCTTAGCAACAGCTTATTGCTAGTTAGGGTTTTGTTTTCATTTTATAGATGAAGAAACTGAGGCTTAGAGAGATTAAATAATCTTTCTAATTCATGCAGCTAACATATGGTAGTGCTGGCATGAAGCAAAATTCTGTATTAAATACAACACAACGATTATTGAGAACCCATAGTTATTCTAGAACCTATATGTTTTCTGAGAACAGCTAGTTAGTTGCAGATATCAAATGATTCATCTTTGATCAAATTTAGATCAAGTAACCAATGACTATTAAGGCACCAAACGTATATTCAGTGTATATTGCTACCAAATAACCTCTGGATGGGTGATTGTCAATGACCCAAAATGTCATAATTGTGCACCAAGATGGCCAATCTGTATATGAAATAAGTTTAGTTTAGGAAATCTCTCTTTCTGTCTCTTTCTCTCTCTCTCTTATTCATCAGCTATATTTGCACAGATTGTGCCTTCTAGCACTGGCATTTAATTTCTTACATTCCATTTATCTTGCACAGTTTTTAAAATTTTAAAATATATATACATAGCCAGCACTTTTCATATTTAATAACAGGTTTTTTTAAAATTGAAGTTTGAAAATATCTTCTTAGGTGGAGTTACCAGACTTAGCAAATAAAAAATAAAAATACAGAATACCGAGTTAAACTTGAATTTCACATAAACAACAAATAATTTTCAGTATACATATGTCCTATGCAATATTTTGGACATACTTACACTTAAAAACATTGTTTATCTGAAATTCATGTTTAACTGGACGCCCTGTACTTTATCTGGCAACCCTAGTCTAAGGACACAGGCTTAAATCACCAAGCTATTACTTTAACGTTGAGTACTGGTCATTTCGGGGTGTTCCATGAGAAATGCACACTTGTTGTTCCAGTCTATTTGGAAGTTCTGGTGTGGACCACTTAAATTGCTAAACGGCTTGGTAGGTCCCCTATAGTTACTTGTCATTACAGAGATTTGCGGCATATGTGGCCCTTGATCTGAACTATAGTCAACTCAAAAAACTGTCTATGATACTCTGTTATTTTCTGCTGTGCTGAAGCCAAGGTAATTATGGATTCCTCCGGAGGAAAACACATCCATTGATTTCGAGTTGTTTGGGGGAATGCTAATTTAATGTAAGTTTCCTTCTGCCATGACTGCGACTTTTATACATCCTACACAACAGTTGGGGAGAAAACAAAATGCCTTTTGTTGAGAAGTCTGGGGTTTTGCCTTTTTTGTTTGTTTAGCTTGAAGGAGGCAATTTTGGGAGAGGGTTGGGGAAAAGCAAGGAAGTCAGCGGAGTCTTGAAGCAAAGTTCTTTAACGTTAGGTCACTGATCTTCTGAGGTGCAGGTTGAATTTTGGTTTTGGGAGTTCTGTTTGCCCTCAAGTAGCCATCTCAGAATCCGCCACAGACGAGACAGAAACATGAGCACCTCGGTCACTGCGCTGATGTTGGCTCTTGGGCTCTCCTGAAACCAGCTCACAGGAAAGCCTAATATTTGAACTTTTCACTCTTGGTTCATTTTATTAGACAGCAGTGAAAGTTATCCTTGTACTAAATGCTGACGAGAAAACTATAAAACGCCCTTATTAATTAGCTTTGTATCTCTCCTTGCCTTTCTCTTTGGATACATTTCTTTTAGAAGTTATTTACTCTTAATCCACTTGTCTGATATTGAAACATGTTTGAAAATATAGGTGATACGGAGAAGGAAAATAAGAAAGATGAGTTACAGGGAGACCACCCAAGAAAAATGTTTTTACATGCTATTAAATACTTTCCAGTCTTTTAAACTCCTTTTTACTTCTGACCTCAACAGACAAGACCTGGATTTCTCAGACATTAAAAAAAGAAAAGAAAAATAACATAGTTTGTGTCCAAATTTTTCACAGAGGTTGTAGAGGAATCTATAATGGATTGTAACCTTTTAGTTATATCCTAAAAAGTTTCTGCGTAAATGAATCTTTTTAAAAAGAAATAAGAATTTATTTTAAGAAGGAAAACTGTAATTGACTCCTCGTTCTCTTCTTTCCTGATGTTATACACTCAAAGCATTATCCAAATGCCAGAGAACCTCAACACAGCCAAGCTAGGGGCTTAAAACAACTTTTTATAGACTTTATTTTTTAGAGCAGATTTTAAGTTCATGGTGAAACTGAGCAGTAGGTGCAGAGATTTCCCATATGCCCCCTACCCCTACACACGCACAGCCTGCCCCTTTATCGACAACAGCTGGGTGATTTTTAACCCCAACAAATATCAAAAGAGAGAAATTGTGGTGGAGGAGGAAAATCAGAAATTAGTCTACCCCAACCAACTTTTATTTAATTTTTATCTTTAGCCTCTATGTTGTAGGTGTATATATAAATACATAGTATATACCCACATACATACTATACACAATTATTCTTATAAAATAAATACTTTACTTATCATGCTAATACAAACACTGTCAAAAGTTCTATATGGCCTACATCTAAAAATAACCCCCACACTAGGATTGTCATCTATAAGGTTCCAAATTGACCAGTGTCAAAATGAGCTGCTAGTTGGTTTCTTCTATGATCTAAACACACAGTCTCTCCAGACAGTGGAAAAGCTACATAGTTATGGTGGATGATGATTCATTTAGGATTGAGCAGTAAAAAGATAAACGAAGAAGACATTTCGAGCATGTACCATTAGATTTCAGAAGACTCCATTTTCAAATGAAGGACCAAAGATGTCAAAATAAGTATTTGAGAGGCAATGTGGGCTTGTAGTTTGTGTGTGGAAAACAGTAGGTTCTAAGCCTACCGAGGGCTCTGATTTCACCCCATGGCCACCAGCAAATCATGCAACTGCTCTCGGCAAGCGTCCTCATCTGCAGTATGGAGAATCATGCTACCGCCGATCCCAGGAGCACTGGGATTGCCTAAGGGAATACGTATTAGGTGGTTTTGAAATGTAAGAAACCATATAAAGATCTAACAGGAGAAAATTACCTTGACGTAAACAATTAAAAAAAAAAAAAGAGCTTCTTTTACATAAAGGTTGCTATGTGTGAATGGATGGGCTTGAAGGAGATCCTGGGTCCTCAAGGTCTCCCTCACGACGGGCTCCATGCAGCCAGGCAGGTTCAACGCCCAGGCGCGTTCCAAGAGGGACAAAGCTGAGGCTTCACTAAGAGCCCCAGCTTTGCTTCTCTCAGCCCACTCCACAACAAGCTTGTTATTCAAGAAGCATTTATTAATTATCTACATGCACATGATATTTTTTGCTCTAGGCCAGGATTTCTTCTGCACATGCTGGGCATTGTCCTGGGCGTTGTAGGATACTGAGCCACATCCCCGCTCACATCTGTCACCTGTCCCAGCTGTGATGAGCAAAAATGTTTCCAGATGTTGCCAAACGTCCCTCAAGGGCAAAATCACCCCCAGCTGAGAACCACTACTGTATACTAAGACAGTGCTTCTCAAACTTTTGTGAACACAAGACTGCCTTAAGATGCCAGTTTAAAATATGGGTCCCTGGGCCCTACATCCCAAGATTTAATTCAGCAAAGCTGAGGTGAGAACCAGGAATCTAGATTTTCAACAGACATCCCACATGATTCTGATGCAAGAGACATATCCTATAACCTTGAAAAACACTCTGCTTGGGGAAGACAAAGCTTTGAAAAAGCACGGTTTCTACGCTCAAGGAGTTTATCTTACAGTCAAGAAGGCAGACATGTGCCCCGTGAGCTTATAGCACTGCACTACAAGGCAAAAAGGAGAAACTATGTGAAAAATATGAACACCTGCTTCAGAGGTTTAGAGAACAAAAAGATCAGTTTTTTTCAGATTGGGGCAAGTTAGGAAAATCTTAAAGTTAAGTAGATAATGCAATCGTGAGGTTTGAATGATGAATGGGATTTGCATGGATAGTTTTGAGAGAAAAGGGGTTCTAAGTAGAGAAAATGGCATAAATAGAGGCAGAGAGGCTGGAAAACTTATAACTAGACTCTAAGATGTTTGCCTCCAAAATGTATTTTATGCCTAGTCTGTGTCTGGCACGTTAGCACGCAATCACCAAACGGCAACTCCTTCGTGACTAATTCTCCCTTCCCTAAAGGTACTACAGTAACTCTTTCCCGGGGAACACACCTAACATACTAGTGTTGCTCTGGAATCGTGCCATTCTTCTCTGTTCCATTTTCTATTGTGGGAGAAATGAAGACATTTTTTCATGGTTCAGTTTTACGGATTTTAGCAGAGAGATGGGAGAAAGTTGATATAATGAGGGGACAGAATAGGAGGTAAATTAATCCTTGTGATATGAAAATGGCCTCAACATTCCCTCTTCTATATCTGATTATTCTTTCTTAGGAAAGTTAGTTTTACTATTAAATAAAAGCATTTAATAAGAGATTTCAGGTCCTGGGTGAAGGGATGGCCCAGATGAGATACACTGTGTATTTTATCCTCAGCCCCACCTCTGTTTTTCCAGAATTAGAACTCATTGCTTAATGCAGGGTCCCTGATGAATATCACAGGCCACAACTCCCCTGGTAATTAGGTGATTAGGACTAAGCAGCTTCAGTCTACACTGAACTAAGTGAGTAAGCACCTTTCCTTTCCCCTTGAAATACCTAGAATGTGTTTGGGAAGATGAAGGGAGATTTTATTAAGCAACGTTGCAGCACTGATTTTTGTCACCCCATCTTGGTACCTCTAAAGCTCTGAGACCTATATTCACCCCTAATCCACTTCTTTTTTGTTTTCTGCGAATTATTGATTTGAAACCTTACCTCCTTGAAGGCAAAGGCTACTTTTGTAAAAATATTTTTATAACCTCTGTCCTTAGTAGAATGCATGGTGTAGAAAGTGTTATAAAAAATCCATTTTTGAATGAATGACTTAATGGATGAATTATTCACCAGTCTTTGTCCCCATTGGTCCAAAGCACTTTATTTCTACGCTGTTGTTTTCAACAGGGCTACTCATGCGTTCCTGCTTGTAGAGGAAACCTTCATCTGAAACTATTCAGAGTTGTATAGTAGTAAGTCTTTTAGCCAGAGTACAAGAACAGTCTTCCTCTTTCAAAGTTCACTCTCCTTTCTGGATATTCACTAGTTCCCTGCTTCCTGTCAGAGAGCCCAAAGCCCACGCACAGAGATGACTGACGTCCTCAGGAACTTTTGATCACCAGCTTTCTAAACATCTCTGCTAGTGAAGTATCATGTGGATATTCCCAAGGGAAAAGTGGAGCTCTCATTGAGGTCCTCCAATAACATTCATATAAAACATTATATATTATACATTACAGTTATGCAACTAAGGGAACTAGCAGGTACGGCTTTGGGCATTGCTTTAGGCATTACTTAATTGTGAAAACATTGTTTAACTGAGTTAGGAAGTCTCAAAACAAAGTTTCAAACTACCCTGATCAAAACAAGATAGAGGCAGGACAAGTTACATGAATATTCCTCCCTTTGTATAGCTTATAATTAAGCTGTTCCTTAAATAGAGCAGCTAAAGGAAACATGAGGCCAGTTATTTTTTGGTTTTTTTTGTTAAAGGGAAGGCATTTATTAATTAATTAATTTATTTAATTTTAAAGTATTAGGGGGGTACAAATATTTTTGGTTACACGGATCACTTTTATAATGCTTGAGTCATGGTTATAAGTATGCCCATCACCCAGAAAGTAGATCTACCTGTTAAGTAGATTATTGCCCATCCTCTCCTCCCCATCCCACCTGTTTGATTTCCACTGAGTTTTACTATGCACATTGTGTGCTCTTCAGTTAGTTCCAATTTAATAGTGAGTACATGTGGTGTTTGCTTTTCCATTCTTTAGATACATCACTTAGGATAATGGTCTCCAGTTCCATCCAAATTGTTGCAAAAGGCATTAAGTCATCCTTCTTCGTGACTGAGTAGTGCTCTGTGGTATACACAAACCACATTTTGTTAATCCACTCATGAATTGATGGGCATTTTGGTTGAGTCCATATCTTTGCAATTGTGAATTGTGCTGCAATAAACATTAGAGTGGAGGTGTCTTTTTGATAAAATGACTTCTTTCCCTTTGGGGAAATACCCAGTAGTGGGATTGCTGGATCAAATGGTAGGCCTACTTTTAGTTCTTTGAGGTATGTCCATACTGTTTTCCACAGAGGCTGTACTAATTTGTAGTCCCACCAATAGTGTAGAAGTGTTCCTTTCTTGCTGTATCCATGCCAGCATCTATTAATTTAGACTTTTCAATAAAAGCCTTGCTAACAGGGTAAGGTAATATTGTAGTTTTAATTTGTATTTCCCTGATGATTAGGGACATTGAGCATTTTTTCATATGTTTATTGGCCATTTGTCTATCTTCCTTTGAAAACTTCTGTTCATGTCTTTTCTCCATTTTGATGTGGTTGTTTGATTTTTTTTCTTGCTGATTTGCTTGAGTTCTTTATAGATTCTGGCTATTACCCCTTTATCAGATGTATATTATACAAATATTTTCTCCCATTCTGTAGGTTGTCTATTTACTCTGTTAACTATTTCCTTGGCTGTGCAGACCTTTTTAATTTAATCAAGTCCCATTTATTTATTTTTGTTGTTGTCATGATTGCTGCTGGGGTCTTCTTCATAAGTTCTTTGCCTAGGCTGATATTCTAGAAGAGTTTTTCCAACATTTTCTTCTAGTGTTCTTATGGTTTCATGCCTTACATTTAAGTCTTTTATCCATCTTGAATTAATTTTTATGAGTGGTAAGAGATAGGGGTCCTATTTCATTCTTCTGCATGTGGCTATCCAATTTTCCCAGCACCATTTATTGAATAGGGATTCTTTTACTCAGTGTATATCGTTGTCTGCTTTGTCAAAGATAAGTTGGCTATATGTGGATAGTATCATATCTGAGTTTTCTTTTCTGTTCCATCGGTCTATGTCTCTATTTTTGTACCAATAGCTTACTGTTTTGGTTGCTATAGCCAGTAGTATAGTTTGATATCTGGTAATGTGATGCCTCCCAATTTGTTCCTTTTAAGAACAAATTTGCTTAAGACTTGCATAAGATTTATTTGGCATTCAGGCTCTTTTTTGGTTCCAAAGGAAGCATAGAATCATTTTTTCTAGATCTGTGAAATATGACATTGGTATTTTGATGGGGATTACACTGAATCTGTAAATCACTTTGGGGAGTATGGACGTTTTAACAATGTAGATTCTACCAATCCGTGAGCAAGATATATTTTTCCATTTGTTTGTATCATCTGCAACTTCTTTCCTCAGTATTTTGTAGTTCTCTTTGTAGAGGTCTTTCACCTCCTTGGTTAAATATATTCCTAGGTATTTTATTTTCTTTGTAGCTATTGCAAATTGTATTGAGTCTTTGATTTGACTTTCAGCTTGACTATTATTGGTATATAGGAATGCTATTGCTTTGTATACATTGATTTTGCAACCTGAGACTTTGCTGTATTTATTTATCAATTCCAGGAATCTCTGGTGGAATCTTTGGGGTTTTCTAGATATAAGATCATATTGTATGCAAAAAGGAATAGTTTGACCTCCTCTTTCCCAGTTTGGATACACTTAATTTTTTTCTTTTGCCTGATTGCTCTGGCTAGAACTTCCAGCACTACGCTGAACAGAAGTGGTGACAGTAGGCATCCTTGTCTTATTCCAGTCCTTAGTGGGAATGCTTTCAACTTTTCCCCATTCAATATGATGTTGGCTGTGGGTTTGTCCTATATGGCTTTTATAATTTGGAGATATGTTCCTCCTGTGCCTAGTTTGTTAAGGGTTTTTATCAGGAAAGTATGCTGAATTTTGTTGAATGCTTTTTCTGCATCCATTGAGATGATCATATGATCTTTGTTCTTGCTTCTGTTTATGTGGTGAATCACATTTACGGATATACATATGTTGAACCATTCTTGCATCCCTGGGATGAAACCCACTTGGTCATCGTGGATTATTTTTTTGATGTGCTATTGAATTTGGTTGGCTAGTATTTTATTGAGGATTTTTCATCTATATTCATAAGGGATACTTCTCTGTATTTTTCTTTTTTTTGTAATGTCCTTTCCTGGCTTTGGTATCAAGGTGATACTGGCTTTGTAGAATGAGTTGGAGAGGATTCTCTTCTTGTTATGGAATAATTTCTATAGTATAGATCCCAACTTTTCTTTGTAGGCCTGATAAAATGTGGCTGTGAATCCATATGGTCCAGGGCCTTTTTTTTTTTTTTTTGGTTGGAAGATTTTTTATTACTGCTTCAATCTCATTGCTCATTACTGGTCTGTTCAGGTTTTCTATTTCTTCCCATGAGTCTTAGGAGGTTGTGTGATTCCTGCAATTTGTCCATTTCTTGTATATTTTTCATGTTATGTACATAGAGATTTTCATAGTATTCACAGATGCTATTTTGTATGTCTGTGGTATCAGTTGTGATATCTCCTATTTCATTTCTGATTGAGCTTATTTGGGTCCTTTCTCTTTTATTCTTGGTTAATCTAGCAAGAAATATATCAATTTGGTTATCTTTTCAAAGAACCAACTTTTTGTTTCATTGATCTTCTCTATTATTTTCTTATTTTCAATTTCATTTAGTTCTGCTCTGACTTGTTTCTTTTCTTCTACTAGCTTTGGATTTGGTTTGCTCTTCCTTTCCTAGTTCCTTGAAAGGATTGTTAATTTTTAATCTTTCTGTCTTTTTGTTGTAGGTATTTAAAGCTATGAATTTTCCCCTTAGGACTGCTTTTGCTGAATCCCACAGATTGACAGCTTGTGTCCCCTTTGTCACTGAATTCAAGGAATCTTTTGATTTCCACCTTAGTTTCATCATTGATCCAGTAAGTGTTCATCAGGAGGTTGTTTAATTTGCATGACTTTGTGTAAAATTGGGTGTTTCTCTTGGTGTTGATTTCTAGTTTTATTCCACTGTGATTGAGAAGATACATGGTATGATTTCAATTTTTTGAATTTCTTGAGCCATGATTTGTGGCCTAAAATATGATCAATCTTGAAGAATGTTCCATGTGTTGATGAGAAGAATATATATTCAGTAGTTTTTGGGTAAAATGTTCTTTAAATGTCTGTTAGGCTAATTTATTCTGGAGTGTCATTTAAGTCCAGCGTTTCTTTATTTATTTTCTGCTTGGATGATCTGTCCAGTTCCGTCAGTGGGGTGTTGAAGTCTCCAGCAATTATGATGCTGTTGTTTATGTCTTTGCTTAGATCTAATAGGATTTGCTTTATGAATCTGGCACTTCTGTCTTAAGTGTATAGATATTTAGGACTGTTATGTCTTCTTGTTGAATTGCTCCCTTTACCATTATATAATGACCATCTGTGTCTTTATTATTGTTGACTTGAAGTGAATTTTATCCGATACAAGAATGGCTACACCTGCTTTCTTTTGGTTACCATTTGTATGAAGTACTTTTTCCATCCCTTAACCTTGCATCTGTAAGAGTCTTTGTGGGTTAGATGTGTTTCCTGGAGACAGGAGATACTTGGCTTGTATTTTTTTATACATTCAGCCAGTCTATGTCTCTTCAGTGGGGAATTCAAGCCATTCATGTTGATTGATAGAATTGATATGTGGGATGTTGTTCTGTTCATGCAGTGGGGTACTCCCAACTGGGGTACTTGCTTTGTTTTACCTCTTGTACTATTGTTTTATATAAGTTCTGAGCTTTAGCTTTTGGATGGCTTTACACTTGTGGGTGACCATTGTGCTATTCCATGTATAATGCAGTTCAAGTATTTCCTGTAGTTCAGGTCTGGTCTCGACAAATTCCCTCAGTGTTTGCTTGTCTGGAAAAGTCTTTATTTCTCCTTCATTTAGGAAACTTTGTTTTGCAGAACACAAAATTCTAGGCTGGCAGTATTTCTGTTTAAGAAGACTGAACATGGGGCCCCAGTTCCTTCTGGCTTATAAGGTCTCCATTGAGAAGTCTGTTGTTAGCCTGATGGGTTTTCCTTTGTAAGTTACTTGATGTTTTTGCCTTACAGCTTGCAGTAGTTCCTACTTCGTGTTGACTTTGGCCAGTCTGACGACTATGTGTCTTGGTGATTGCCTATTTGCAAGGAGTCTCCCAGGTGTTCATTGAGCTTCTTGTACCTGGATGTCTAAATCCCTAGCAGGACCAGGGAAGTTTTCTTTGATTATTCCCTCTAATATGTTTTCCAGCCCTTGTGTGCTTTCTTCTTTACCTTCAGAGATGCCTATGATTCTTATATTTAGCCATTTTACATAATCCCATACTTCTCGTAGGCTTCGTTCATTCCTCTTTATTCTCTGTTCATTATTTTTAACTGACTCTGTTAATTGGAAAGTGTTGTCTTCAAGCTCTGATATTTTTTTTCGGCCTAGTCTGGTCTATTTTTGAAAGTTTCCATTACATTTTGTATTTCCCTAAATGAACTTTTCATTTTCAGAAGTTCTACTTCGTTTTTCTTTAATATGTATATCTCTTTAGTGAATTTTTCATTCATTTCCTGAATTTTTTTCTAATTTCTTTGAGATTGTTTTCCATTTTCTCTTGAATTTTGTCAAGCTTCCTTACAATCCATATTTGTAATTCTTTACCTGTCATTTCAATAATTTCATTTTGGTTGGTATCCATTGCTAGAAAGCTTATTTTCCCTTTTGGGAGTGCCCTTTTGCTCTGATTTTTGCACACTTCCAAAGTCCTTTCACTGATTTCTCATCTGGAGTAGCTGTTGCCTCTTATTTTTGGATTTTCTTTTGTTTAGATGGCACTTCCCCCCACTACTCATATGGGTGTATTTGTAGCATATGTTGGGTAAGAACCTTTGGGTTTGTTTGTGGGTGCTTTGATGGTGACCTAGGTTCTGGATAGTTGCCTTGGTTATAGATATCCTTAGTGTGGTGGTTTTCTCAGTTGCTAGTTGTTTGTAGGCTGTAGCAGTGGTAAGCTCTGTGTGTGGGCAGATTCCCTGTCTCACTTTGATGAGATAGGATGGAGGTTTTTGAAATCCTTTCTCTTTCTGCAGCCCTGTGGACTTCTTAGCCATGTGAATTGTACTGGCATGCCCAGTTTAATCTCTGAGACAGTAGGTGGTGCTTGTGGGTGAGAATTGATCTCACCCTCTATGATTGAGTCAGTAAATGCTCAGTCATAAAGCCCTGTACAAATTGACCTTTCTGTCAGTAGGTGGCATTTACCAGAAGGAACAAGCTGCAGTGTTGTTTTTAAACCTGTGACCAGCTCTATCCCCTCTGGTGGAGCACTCTAATGCTCCAAGTGGAGGGTGAGGGACCTGCAACTTCCAGGTGAGTCCTTATTCTCTGCCACAGAGGAGGTGGGTGGGGAGAGTGAGGCTGGGTGGGGCTGGGTTCAGTGAGGTTGCCCTCAGGCTCCACAACAGCTGGTAAGGTAGCTGTTTTGGCAGTGTTCAAAGGTCTGCTCCAAACTTCTGGGGAAAGCCACCAGGGAGGGGCTGAAGTGCCCCCACCCAACCAGAAAGTCTGCTTGTGGAGACAGAGCCATCTGAGATTCACAATCTGGCTTCGCACTCTCAAACCTCCCCCAGCCTGTGTGTCTGACCCACTAGTGTGTGTCTCTCTGTGAAACACTGGTGGAGAGGGAGGTCACAAATTGGATACCCTGTGTCTACTACAGGCTCCCAAGGGGAAAGGTGTGGGACCCCCTCTACACAGACACCTTAGCCCGCAGCTCACACCTGCTGGGGAGAAGTGGACATTGGCCAAATTCTCAGCTCTAACTGCTCTCCTAGTTGGAATGGGTGGGGGAGGAGCAGAAGCTCTTGGTCAGCCTGAGCTCTTGAATGGTAGCTATGGCTCCTGGTGGTGTGGTCTTCTTCCCTGGAAGATTTACCCTAATCCAACAGGGTGGTTTTCCTGTTGGGAGGAGTGGGTGCTCTCTCAATTTGCTGCGTCTTGGAACCCCACAGTTTTTTCCCATCAGCTTTGTCCACATGGGTTTCCTTGTCACCTGAGTCCAGCTCCCAGACCGCCCCCCCCCACCGTGTCCCCAGTAAGCCACTAGAGTCTGGGGGGCACAGGGTCTGGCTCACTTCTCTGACCTGCTGGTGTATGACTCTGCGAAATACTGCTGGGCAGGGAGCTCCCAAATTGGACATCCCACGTCAGCTATAGGCCCTCAAGGGTAAAGGCGTGGACTCCACTTTCCATTGGAACCTCAGCCTGCAGCACGCACCCACTGGGGAGAAACAGCCTTTCACCAAATTCTCAGCTCAAACTGCACTCCCAGTTGCAGTGGTTGGGGGAAGGGCAGGGGAGGAAACGTCTCAATGGAAGAAAGCCTTCTCTCCAGCCTCTCATGACACTCTTCTCGAAGGGGAGTCCCACACTGAATGACCAAGCTTCAGGATCATGCAAGTTGTCCCCACTACTCTGTGCTGCCACCGTCCCTGGTCCCATGGAGCTGGAAAAGTCTCCAAGAAACTTGGTAACCTACTGATCACCGAAGGCTCGTGAAACGGAGAGAGGGATTCCCCTTACCCTTTTGCTGGGCTCCAAGCCTCTCTGGGTTTAATCCTCCATTGATATCTTTTTTCTTTTATGTTCTTCCTTCTCTGCTTCGCAATTTTCCTCTGTGAGGTCCTCAGCAAGGTCCAGCGCCTCTCTCTATGATCTACACCTGACCCGCATCTCTTTTCCCCTCTCCTTTATCTGAAATCCAATCTTCCCTCCAGAACAGTCCAGCAAGCAATGTCTCTGGTGGGCCATCTTGCCCCCTAGGGGCCAGTTCTCTTCTACAGGAAGAACTAGCCTCTGCTCTGTCTGTGGAGTAGACATTCTATAGTTTCTCAATCAATCTCACTTTCAGTTTATACTGTCAGCTCACTCCTGAATTCTTTCTTGCGTGAAGCCAAGGACCCACTTGGACTTAAGTGGCTGCCAGCATTGGGAGTCACTTTCCTGTGTCACAACCATAATTTTCAATCAGAGGTCTATTTGTTTCCAGACTCACAGTAATTACTGCCTAAAACCCTCTTTCTGGAAGAATATCCATTTTCCTCTTATTTGTTTTTATTGAAAATATAGACCAGGTCGTTACTCTTTTTTTCTATAACACTTTACAATACAGTTTAAGAGAAAAATTCTAAATTTAGAAGTTTTTTCCTAAACTTTATTATCCTTACAACTTCAGATTTTAAAAACTTCTGAACACTGTGGAGGTAACAAAAGTGGAATCACAAATGATCTTTGCCCTCATGGTACATAAAACTGCTTTCGGAGATAATACTCTGATAGAAAGTAGTTAAATAACCAAATAACGCCTGTAATCCTAGCACTCTGGGAGGCCAAGGCGGGCAGATTGTTTGAGCTCAGGAGTTTGAGACCAGCCTGAGCAAGAGTGAGACCCCCGTCTCTACTAAAAAAAATAGAAAGAAATTAGCTGGACAACTAAAAATATATGGAAAAAATTATCCAGGCATGGTGGCACATGCCTGTAGTCCCAGCTACTCAGGAGTCTGAGGCAGTAGGATCACTTGAGCCCAGGAGTTTGAGGTTGCTGTGAGCTAGGCTAATGACACGGCACTCACTCTAGCCAGGGCAACAGAGTGAGACCCTGTCTTCAAAAAAAAAAAAAAAAAAATAACCAAATAAAACAGTCCATAAATAACCAAATAAAGCAATGCCAGAGTTAGGAGTTCAGGCATAAATTTGCAAAGACATTCTGAAGATGTAGCAACCAAAGTGGACTGGAGTAAGCATCTAAAAGTTTGAAATTCAGGCTGATGAACAGAAAGGTTAGAGGAAAGAACATATTAATCAGAGAATGAAGGTACAGGGAGGAGGGTTTCAGAAAAATGTAAAATAGAAAAATGAGAATAGTGTAGCACAATTCAGGGTATGTGTTGACAAGCACTGGAATGGAGGAGTATCAGCTACTCAGTGTGCTTAATCAAGAGTACCCTGAATGCTCCGCTGTACAGCAGGCAACAGGCAACCCTGAAGCGGTATGAACAGATGAGTAACAGCATGAGAGGAGTATTTTAAGAACGTTAGTTTGGAATGGTTGCAAATTGGACAGAGAAAAGAAGAGATGGTTTGCAGATTGGATAGGGGAAAGAGAAAACTGGAGGCAGGAATTCCAGCTAGAAAACTATTACTTGAATTCAGGAAGAAGGCAATAGAGTCCCAGAGTAAGCTGGTGACAGAAAAGGACAGATAGGTGTAGTTTTTTCAAAGATGAGTTGATAGGACTGTGCAAATTCACTGGATATATGGGGTGTAGTGAAGGGATGAGGAATTGGTTCCAATTTTAATCATAAAATCCTAGGACAGATGTATCCTCCTGCAGTCATCTAAATCCTCTCCTCTACAGCTACCCTGTACTATTAACACCTGCACAAAATGTTCTGCCCACCGCATTTGAGAATCTATGAGATTTTGTTTATTTTCTGTTTGTTTTTTTTTTTTTTTGAAAGATTTCTACGGAAATAGTACCTAAAACCTAAATCCAGCAACACTGGCAATGTGACTTTCGAGAGGTGAAGTTCAAAATCTGCATAATCTCACCATTTCAGAGATAATAGCTATCTTCTTAACATTTTCAGCACATGCCTCTTTTTATTCATGGTGCCATTAAAAATGTTCAGTGTTCATTCCTGAAACCAACCCTAGACTTCTGGATCCAACAGTAGAGTCAATTATATGATTGCTTAAACATCAAAGCTTTCCCTCACTAATGTCCTTACCAGGGGACAAAAACAGGCAGGTCTTTTCTCTCTGGTTGAAGCAAATGCCTATGTTGTTCAAACCAGCATACTGTACATTCCTGTGTGATTTTATGTGTTTGATCGTTGTACAGATGGAATATCTGCTTTTCCCATTGCTATCAACTGAATGTGTGCAGTGCACACCCTGCTCAAAGCAGATCTGTTTCGTTGGGCAGAAGTCAGGGCTCACTGCCCTGGGACAGCCATTTCTTGGAAATGCTCATAGGATCTTGTTTCCCCTTTTGAGGTATACAAGGAGAATATTACCCTGGGGAAATATCAAAGGATTTCCTGACACCCGCCGAAGAAACAGGTGCACACATATTTGATTTGATAAAAATGGGGTATACAAGTAGTGGCCACGGTCCAAGCATATTATTCTCCCTGCTTGATAGTTTCAGGGCTCCACTCAGAATACCTCTGCCCTCAGTAATCGCTGCCTTCCTAGTAAATTTGAATGCCTTGGTCTGGAATTCAAGTTCCTTCACAATCTGACCCCAACTAACCTTTCCAACCACATTATGCACTACACCCATTTAATATCTTGCCAAAGTAAGCTACTTACTGTTGCCTGATCCTCAACCCAAGCTCTGCCTTTGCTTATGTGCTTTCCTCAATTTAAGATTATCTTCCCCTACAATCCAAATGTCCAAATTCTCAGCATCCTAGAAGTGCTGTTTATTCAGCAACCCATGAAGACTTTCCTCCTCTCTGAGGTGGAAGTCAGGCTCTCACTCCTTTATCCTCCCATCACAAGTTATACGTATTTCTCTGAAGCCACATCCAACGTCTACCTTGAATCATGGTCAAAAATCTCACCTGTGGACTGGGCACTTGGTGGGGAGTCTATGCCTGTTTCATCTTTGAGTGCCCCGCCCTGAGGTCTATTCCATCATTAAAAAAAGAGAAGGAAATCCTGTTATTTGCAACAACATGGATGAACCTGGCTGACATTATGTTAAGTGAAATAAGCCAGACACAGAAAGACAAACGCCGTGTGACCTCACTCACATGAGGAATCGAAAAGAGTTGATCTTACAGAAGTGGAGAATAGAATGGTGGTTCTCAGAGGCTGGGGCAATTGAGGGAGGTGATGGAGGGTTGGGGAAATATTGGTCAAAGGATACAAAATTTCAGTCAGATAGGAGGAATAAGTTCACGAGATCTGTTGTACAACATGGTGACTATAGTTAATGATGATCTATGTATTCTTGAAAAACGCTAAGAGAGTGGATGGATATTGAATGTTCTCACCACAAAAATGATAACTGTGAGGTAATGCATATGTTAATTAGCTAAATTTAACCATTCCACAATGTATATATACTTCAAAACATCATGTTGGACACTGTAAATACATACAATTTTATCTGTCAATTTAAAATAAATAAAACGGAGTCCATTGTGAAAAATGTGGGTGGTGAGAACGTGCATTTCCATATTCTTGGTCACATATTTTATTGAGGTGGAGCCTCTTAGTATCTAAATTTATTTACATTTGTGACACACATCATCTTTGATGACAGTTTTTCAAGAACTCTTTTTTGTGATTGAATACATTAACTTGGAAATTTAAGGATCATATATGGTGACTGGGTTTGCTCAGGCAGTTTCAAGCTTATATACATGGGAATTCCTCTATTTCAGGCATGTTTACTGGATGATGAATGACAGGTGACTTCAAAATGCTACGGCATGGCTCCCACAGAGGTTCAATCTAGATCAGCATTTTAAAAATTCGTGCCTCATCTCAAATTATTATCTCTTTTGCAGTCCAAACACTATGTGGTCTGTGCTCTAATATTTCTAAAATCTCATCTAATTTTCTGCTTCTGTTTAACGTATTTATTTCCTAATATGGCATAAACACTTATTTAGATACAATTAGATTCTTGTTCAGTGCTATGGAAGCCTATGTGAAGAATGGTATCTATTAAGAATAATTTTAGCTCTTTTTCAAAGTACTTTTTATACCTCTTCAATTATCAGAGAAATATTTCATGGGTTTCATTTGTCATCCCACATTTGACTCTATCAGTTAAATTAGAATATACTGATATTATCTGTAAGTTTGTATAAATTGATAATTTTGTATCAATTCATAATTATAATAATTCACAAAGACTGGCACAGCATATCCACATATTATTTTTATAGGAAAATTATTTAGCAAGTACATATATAATTTTTAAAATATTCATACCTCTTGACCCATTCATTTCTACAGATTAGTTCTATGGAAATAGTTACAAATACGTAGACATTTAGCTACTAAGATATTTATTGCATCGTTATTTATAATAGAGAAAAAATCAAAATTATTTACATTTGTAGAATAAGAAAATGGATAGATAACTGTTTTAACTATTTGAAGGAATATCATGCAAAAGATGCTTATGAAAATTTTATGGCAACATAGAAAATGCTTATGTTATAATGTTAATTGAAAAGAGATTTATATACAAAATTGCATCCTGCACAGACAGAAACTGGGAAGAAAATTGGGTTTTCAAATTACCAATTCTTCAGAAAATTTACTCATCATTTAATTTCATTTCCATTACAGGGGGAAAAAAGCAAACAAGGAAACATTGAGAGGGATATTTGCCAGAACAAAAATACATACTTGCTTTAAAGGCTATGAATTTCAACTAAACATGAATTAGATCCCATTAGATACAATACGACCTTTCACATAATTGCTGTGTGTTTTTAAATAACTTGTTCAATGTCCCTGAGTTAATTTCAGTTGCAAAACAGTGATGACAATATGACCATCTTTATAAGGTTTTTGTGAGACTTGAAATATACTATTATTATGTCTAGACTAAAGTACTGTATGTTTTGTAGTGTTGAATCACAACTACAGAGTAATAAACATAGTACACATATATTAATATAAAGACATGACTTTTCAAGTCAATAGGAAAAGCATAGAAGTCTGAAGGGGAAAATAGGTAACTTATAAATAGGCAAATCTGAAAGGGAAAAAAATCAGTTTAAAACTAAAAATCTCCCTCTCACATGGTCTAACCATCCTCATAAAATCATTGTGAAACTCCTTTGCTGTCCCATGTGCAATCTGAAAACCAACTGACAGCTTGAGAAGCTCCTCGGGGATCTCGCCTGAATTGTCAACCACCTCTTTCCCTAATCAATGTTGCTGCCTGGAAACTAGCCCGGGGTGACATCGAATGAACAGAGAGTGACACTGGACTCATTATCAGAGTCTACTGATCCCTGAATGATGCTCTCAGTTTTCCAGTCAAAGAGCTGCTGGGGGTATGAAGCTCTGTCCATCCTAATCCCATGAGAAGCCCACATTAGGCCAAATTCCCAACCGCCCCTCCTGACTGGCAACGTGGAAAAGCCCACACCTCTGTGGTTTAGCTACTTGGCGTAGTTTTGAGCAATGACTTCTATGAAGCCCCAGGCAGCTGAGCCAAAATAGATGGGATTGTAAAGAGGATTGCCTCCCTGAAAATCGCCTCCGTACAAACGGCATTTGAGACCAGCAGGGGGAAACGAGGGCATCTACGCCCATTTCATCAGCCTCAAGGATGGCAGGGGGCGCCCATCAGGAAGGCCAAACCCTTTCAGGCCTTTCTAGGGGATAATCTTAAAGCAGAGCTTGTACTCCCGGGAATTTCCGGAGACTGTAAAGTCTGCCCCTGCCGCTGGGTGTGCTTTGTGGTGCCACAGCTGTAACTGTGACCTAGTCCCCTCTTCGTGTTGTACTTGCTGCCTCCTGGCACAGGTCGCAGTGCTGGATTTGAGAGAAGAGGTCAGAAAATAAGAGATTGATCCCAACGTCTCTTTTGTGACGTCTATACTGGCAACTAGGTTTTTTTCCTTCCTGAATGGTGCAAGATTAGCCTCCACTTCCACATCTGCTGTCACACCCCCACGGTGTTTCCTGAGAAGTCGGGCTGCTGCCGCGCTGTCTCTGGGACACGGTGCAGCACCTCACACAGCCTCCTGCTCCGGGATCACCCCCGTGACAGTCTTGACTCAAGAGGATGCCTATAACATCTTAAATCTTGATGGCTATCTGGCTGTAGCTAGTTAGAGTACCAATTTTTCTTCTGATGGCTCAAATATAACAGGAGCTGGGTGATTGAGACAGGGGGCTCTAACCTTGGCATGAAAAAATGAGATGAATGGGCGTAGTGAATCCCGGTACGTCACAGACACTCTCAGAACATTCATTCAACAGAATTTTATGAATCAGAGGACTGAGACGATCTCAGTGAAAATGTATAACTGTGTACCTCTTAGGACTCCAGGTCAATACAAAATCTTTACTTTTACTAAAGGAGATGGTCATTTGTGAACGTTCCTATTGCTGTTCGCATTCAGAACGGTAAGTACTCAATTTCATATATGTGGATGAATCAAAATTACAAGGAAGAATGTATTGTATGAATTGCTTGCTGAAAAACCTAAAGTTCTTAAAATTTATATAGTTTATGCCGGAAGAGGTTTGAAGCCAGTGAAGTGGGTTCTCTCCATCACTGAGAAAGGCAGGCAGGCAAGCAGGTAAGCGTGACAGTCGACCAATCCGAGTTTGTGTGAGACAGTGAGTGTGGGCCTACGTGTGCCCGGACCCGACAGAAGAGCAGGGACACGAATCAGCTGGAAATAGGTGGTGAGAACTGGAGTGAGAGAAGGAAGAGAGGCTACTAATAACAAGTCTAAAAACCAGCCTCATGATATGAAACACTAAATTTTGACAACTTAAATAACATTAATATCATATCTTTGTCTCTTAAACCAGTATTTGGGTGGTGAGATGGGAAAAGATGTATCGGGAGCAGAGGTGTGCATGAAGCCCACGAATACGTCCTTAATTGAGGATTGCTCTTGCACAATCTTGCAAAAACTTACTGTGCAATATTTAAGATATGCACAGGCTTAGAGAATAATATTACCAGCTTGAAAAATGAAATATTATTATAATTGAATATCCTGCTTACCCCTCCCAAGTTGAACTGCCACCCTCTCTTAGATGCAGCCAATATCCTGAATTGCGTGTCTGCCATTTCCATGCCGTTCCCTACCACTACATGGGCATTAACAACATGTAGTGTCACTTTATGTTTAACCTTTTCTTTATTGGACGCCATGCTTTCAACTCATCTACTCCACTATTAGTCCTAAAACTGTGTTAGAGTCACTTTTTTTGTACCACCTGCTTTAACCATGTTTTAATAACACCATTTTCTCCTTTCTTTCTCCCTCTGCTACCATCTCTAGCATTAGAATATTGAAGAATAGCTCCATTTTCACAACAGGATTAAATGTCTCGTGCTCAGTTTCATGTAGTTTTTTAAAAATTTCAGGATGCCTAGGGTTATATTAATTTAGGGTGTCCTATTACAGATAAGTAAAATGAAGTTCAGAATTGAAATCCCAGCTCTCTTCATCACAGAGTAAGTCTGACAAGACATTTGTTTTCCTAGAACTCATTTAGGTAACATAAATTGGAAGAAGTGTTAAAGAAAAAATTATTCATGATTCTTGTTAAAGCACAGTAAGGCAGACTTTATTCAGACCTTTGAGATAGGTACAGGGACCACATCAGTGGGATTTTGCTGCGGGGGAGACAGACTGGGCCCCACTCCAAACACAGCTTGGGCACGTAGACAGCCCTTTGTAGCCAAGGAGCAGGGTGGGTGAGGGTTGGTGGATGGAAAATTATTAATACTAAGGGAAGCATCAGGAGCAAGGAGGATTCTGGCTAAACCCACCTAACAGAATTCTTGCTGAGGACAGGCCAGAATGATCAGATACCACCTGGGAGGTGACGGGCGGTTAGGAACCCAATTAGATATCGAGGGGGAGAAGATATCCAGGGTGAAGGGTTCTTGCTAAAACTGGATTTTACAAGGAAGTAGACAGACATGCCTTGGAGAAGGTTCAGGGGCCTGGCTAAAGTTCGGTCAAAGAATCTATGTCAGAAGAGAACTATACATAAATTCTCTCCATTGCCCTTTCCAACTCTAATATTCGTCTTTTGACTCTGCTCTCCCCCTCTGCATGGGCGAACAAACTCACCGTCCTCATTATTAAATTTTCTTTTTTAAAAACTCTTTTGCTGTCACTTTCTTAAAACATTTGCTGGTCAGGAGAGGTGAGATGTTTCTGCACATACTTCCCAAAGTATGAACTAAAACCATTTTCAAAAAGTATTTGTGGTCAGTTCAGTTTGAGTAATCTCTCTGAGCCTGTTTGGTACCCTGTGGGATCTGTTGGGTAGTCGCTGATACTGCTCCTAATAGTCTGAGCATGTGACACAACGTCCTTTGTTGTACAATCGAAATCAGCAAGATAGGCTTAACTTGAACCCGTCTAAGGCAATTACTAGCCCAAGTACCTCAAAGCTGGTAGGATTCCACCTGTAAGAGTCTTTCCAGAAAAGAACTCAAAGACAGCCTCATCCAAAGACTCGAGCGCAGTGAGGAAATGATTTCCATTCTCATAGTTTATGTGCAGTTGGCTGTTACTCTTGAAAAAATCATGTCAAACGGAAATATTCCATGTTTAATCCCTGCCCATTTTTTATTGAAAAGTGTGAGGGAAAATCAATTGAACAATCTTTAAGTTCCAAGAAAATGAATTAGACTATTCTCCCATATAAAAATGATAACATTTCCTTTTTTTTCGATGAATGTAAAAAGTCCCATCCAAGACTCTCTGCTTAGGAAAAGCAGGGACTTGGTTGATGTAAAGGTTAAGTGTGTGTTCTAGTTTTCATTCATTAAATGCTACTTGCTGTATACAGTATATATTTATGGTCCCTGAAATTGGCGTAGTTACTCAATTTAAAGAGAGCAACATTTTATTTCTTTGAACAGACTCCAGGACTGACTGGCCTTCCAATGTTTCATGCTAATGCACATTGAGTAACTGACGGGCAACAGAGGGGGCGTTGCTCATGGGCCATCATACATCCTTCCATTCAAATAACACTTCTGAGTGCTAATTACAAATTGCAGCTCATCAAACGATCATTGAATTCTGCCTGTTTGCCAGGCACTGCTGAGGTGCTCGAAATATCCGTATGTAAAATACATACATACGTAGTGAGGAGTCACATTCCGTAGTATGTAGTTGGGTTACATGTCATAGAAAAGTCTTAAGTTTCTCCTTTAAAGTCGGAAAGGAACAGGAGTTGTGTGGGCATTTGTAGTCACACCCTTTATAGAAGTAAACATTATATTTAAAGTTTGCCAAAGTATTTTTGAGCCCATTCATATTTGCTTAGTCAATCCAGAAGTAAACAACACAAACATGTAGAGGATATTTGTTCCGTCCTAGTATCCAAGCGAACTAGAACTGAGTGGCATATTTTCCTTTATTCTTAAAATCTCGAAATCTAACTTAAATTAACATATTTATGAAGGAATTGTGCTTCCTCTCGCATCATCATTTTACCTCTAGCAGATATTTAATAATATCAAAATTCTTTTAAAAGATATTTTTCCTTGAGTGCTGACAGAAATAGTGTAGAAAAATGCTGGCTGCTTCTGCCTTGTAAGTCAAGGTTATGAAGATACTTAGCAATATGTGTAAAAAATGGCACATTGCTGAGACAATCTTTGAATTTGAGTAAACCACTCTCAACAAAAGCACTATATTCTTTCAAATTCACGAGACTTTTCATATTTAGCTTCCAAGGTCTCATTAGAATATTTCCTTATGGCAACCAAACTGCTTAACAATAAACAATTCATCAACCTCAAGAGGCTAAGAAAAGTTAGAAAGGTGTTCTGGTTTAACAAAAGTTCAATGATTTCATTTATATAATGTAACAGGGAATTAAAAATAGGTGAAAAGGTCATATTTGTGCCTTCAAATGGCTCTTAAAGAATAATACAATGGCATTTTCATTACATTATTCAAAATGTTTGTTGGATAATATCACTTTTTTTTCTCAACTACCAAGCATGCCTTTTTAAATATACGTGTGCTATCTTAATTTAATCAGATTAACTTCTCTTTAACACATTGCTTTCACTGCTAAAACTTGGTCTTCCAAAGTAAAGATTAGATTATATAAAGGTCTATGGTCTACATAACATGTCTGTTCAAACAGTTCCGTTACCCTCTGGAATATATTATTGGGAAAGATTATGTGGCATTCTTTCCTATGGATCTTTAAGAAGAGACTTTATCTGCAGTTATTTACGACAGCTATGAAAGTAAGTACTAGCCTGGATTTTTCTGTCTCCCTCCCTCCCTTTTTTTCCTTCCTTCCTTCCATCCTTCCTTTCACTTTCCTGCCTTCCTGACTTTCTTCTTCCCTTTCCTTTCTTTTCCCTATTCTTCCTCTCACTTTTCTTCCTGCAAACATTTATTGTGAAAGATAAATAATAAATCATGATCCTATGATACCTGTTGTGACAGACATCACCACGGACAAGTACAAACAACCAGTGACATAACAGACGTGTAGACAAAGTAAACACTGTTGAAGCACAAAGGAGAGTAAAACAGACACTCCTGGGGCTGGATATTGAATCGTAACTTTGATTCTATTTGTCTCATTTCCATGGTTTCCATTAACCCCAGACTCACTGGGAATTGCGTCAAGATTATTGGTCCCCAGGGCTAGATGGGAAATAAATAGCTGCTATGCTTCTAAAATTTCATTTCATAGATTTTTTAACAGCCAAATCTCTCCATCCTTTCTCACATTACCTCCCACGTTCCCACACATTCAGTCTCAACCCAGAGGCCACTGTCCTTCTCCCTTTATTCTTTTATTCTTTCTGAGCTGCACAGCAGGCATGCGGAGGAGGAAGACAGAAAACAGAAAACTTTTCAGTGTGGGCATCAAGCTGTCAGCCTGTTTCTGCCATACCGCTCTGATCCGCTCCTCCCCTGCCGAGCCCCACCGCAGCACCACTTCTCCCCCAAATGCCGAAACCAGAAGGAAAACCCGCAACACAAGATGGTCTCTCCAATTAAAAACAAAACTCCTTAATGCCCAGACAATTTACGGAGAACACAAAGGAGAACACTGCCGGGCAACTGCCTGGAAGGACCTAACAACGCAGTCCCAGTGGAAGAGGCAGGCATGTGCAGATAGTAACCAACAACTAACGTGCACCGAGTATGTAGTCTAGACCAGGCCTGTTCTATGCACTTAACGTACATTTAATAACTTGCTTAATCCTCACCTCAACCTACAGAGTAGGCACACTATTACCATCCCCCATTTCACAGCTAAGAAAACAGAGGCACAGAAAAATTATAGGTGCCAGAGCTAGAAAACCATCTCAAGTAGCTGTCTGTTTCCAAAGTCTATTGCTTAAGCCTTAGGCAGAACTGCAGGCCACTTTTAGCAGGCCATTTTAATATAATGTGGTAAATCATACTATTGACACGTGCTCAGGGTGCTATCTAATCAAAAAGCTAGAAAATACCTTGTAAGTGCTACTTTCGAAACCAATCCTTTTTTTCCCCCAGCCCCGAGAACAGGCTTGCAGAAGCCCCTGCCACGCCTTCCTCACACCAAGTGACTGCATGCTTTGCTTCCTCTTGGTTAAGAACGATTCTTCTTATCTTGGCTATGTAGCGACAGATATGCCTTCGTACACCAAGCAGCATAATATCATTTATATGTAGGTGGCCCCCAAATATATGGAGTTGTATTGCTCCCTGGCAAAGTTATTCATCCTCATACCCTTAAGTCTTTGATAATTGTTGCAACTCCTAAATTTATCACCTCTATCCAATATTCTTTCCACCATAACAGCCTCCCATCATACTTGCAGAGTGTGAAGTTGTCCCCTGGCATCTGTTTGTACTTTTTACTTTTTAAAATTTTTTTAGAAGGAAAAATTCGTAAGTATTATAAGTATCTACAATATGTCAGAGAATCTTTGAAGAGGGTATTTAGGATATGTTGCCCTTTTGTACACATACAAAAAGAAGAAGATTGTAAAAATCATTAATATGCCAGGTATAATTTGGTTCCAAAAATTAAGCCAAAATCTGCTAATTTTTGAGAAAAAAATGATAACGTGAAATAGTTGCAAATGCCAGTTTTTGTAGCTCTCCATCTCTCTGCAGTGACTGGATTTGGGCCATATGGGATCCATTTCTACAGTTAAGTCAACATAGAAATGAGGGAGAGAAAAACCTGATGAAGCTATTCCCAGCCTGGCAAATTAGGAGTTAAACTTTGGAACTGACACTCCAGCATTTGGTAATCCCCTCACCCCACACTTGGCTGTAAATTCTGTGAAGTAGCCTCCTTCCGGAAATCAGGTTTTCTGGTAATACCCTAATTGGTTAAGTATGTATTATGGTGTATTTAATAACCGAGCCCCTTGATTTTCAGAACAAATGGCATGCACATGCTTGCTATTAACCTTGTGAATTGTGCATAATAGATGCCAGGCTCCCATAAGTCACTGGGTGTTCAAGTGATTCCCCCCGCCTCCGTTTGAGACGCTATCCTTTCTGTAATGAAATGACAAGACAGAATTATATCAGAAAAAGAACACCCACATATACACCCTAAATCATGCAAACTCCTGAAATTAAGTGGTAATTTAGGAGGGTGGTCTCCAGGAGACTTCCATTTCCTTATGGAGGCAAAGCTAACTATTGTATTCCAAAGCAAACCTGAGGCCCGCTGTGATCATTCTTGCTACTACCTAACCACAAGTCGACTGCTGGTAAAATGAGAGTAAATTAGTTACACACAGGGGGTGGGGGACATAGAATTCTCAAGTAGTTGTAGAAATAACTAACATGTTATAATTATGTCGAAAAGGTGCACATTGCAAAAATTGCCAACACACAAAATTTACCCGGCCATACTATGTCTTTATACACTAAATCTCTAAGTATGGATATTAGAACATTCATGATAAAGTCAGAGTTCTATCCCATCTTCAGAACAATCATCAAAAGTTCATCCAGAAGACAAAAATCCTCTTGAGGGTCAGAAGCAAAACCAAATGACTTATTCACCTACTAAAATTGATTAACTTTGAATATTATGAAATAAAATAAATGAATGACAAACACTAGAAATGTTTTTAAACAATGCAAATGAGTTTGGTAGTGAACTGATTAATCAGAAAAGTTAGTTAAACTAAGGAACAATGAAAAAGTAAAAGATATCACAAACATTTTATTTTACGTTAACTTAAATAAATATACTTCCAAGTTCCAATCTTTTGATGTAGTATAAAAGCTATGCCCTTGGGAATGTATTCCTGATGGAAATTTCACCTGGCCTTTCTTGCATAAACCACGCCCATAATGTGAAATAAGATTTCCAGTTTCAGTTTTTTTAAAGGATGAAGGAATTTATATACTTTGGTGAAGCAAAAAGCATGTTAAATACTTTTAGATTTCCCAGGTTTTACAATCTTTTGCAAATATCTTGCCTATACCTAATCTGACATCATTTTGAAGCTATTTCTCTTTATTGGGTCATTCCAAAGCATTTGATTTTCATACAAATCTCTCTCTTCTGTTTCTCATTCATATTCCATTGACTTGCACAAATATTTAATTAAATTATGCAATTACAATAATAAACACAACTAGCATAAAATGGGAACAAATAAAACTATAATTCAACAAGTGGGAGCTACGGTACATGAATTTCTAAGAGCGTAGACTACAAGCCACAAGCCCTCAGGAGGACA
>NW_012152396.1:2882434-2888197 GCF_000956105.1 Propithecus coquereli
TTAATTGATATTTCCAGCGTTGGCTCAGCAACGTCAGTGGGAAGGCCCTGGACTGGGTGTGCGGAGAGTCCCTCAGGGTTTCAGCACCAGGTATTTGAGTCTGAAATTTCTCATTTCTTATCAGTAGGTACATGTCACTTCCTTTTATTTCAAATATTTTAATCTGCTTTCCATTTTCATAAGTTTTTAACTCTCCCCCTTTTTTTCTGAAGAAAGATTATCTTCTCTCTTTTATTGTTTACTCTATCAGATGGGAAATTTTAAATATTCTATTTTTATTCTTCTAGTGCTTATTTTTAAAGTAAACAGAATTCATAGTCAGATTTAATATTTTCTAATCTCTGGAGTATATGTCTATAACCTCCCTCAGGATATATAAATAACTAAAAAAGCTTTTCCTTCCCTCATTTGTTCTTCATTTTTTTCAGTCAATACTTGAGGAGGATGAATAACAAGTTTGTATTAATTTCTTTTCTCACTATTGATTCTCTCCTTCCATTACTTCCTGGTGGAGTCACTAAGCTGCTTTCTGGATTAAATTTTCTAGCCTTCTAATAGTTCCCATTTATTTTATGCCTGAAATGTACCATTTCTATTTCCCCAGACCTAAGTACATGCTAGAAGCTAACACAATGCCTGCCACATCGAGTGCTCGTATTTGTCAAATGAAAGAATATGAGAGAATGAATAAATGAATGAATGCCGAGCTCTGTCCTAAGTTGCCATACATATCTGTCTAGACACAAAATCTCAACAAGGGAGGCATCATCTCCATTTATGACGGAGGAAACCAAGCTTCAGAGAGGTTAATAAAAGTTGCCCAAAGTCACATCACTATTACAATTTGGGTTCAATCCTATGCCTACCCGACATCAAATTGCAGATTTTGTCATTTTCTTGGGTCCTGAAACAAGGAAACAAAGGATTTCAACAGAAAAAGGAATATTGAGTATATTTATGAAGATAATACATATGTGGGTAAAAATGTACGAGAAGGGATCTTTGTCTGTCTCTTTATTTCATCATTCCCTTGTTTTCTTTACTTTTCCCCTCCACTTTGGCTACAATTACCATAGAAATGACAGGATTAGACCTCAGCTAGTAGAACTGATGTATTTATGGTGGGAAAGACTGAATGAAAAGATGAGAACAGGAATCAAAAGGGAAGTGAGAAAAGAATAAACAAAGAGTATAAACACATGGATTCGTAAATATTATCATGTCAAAAGAAGCATCTCGGGTTCAGTGATTGCTCTGTAGGAGGGTTTCTATCAAATGTGAAAGATATTATCTTCAGATTTTAACAGAAGTTTTTCTTAAAAGTATTTCAATTTCAATATTTTTGTTTTCACAATTTCTCTTGAGATTGAAAAATTATGATTATATGAATACACTAACCTTAGTTGAAATCAATATTATTATCAGATTTTAGGCTTGTTAGAGATACTGTCCTCAGCTGACCATCCTGTTTTATTGTGCTAAGATCCAAACTTTAAAAATCCTAGAAATGTTGTATTTACTGCATACTGTATTTAAATTTCAAACACTCAAGTAATTAATTTTATTTTATAATGGAGAGTCATTTTTGAAGTGACCACACTGCTTAAATTGCAGTGGGAATAAAAATAGGGCAAAGAACAGCAAAAAAACAAATGAAATGCAGTATCTTTTTGAGATGTTGATATTGTGGTCAGGTCATGAAATCAATTAACAACAACAAAAAAAGCTAAGAGCTTAAGAACTTTTTGTCTGAACATTTACCAATATACCTTGTCTCTGTTATATTTGAAAGAGTGAATTTAGTGTTCTCTGAGATAAAATGTGATTGCTTTTCAAAAAATTATGCCGCTGGATTTTCCCCAACATAGGAATTAAAATAAATATCCTAGGCATTCAACTTGAGGGCTAGAGAGAGAGAGAGAGAGAGAGAGAGAGAGAGAGAGAGAGAGAGAGAACTCTTATAAAAAACAGAAGGAATTCTTAAATATTAAAAAAATTAATTTGGGTTGATTTAAAAGAAAAAAACAATAGAATTAAGTAATAATTATCCCAAAGTGTGTATAGTCAGGGCTCTAAGAAATCTATGCGAAATCATGGGTTCTTTCTCCCATTTGATGGCAGGTCTAAGAGATTGTGTCTTTGTCCTGATATTTTACCTATTTCCTTGCTTGGGTGATATTTCAGGTAACTTTTCCTGTCTATTATTTTGCAAAAACAGAGGTAATAATACCAAATACCTGCCACTTCAATAAAAGATTTGACCCTTTTAACTAAAAGGCAACTTGTTAAAATAAGAACGGCATAGGTACCTGTGATTTTCGACTTAACCAGTAAGAACCTCGCTTCTCAGAAATCTTTCTTAAACTATATCCCCAGTGGGGATTGCATCTGGCTGCGTTAACAGAAAGCTGACCACACTGGTTTAATGAAACCGGATCTTAACTTGGATTCCCTAGAAACAGATTCCGAGATGGAGAATGGCATGTAGAAAATTAATCGGGAAGTCCTTTCAGGACATATATCCACAAGCAAGTGAGGACAGCAGGATTGGGCAGAGAAGCAGCAGACCCTGAGGGCTCAGCTAGTCAGTTCCATAGTGAGTTTTGGAGCTGAAATGGCCTTTCAGAGTTGTCCCCAACTGAGGCAAAGAGCTTGGGCTTTTGTGTCCGCACGTCAGACGGTCACTGACTACAGCCCAGCCCCTTTGAGGAGATTTGACGTTGGGCACAGCAATTCCCGAAAGCCGAGAGTATTCCCAGGGAGAGACACATCTATGAGTGATCAGCCGTCTGTACTTCTCAGTGATGAGGACCGGCAGGTCACCCCTGAAGAGGGGCTCCAGCCAGAACGCCACAGTTTGCATCACCAGAGCACCTTTCCCTGCTCACATCCACTTGCTCTTATAGCAAGTTTGCCCCATCTGAGAACAGCTTTTCCAGGATGCTGACTGTTCTCATTTCCACGGGAAAGATAAAATGAGAGCTGGCTGGTGTAGGAGCTACACCTCAAGATTGCAATTGGTCTCCAGCCATAACTGATGCTCAGCATTCCCCTCCTCTGCCACTCACTCAGATTCCCTCACCCGCAGTTGGCAGCTCTGCTGGTGGGGTGACTCACAGCCTTACCCTTGGGGTGTCTCAACTCCAGGCTACCATGCCCTTCTCAGGTCACAGCTGCTGTTCTTGACTGTTCCCTGTTAAAATTGAGCATGAGAGTACCAAGAGTCACCTCAGTGTTTCTGAGTGTTAAATATATTCTCTCTTGCCCTCTCATCCATGCTTAGCCAGGACTGGATCACATGGCTAACCTAAGTTGTGAGGACTCACTCTCTGGTGCTTGAAAAATGTAAGGGAAAGAGTAATGTAAGAACTATGGAGTTGGGTGGCCAATACCGAGTACCACTGAGTCGTTAAAGAGAGATAATGAGAGGTGCAGGGTGATAAAATTCAAGGTAAAATGTGAAAATCAGAGGGTGTTCTGGCAGCATTTAATGACACCCCAAATCTCCTACAGATGAGAAAACAATAAAGAAACTGACTCAGGGCTTAATCATCAGAGTAGCAGAACGTCACAGAAGGCTCAATTCTGAACACTAGCAGGCCACCATGTCAAGGTCAGGACTATCATCAGGAAGGAGTAGGACACTGAGGCTTGGGGTGGGGATATCTGAGTAGATGCATTGAGAACCTTAACCTCCCAAATTTCCACGAACACGCTAGGCATGCAGAAACAACCAACTCCGTCTCATACAAAGATACTGGGCACATTGCTTAAGATCATGCAAAGCCCTCAAATAAGGCAGGAGCCTTACATGGCAATGTGAGTCCCCCTCAAGATCCACATCTACACCCTGTCCTGGCAACGAAGCCAGTGACAAGGATAAAACCCCAGCCGAGTACAATTTGGGATAAGGGAGTAGAGACACTTCAAAATGAAGCTGATGCAGAATCTGGCTGACATATCTTGTCATATGTCGGAAGGACCTTAAAAAACAACCAATGAACTGGAAGTTGAGGGTTCTAAATCAAGGGGATGAAACATTAAGTTGGCTAAGAGGAAGTCAATGGATGTGGAAGAACTTTGTCATAATATAGTATTTAACACCAAAGCAGAGACCCTAGGGCTAGAGTTAAACGTCACTAACATAGCTCTTGGAAGCTGAGAGAAGCAATGGCTCACTATAAGTGAAACACAAATGACAGAACTGCTATGCCAGATGGTGGAGAAATGAATAAAAATGATCAGAAAATGAGCATGCTTGAGCAGGTGTACTACATAAGGGTGGAAAACCCATCAGCCAAACACATTCTGTAGTAGGACCAAAGGATACTCATTTACCAACGTGGTAAGGAAAACAGTGGTGGGAGGGGCACCAGCATTATTGAGAAGCTCAGTGGTGATGTCCTCTGCAGGACAGGGGCAAGGGTAGGGGATGCTCTTATAGCACTAAGCTTCCATAATAATGGAGGCCAGGTGGGAGCACTTCACCACTAGAAACAAAGTGAGTGCAATCATTGCAATGAGAGGCAAAGCTGAAGTGCTAGCCAGAATGGCCCAAAATAGAGAGCTACAGAGATGGTTAAAAATGTACGGTCTTTGAAGTATAGAGGATTTTTAGGGCAGTGAAATTGTATCTGTATGGTACTGTAATGGTGGACACATGGCATTGCATAATACATTTGTCCAAAGCCACAGAATGTACACAAAGAGTGAACTCTAATGCAAACTGTGGGCTCTGGGTGATAATAATATATCTAGAGAGACATTAAACTCTAAGCTTTACAGTCTTTTTGAGAGTAGACTAATTACCTATGTGAAAATGTGTGTGTGTGTGTGTGTGTGTAATAATGTCTGTGAACATATTTGAAAGCAATGAGAAAGCGTGCATGGAATTCCTTAAGAGAAAGACTGTGGAGCAAACCACAACACAACACATTTGTATTCTTTCCTAACGAAGAGCGAAAGTTCAAAAACAAAAGCAATCTTAAGCTCTCAGATGTCTCATTCCTCTGTTCCCATAATTGCCCTCACTATCTCCAAGGAGTTCTGTGAACCAGAGGGTAACTGTCCTCGAAAAAGACGTCTCTGTTGTCTAATCCTTGATATTCGAGTTCCCAGGCTGCTTCTTCACTGGAGTCTTCCCTATAGCCAATTCCTTCAGGAGTCCATTCCGCTGAATTTTAGTATCACACAGGGACAGCTGTGCCTCTTTCAAAGCATCTGCTTAGATGAGGGAATTCTCCAGAAGACCTCGCTGTCACTAATTGCTTCCCAGTTGTAATCATCTTTGAAGGGAAACATCTGCCATCACTTCCAGGGTGAGGGCTTGGGTTTGTTTTCTGGGCTCTTACACATTTACCTACCCTCTCATTTATTTGGGATCGTGGTGGGTGAGGTATTGCATGATATCTTTTCCCGTGCCCCAGCTAAAACTCACTTAATTTAATCAATGAATACTCGGTGTTGATTCATTTCTCACATTTTAATTTGTCCTGCTGACATTGTTTGTAATCATCTGTAAGCATTTTGTTTATGTCCTCTTTTCTTGTTTTAAATAGAAATTTCGAGTGAAGAGTAACCAAGTTGTAGTCTTTACCCTTCTTATTTTGAAATCTAAGAAAAACAAACTTGCTGTATCTATTTAACTTTATTGCCATGACAGCCAAGTGATGAGGTGTTGAAAACAAACTATGTGTTTAATATCGTCATAGAATGGCTAATGTGGAAATAAACCATGGTTATAAAATTCACGTTTGACTGGTA
>NW_012152396.1:2889627-2897102 GCF_000956105.1 Propithecus coquereli
TTTTGAATATGAGTTCCATCCTGGAACCAATGCAGCGCAGACAGCTCGATTTATCAACAAAGTGTTTGGGAAGGATGTGGCTAATTAATGCACAGTACTTTGATGGTTTGAGAAGTTCCACTGTGATGATTTTAATCTTGAAAAAGAGCCACGTGGACAACCTGAGACCAAAGTGGATAATGAGGAGCTGAAAGCTGCAGTGGAAGCGAATCCACCTCAACCTACGCATGAATTAGCAGCAAAGTTTGACATTGCTATTCCAACAATATTGGACCATTTGAAACAAATGGGCAAGGTAAAGAAGCTGGATAGATGGGTTCCACATGAATTAAATGAGTGTCAGAAGAGAAATCGTTTGGAAGCTTGCCTTTCTTTGTTGTCACAACATAAAGGTGAACACCGTATTGTCACGTGAAGAAAATGGATTCTTTTTGACAATTGCAAGTGCTTGGCGCAATGGTTGGATAAAGATGAAGCACCAAAACACAGTCCAAAACCGAATATTCATCAAAAAAAAGCTAATGGTGTGTGTTTGGTGGTCCAGCGCTGGTATTAACCACTACAGCTTCATGAAACCTGGTCAGTTGATGAGAGCGGACAGCTACTGCAACCAACTGGACAAAATGATGAGGATGCTTGCGATGAAGCAGTCAAGACCGGTCAGTAGAGACAGGCCAATCCTCTTGCAAGACAATGCCTGACCACATGTCGCACAAACAGCACTGCTTAGACGACAGCAGCTGGACTTGGAAACTCTCTGTCATCTACTGTATTCACCAGACCTTACACCAACTGACTACCACTTCTTCCAGGCCTTGGACCACTTCTTGCAAGGAAAAATATTCAATTCTCCACAGCTGTGAAAAATGCCTTTCTTGATTTCATCACCACTCATTCTCCATTCTTCTTTGCTGCTGGTATAAATAAGCTACCACTAAGATGGCAAAACCATGTTGATAGTTTAGGTGCATAGTTTGATTAATTATACTCCTTCTTATTTGAGATATAATAAACTACACTTCTGATGCAAAATCAGACATTTCATGTTTAATGACCTAGAAATTAATGAAACCTAGACTTTACCATCATTCAAAATAATGAGATAAAATGTTTTTTTCAAAATGTATTTGAAGGATTATATCATTACCACTACAGTTTAACTTTTTACTAAACTATTATAATCAAAATATTGTAACCAAAACCTTCAACATCATGAGCTGAGGGCAAATGTGAGATACAGGTGCCAACCAAGCCAAGCTTCCTCTTATGGTCATTCTATAAGTGGTAGGAACACCTGATACTCATCTTGCGTGTAGGTGGTGAAAGGTTCTCTATTGTGTAAACAGTGAGTTTTCAACTTTCCAAATGGCACCTGAACATTTGAATAACGCCACCTTGCTGTGCACATGCCTTTGACAGTACCCTCCCATGGTGACACTGGGTTTGACCATGTGACATGCTTTGGCCAATGGGAATACAAACTTGACTCAAACAGGTACTTTTAAAAAAGTACTTGCATGATTCCTTTTCCTCTCTTGGAACCCTGTCTCTGCCATGGGAACATGCCAGGGATACCTACTGGAGGGAAGTGAGAGACACACGGAGGAATGACCCCAGCCAAGGCTCTTCTAGAACCACCTAAGTTAACTACATCAACTCTAGTCAACCTAACAGCTAATGTCAGACTTATGAACGAGCCTACCTGGGGTTGGCTAAGCCCAACCCAGATCACCAGAGCCCAACAGCCTACCTATAACCTGGTAAGAAAAAATAAATGGTTCTTGTTTTAAGCCACTAAGTTTTGAGGGGAAAGGTTTTTTGTACAATTTATAACTGGCATACCCCTCAAAATTGTCTCCTTAGGTTCACTGACCTGACAGTCGCTGGACAGTGGTCTCTCCCTCCCAACTTCACTCCTGTTTCTTGGACAAATGTTCCAGGATAGTTTTCCAGATTTGAGGGCTAATGTATTCCTCACTTATTTTTCCTCCCCTCCTACCCACAGTTATATGTCTGGTTTTCCTATCACAGCTTCTTAATCCTTCTATCCCCATCTCCTAGCCAATCCTCTTTGATTTCTCAATAGTTCTTGCTGGCACATTATAATCAGACCCAAAAAAATAACTACCAAAAATCTGGTTTGTCTTTCCTTGAAGCCAGAGAGAGAAGCTCAATTTTCAAATGCTCTCAGAAGGGAAGACAAAGCCTTGGTCCCAGGATGGGAATAAGGAGGTGGGGTCAGGTACATTATTGAGGCTCTTGGAGTATTCGGATCCTGCTAATGCACCAAAAAGAGTAAGGAAAACAAGACTGATAAGTAATAAAATCAGAATAGGTTGAATATTTCTATCCTTCTGTACAAGTACTATATGCAGGTACGTGTGATCCAAATTTCTTCAGGTCTCACCAGTTTGATTTCATGTTAATACCAATGACTCATATTTTTAAGAACTTCATCCTCCTATGCAGTGTTGCCTGTTTGTGTCTGCTAATGCTCAGAGCCTGTGTCACATGTGTCACGGTCATTCTGTCAGTCACGTGCACGACCTGGACTCTGACCCATTCTTCCCGCTCCCACTCACTCATTGAGGTCCACTGCCTCTGAAGTTATTTGAAGCTGCCTTAACTTTGAAACTATGGTGGGAAGCACACGGAAAGAATTCTAATGGTTGTGCTAGGACTGTTACCGCCACATGCTCCTGATATTACCAATCCTGGATGCAGAGGTGGGGGAAATATTCTTCTCCCTACCACCATCACACATTCAGATAACTGTGTGCTGCCAAAGAAGCCCTCTTTGTTGTCCCAAGGTCAAGATTTTGCTTAAAGTCCCTCTTTCCATAAGTCTCAGGAATGAATCCACAACACTGTGCCAGAAGACGAATATTTACAACAGACACTTTGCTATCCTCTGCATCCCCACTTTATCCCATTCTATTTTTTGGCTGTCAGCCTACTCCCATGATAACCAATTCAAACAAACAGATACCTTCAGACCACCCACTATATTAGCTCATTAAATTTCCTGTGCTTGCACGAACCTCAGTGGTAGGTGCAACTTGGGCTCAAGGTGGTATGGGACCCCTCCCTTTATATTGCCTTAGGAGAACTTTAGTATGCTATAGACATTATATTAATACTATTCATTCATCTTTATTCTCTCATCAAATGATCAGACCATCATAGGAATGGTTAGGTCTGAGTCATTTCCGACATCTCATTAAACTTTTTAGTCATCATCCCTCTTGGCTTAAACTGTGAAGGGAGAAGGGAACTCAACTAACCTCCCACACCTCTGCTCCCCAACAAACCTGCCACACCTGCGTACAATTTGGCACATGGAAGGCATGTAATACCTACTTGATGGATGAAGGAATGTGCAAACACCCCCATACTTATCCACAACTTCAGATCCAAGCATTATAAAAGAAGCCCAAGTGGAAAAAAAAAGAAAAAGAAAAAAATAGCAAGAATGGCCAGTTCAAGTTGCATGATGCCCAGGGAATGTGCACACACTCAAGTGCAGGAGAGGGTATATGATCGTTGCTAAATCAGGACCAGAGCACCACTGCTCTTTCCTCTTCCCCACCTCGAGATCTGTATTCCCCTTTACACAACCAGAAACTGCTTTAGGAGAACCTAACAAGTAATTGTAACCACAGCCAGATTTGCTCTTGTTCTATTTCCAAATTTTCATCCCATTCTACTTTGTTTAGTCTTTACCCTCAACATAAACTGTTTCGTCATGGTATTTATGAACATATTCTTTCTAGTAGCCAATGGAAAAACTACCTTGATACAATTAGGAAATATTCTCTTTTTCAGAGCTCAAAATGATGTACTGCAGAGTGAAATGACCTATTGTATCATTATACAATATATTTAACTAGTTTGTTAAAATATTATCTGATGTATTAAAAAAAGAAGAAAATAGAGACTAACTAAGTCTTAGAGATGATAACAAAGTTGTTCAGGCAGCCAGGCCAGGGGACATCTTCCTACTTCCTCTGGGATAGCCTGACTCTGCCAAAGAAATATTTACAAAAGAAAATCTATGTGACTTCTAGCCAAGAACTCTTGAAATCCAAATCATTTTGGATATTTTGATAACATATTAGAGAGCATATTCCAAATTTCTGAAGTTAAAGGCTCTAGCTCAAGACTGTCTATATCTGTTCTGAATCTGTAAAGTTTTATATTTGTAGACTGGATACAGAGAAATCCTCATTTGCACTGTATAAGTTGAAAAGGTATGTCATTCCTTATGAGACACTTGGCCAACTTACATTGCCTTTTACACCTTATACATATTAAAAGACCAAATAATCTGTCTTTCAGTAAATAACTCTGTGGGATCAATTCTAAAGAGTTTAGGAAGCTGCTTTGAGGACACTCCAAGGAGCTTTCTTTGCCACACTAAGAAATTCCTTTGCTTTCTATCAAGCACATTATCTCATCCTGTCCTCATTGTCCAATGTAATACCCAAATCACACACTCATGATTTCGACTGGTCTAAATCTCAGGCATTGTAGCATTTCCTCATCATTTCCAGGTGTTCATGTCTTTATGTCAGTTCCCATCACAGCTGAATTAGAGAGGTGGTTCTTCCCCATCCCCAGCTACCACTCTTCCCATCTCCTACTCTCAGATGTCTGAGAACTCTGTAGTCGAAAATAAAAAGAGAAACATAAAAATACAATGTCAAAGAATTTGAAGACCAGAAGTGTTTTTAAGAAATTATTTAATCCAATTACCTCAATTTACATTGAGAACATGAGACTATAAAAGATCAAGTGGATTGTTCAGGTCATACCTACAAAGTAGATCTATCCAGTGAACATGACCTTCAAGGATCCTATCTCTGGATATTTTTAAGCTTACTTCAGTTACCTAATCATATGACTTAACCAATCAAACACTTTAGTCTTTGAACCTCATGGAGCAACTAAATAAATATAAAGTAGTACCTTTCTTGTCTGTATGCCTCTCCTCCCCACTCCGAATATCTGAATTACATATCCTCAGCAAAACTAATAAGAACCCCAAAAAAGACCTGAATAAATCAATAATATCAATATAATATCAAATAACAATTCAAACCCTAACTTGTATTGAAGACTTTCTATGTACCTTCTATGCCAAATATTTTAAAGGCCTTGTTTATGGATTCTCATAACATTCTTAAGAAATATTATCAGCTTGTCATAGTTCATTCAGGCTGCTATAACAAAATACCATAAACTGAGTAGTTGCTAAACAATAGAAATTTAAATTTAAATTTCTTACAGTTCTGGAGGCTGAGAAGTCCAAGATCAAGGCACTGGCAGATTCAGTGTCTGGTGTGGGCATGTTTCCTAGTTCATGGGTGGTGCCCTCTGGCTGTGTCCTCACGTCATGGAATGTGTAAGAGTCTCTCTGGGGTTTCTGTTATAAGGACTCTAATTCCATTCATGATGACCTAATCACCTCTCAAAAAGCCCTAATTCCTAACATCATCACCTTCAACACAGGAATCTGGAGGTAGGGGTGGTAACAAAAACGTTCAGACCATAACACACCTCCATTTCACACCATTTCACACATGCTATAGTTTGGATATGGACTTTCCCCTCCAATACACATGTTGAAATTTGGTTCCTAGTGTAACAGTGTTGAGAGGTGGTAGGACCTTTAAGAGGTGTTTGTGTCACGGGAGCTCTGCCCTCATGAAGAAGTTAATGCCATTCTTTCAGGAGTGAATTAGTTCTCATGGGAGGGGGTTAGTTATTGAGAGAGTAGTTGTTATAAAAGCAAGTTTAACATCCTTGGCTGTCTCTTGCTTCCTCTCTCACCATGTTATGAAGCAGCACAAGGCCCTTACCAGGTGTCAGTGCCACGCACTTGGACTTCTCAGTCTCCAGAACCATGAGCCAAAATTAACTTCTTTCCATTATGAATCACCCAATCTTTTCTATTGTGTTATGACAACAGAAAATGGACTAAAAAAACATGTAAGGAAACTAAAGATTAGAAATTGAGGTTAATGACTTGTGCAAGGACACATAGCCAGTAAGTGACAGTGTGATTGATTCCAGTGTCACTGACCCCAGAATTCATATTCATGACCACTATGCAAGTAGTTTGCTTATAGGACTCTCCATGAGATCCCTACAAAGGAGTTTTTTTTTTAACTACTGATTTACATACAAGCTTAACTTTTTGCTCCAGAAAAAAATTAGGAACAACAAAACAAACAAGGTAGAAGGCTGTACTATGTTAATAACAATAAGAATCAACAGAGAAGATTCTGAAAAGATAGTAGCTGAAGTGGGTTTTAATCTGTGAAAATCTCCCCATAAAAATATATGGAGCAACAACAATGGCCAAACAAAAAAATCCATGGATAACATCTATCACAAAACTAGGAACAAGTTATCCTCACATGAGCTAGTGGAGACAAACCACTACCTGAACTACTCAGTATCAGCATATGCGTAGAAAGAATTGTCAGGAAGGCAATAAGGCCTATCACGTCCATGAGACAGGAGAGCCCCAAATCAGCAAAAGCACGACGGGCCATTCTGAAAAAAGTAGCTAAAATGGAGAGAGCTTCTGCAGTCTCTGATTTGTGAGCTAGTGCAAGGGGACTCCACTACAACAAGAGTTTGTCCAGAACGGAAACTTGTTTTATACTAAAATAAGCAACAGAAGAGGGACCTTCCGATTTATGAGCTAGCAAGCTAACTGCTATAGTTTAACAGGTCCCCAAAAGTTCATGTGTTAGAAACTTGACCCTGCATATGACAGTATTAAGAGGTGGGACCTGGAAGAGGTAATTAGGCCATAGGGGCTCTGCCCTTATAAAGAATGTCATTAAAATAAACTAATGTCATTATTATGAGAGTAGGTACATTATCACCAGAGTTGGTTCCTTATAAAAGAATGAGTTCCACCCCATTCTGTCTTACTCTTGCTCTCTCATTATCTTTCTACCAAGGGATGACTCAGCAATAAAGCCATCACCAGGCACCAGCCCCTTAATCTTGGACTTTCCAGCCTCCAGAACCATGAGCCAATAAATTTCGATTCATTGTAAATTACTGTGGTATTCTTTTACAGCAACACAAAACAGAATAAGACACTAACTTAGGCCACTTCTTCTGTCTAAAAGTTCAGAGAAATTCATGTCACTTAAAATTGAAAGATTCATATCAGAATTTAAAACGAAAGTTTTATACCAGAGAGAGAGAGAGAGAGAGAGAAAGAGAGAGACATTGTCCCTACAGAGAAAGAGAGAGACATTGTCCCTACAGACAATAAAAGCACGGCAGGAAGACAAGTCAAACAAATACACACTGTACCATTGTATTTTTTAAAAATTTCTTAATTTCTTACAGAAACTAAGAAAATGATAGATATTATGATAAACAAAATAAATCCGATTCAGGAAAACTCAGAAATGAGGCAATTGAAAGGAAGAAAGATTTGAAGAGAA
>NW_012152396.1:2897847-2899191 GCF_000956105.1 Propithecus coquereli
AATGATGTTAATGTCATTGAGAACCAGGATTTTTGATGTGGGATAAATGAGATACTTATTTAAGATAAGGTTAGTAAAAACCCTATAGCTGTGTTATGAACTGAAATGTGTCCCCCCAAAATTCATATATTGGAGCTCTAATAGTATTTGGGGATGAGGCCTTTGGTAGATAATTAGGGTTTGATTAGATCACAAAGTGGGGCCCTCAGGAATGAAATTAATGCCCTTATAAGAAGAGGAAGACAGATATCTCTCCCCCGTGACCCCATTACACACTGAAGAAAGGCCATACGAGGATGTAGCAAGAAGGTGGCCATCTCCAGGCCAGGAAGAGAGCCCTTACCAAAATCTAACCATGTCTGCATCCCAAACTTGGACTTCCAGCCTCCAGAACCATGAGAAAATAAATTTCTATTGTTTAAGTCACCCAGTCTATGGTATTTTGTTATGGCAGCCCAAGCTGACTAAGATAGCCCTAAGTACAATTTGGATAATATTTGTCTATGAACTCATAATATATTTTATCTTTAAAAACACATACAGTTCCAAGGTCTACCCATTTAACATGCCTAGCAATGACAAGTCAATGGCAAGGAGACTGCCTGTCACCCTGACAGTTGTCTCTACCATTTGCACTAAATGAACCAGGCCTCCCCGGAGAAATGGCTGATTCTAGTTCTAGGCCAGAAAATACACAGTATGAGACGAGAACATCTTGTCATGCCAGAAAGCAAGGAGACCAAAGAAGCAAAAGACTCCTAGGATTAAGTCTAAAGGATTTAAAAAACAACTGCAAAAACCTCCCACTGGTGACAATAGGAATGATTTGAATATCATTAAAAATAATAACTATAGAAGATTGTATGCATCAAATATGTTTAAGTTTATATATTCATTTTGATATTATGAAGGACTTACATTGGTCACCATTAGAGGATGTCAAGAAACAAATTCATCATTTTGAAAACAATAAAATAAAGAAAAAGAAGCAAGCATTTATCATGTCTTTCTATATAAACTTCAAGCAGATATTTGATGAAAGGAATTTCCACTTTAAATAAATATTCCAAATATTAAATGAAGAAAGAAAAGATAGCATTATTACCCTGTGGCTTCTTTTCCTCTCCCCCAATAGAGACTTTGAAAGCCAAAGGACTTCTAAAGCAATTTTTAACAAATTATTAAAGGTCAACATCAGAGTAAATATTCCAAAAATAGATCGTTAGAGGAAGAAGGTGTATCAGAGAGATCAGGAGCCAAAGCAGAAGTTTTCATTTCATTTAGCATTTTTCTCTGCTAAAATTGTTCTATTCATCAATAAGCATTGGTTGGAATTTCTTACAA
>NW_012152396.1:2900341-2913157 GCF_000956105.1 Propithecus coquereli
ATTCCATATAGCCAATTAATTCTCAAAGAATGAGTGTTTTCTTTGATTTTTCCCTGACTCTTGTTTCTGTAGCCAAACCTATGGTTGCAATTGATAAGCAAATATAGTTTAGACATATCTGAATGTTGATAGTTTCATTTATGTTTATGAGTAAGACAAAAATGAAATGAGGAAGGCATTTTTTGAAACTTCACTCATTTGCCAATTCTGTAAGAAATCTCTTGGTTGAATAAGAAAATAGTATTTGAATATTGGAAAAATATTTCTCCAACTTTGGTGCTATTTTACATCATAATGGCTATAGACACAGCATACTTTTTAAGTTTAATCTCCATCATTAATATTTATCCACTACTTTCTTATGTCTAGACAACCAAAAAAGTAATAAATCAAGACCTGATTTATGTTTGCCAATGTCTGTGGTGAAAATAATCTCACCATGGTCACTTCCAATCTCGCTGTTGGGAAGAGATGCACAATAGTACACCATTATATGGTATTTTTACCATATAGCTACAGTAGGTGTACCTAACCTTCAAGAGTGTATATAATAGTAAAATGTAGTAAGATAAGTATGCAGTGACGAGTTTTAAGTATTTATTACTTTTGTTTTAAATACAATTTATTTTAATTATATTTATATAGTTAATTTTTAATACCAAAAGTTTAAAAAATTCCTGAAAGTTTAACAATCAGCTTTCATAAGCCAATATGAGCCAGCTACAGCATATCACTTTGATTTTTAGATTTAAAAAAATTAGGATATAGAAGAAAGAAATTTGATCTTAAGGTATTCAATTGGTATCCATTTTGGAAATGTACTCTGTACTAAGCATTGGGATTACAGAGAAAAATCCACTCTGTTGTTTGCTGTAAATAGAGTCACTGTATCATACGAATTGCAGAAACTTAAGCAAGTAACTATGCCATATAATGAAAATTGTCACAAGCCTAGTGTATAAAAAGTGTTACGGGAATGCCCTGGAGAAAGTAAGTTGCAAGAAACTCCATGGAGTAAGGTTAGTTACACCTAGTTGAAGAACAGAAAGTGAAGAAAATGACATGAGCAAAGAAGACATGAAATGCCATGACAAGTGTAGTGGGAAACAAGGCTTGGCTAGTGGAGGCCCTTGCGTGAGATGTTTGGAGGGTTATCCGTAGACAATAAGAGGCCACTGACCACGTTTGAGCAGGGAAAACGTGCGTGTATTTTTAGAAAAAAATCCTCTGGGCACAGTGGATGGGCTATACTTCAGGTAAAATAAGTCAGAGAAAAAAAATTTAAAGCCAATACAGGTTACTAAAAAAGTAAAAGAAATTTCCAATTTTAAAATATTAGGGGAGGGAGAGGTCTAAAGAAGAATATAATACATCAGCAAAGATATTGAAGAGAGAAAGGAAAAATTCACATGGAGACAAAGATTCAAGGCCACCTGGAAAAGAAAAAAAAACCCAGCTAATTAAACACAGAACCCCAAAAGATGTTGAATTTTGAACACTACTGGCTTTTGATTATTAAAGGAAAAATAAATTTGGGGAGCAAAAAGATTTTATTTATTAGAAGCATGAGAATATACTTTCCCCCAGCTTGCCTTCTCAGCCATATTCTCTACATCTTGAAGGCCTTCCTAGTGGATCCAATATGATATATCTCTAACACAGGTTCTCATGCCTTACCCTGAGTATGAAAAGTAAAATTAGCTTTAGAAAATAAAAATCTTAAGAACAAGTATCAAGGAAGGAAGAAAGAAAGAAAGGAAGGAAGGGAGGGAACAAGGAAGGAAAAAGAAAAAGAAAAAAGAAAAGATGCCAGTGTTAGATAAAAATTCTGCCATAAAAACAGTAGATTACCTTAAAAAATTATCAAGAATTGGCGACTATTTCTAAACCCTAAAGTAAACTCTGGTTTTGGAGGTGGCATCGGTGACCCAAGTTCAGAGCACGAGGCCCTCATGCAGGCGCAGCTCTGCAGTTGGATGCAGGCATGCGATTCCACCGATGAGTTGAGTCTGAGTTCCCAGGCAGTCTGCAGTCTTTCCACTTCCTGTGACCTTACAAATGTCTCAATCACAGTTGACATCTGTCAGGCAGGCCACCCTCATTTAAAACACTCTTTAGGCATGGGACATTCTAAGATGGAAAGCAACTACTCATTTTAGTTGTCTTCATTAGACACTAATTAAGCATTTTGGTTAGCAATCTTCAACTCAATTCTGCTGAACAGCGTGCTCTGAAGTAAACATTTTGTTAAAACATGTCAACAGGATCATTCATGTTAGCACTGACATATGCTCTATTCTATTTCCCTCTCTCCAGGTTTTTTGGGTTCCTGCAGATACCAAATTGCTACTCTTAGTTCGATGTCCTAAATAACAAACTAAGAACTTGGAAATACTAATGCAACTTCAAAAAATGAGCTCACTCCTACAAAATCACTTAGATTTTCAGAAGATGGCAAAATGTGTCTTCTCCATGATTAGTAGATGTCTGAAGTTGTTTGTGTGTTTGAGAGTCTGTTTCTGGGTCCAGGAATATTTAAAAAGTGCAAAAGTTACAGCAACTACAGTGTTCCCACTGAAAAATCATGAGACACAAAGAATTAAAAATTAAGGCCCAAAGTGACCCACAAAGTCAGCACGACAGAGGAAGGACTAGAATCTGAATTGAAATCACTGCTAGCTTGTCCTTCAGAGTCTGAGGAGTCCTTACATGGACTATAAGACCTGTGTCCCTTTGGAAAATAAATTATATGGCCAAATTTTCATCCTAGATTTTTCAGTGATGTTTTAGAAAGTGATTTTCACTTTCCTCCTGGCTTCACAATAATCTTCATTATTATTTCAACTTTGTGCACTTCGGTGTTTGTAACTGTTTTTGAATGAGATTAAGAAGTGCTAAACTGATGACCAGAAGTTTATTTCTCTAATGTCTAAAGGCAGAAAATGCCTAGACATTTTGTGGTTCTCCCATCCATTGGATTACTTTCAAAGAAAAGACTAAGGGAAGAAAATGTAACCTGCTGAATAAACATGTTTCTGGAGGTCCAATGAGAGCTGTTGTCAGATCTTGTCTGATGAAGAAAACACTGGAAGGAGCCAAGACATGGCCTTCTTACAGCCCAAGACGCCTTGGAAAGGAAGCTCATCTTCAGCAGACCAGACAACAGGAAACACCAAACCAGGGACAGATGTCTGCTGGGGCCAATTAAGTCAATCCAAATATGACACCAAGTAAAAAGACAAAAGTAATCCATTTGGTCTATTAGGCATTGGGGAAACACACTCCACGTGGCCTGGATGGTAGGAGTGGAGTTCCTGAATCAGTACAAGAAGACAGTTCTGAAAAGCCACCTTATTCTTAGAACCACCAATGCTTACATTACACGTCCAGATTTCTTTCCTAGGGAACCAGAGGCCTTGGAAACTTGGAATCTGTGGTTCTAAACTCAGAACTTGGAAATGATATCAAGGAATCCTAACTGAGAATAAAGGAGACGTTTCCGGTTTCTCCTTCTTCCCCTTTACCCCTTTCGAACCCCTCCCCATTCCTCTTCTTTCTTTTGATTCTAATGCAAAGAAGATTGCATCAAAGTGACAGATTGTTCAAATGACCTACCAATGAGAAGGTAATATGCTTTAAGAGAGTTTCCAGGTCATAAACCAAAGGATTAGAGAATGTTAATGCCAAAGGGGGAATAACGCTCAGGTTCAAAGGCGGGGCTGGTGCAGGGATGGAGTCTGGAGCCACTCTGAGCACACTGCTGCGTAGTTGCTCCAGCTGTAGTTTATTTACCCTGTGGAACTGTGGGTCCAGTGCTGTCCTAAAGGCTTACGGCTAATATCCTTGAGCTGACTGATGCGTGACTCCCTTATTAGCAAGGTTGATAGTACTTACCCCACTTTTGTGTCACAGACCTCTCTGAGAATACCATGGAAGCTTCTGATCCTCAGTCCACCACAATCCACTCACTCATTGACATTCTCCTTAAAGAGTGTAGCAGGACCCCTGATCATGAAGTGCTATAAACAATATTAGTGCAAAAACTTGCTAAAGCACGCATGAAATCGGGAAATAAACAGCAACAACTCAGTTGAAACAGGAATGTTAAACTGTTCTTATCCTAAGGAACAAGCCACCGAGTGGTGCCGATTGCCCTCCTGGCTGCCGGTGAGAAGTGGCACTCACGGCACATCTTGCACCTGCGAGTCTCTTGGCTGTCAGAGAGATGATTTTATTTGTACACCTATAATTTCCCACAACCTCTGATGACATAAAGGCCAGAAAATTAACGAGAGGAAGTACTCGCTGCTGTGTGACAATGGGAACCCACATAGAGTCCCCTGTCAGCTTGCTCAAGGCAACTCTGTCCCCAGCGAGGAGCCCCAGGAGCAGACACAGACACATGCCAGATTAGAGGGCTGAGTCCCCAGCTGGAACGTGGGCTCCTTCCAAAACTCCTGTTTGCCTTAGTGAACATGGAAGGATGAAGCAAGGGAAGAAAAACTTTGGCCTTCTGGGCACCTCTGCCTGGAAGCCTCAAGTTCCCTACTACCTGAGAAAAAACCAGTTGGCCAGACCCTCCCCTCTGGACGGTATCCTCACAGCCTCACCCAACTTTTCCACTTATGGTCTTACTTTGGTTTAATTTGCAACACAAGACCAAGAATATTTTTGACCGAATTGTAAAATATAAGTGGGCAGTTCGGTTTACAAATGTCAGTTCATATGAAGATTTTACAGTTGTCCTTACAAGTGGAGTCGAATTTTCCCTCAAGTGACATAAGGATTATGGAGAAGTGGGCAGGGGAGATGGAAAAAGCAGGCACAAGAGCTGTCGCGATTCCCTGTCTGCTCTTTCAGGACAATCATCAGAACAGACACCTCATGCACTGTGGGTGAAGTTACTCCTAGGCTCGAAGAAGCACCTGTAATGTTGGGAGAATATTTTTTTCTAAGAGAGAAAAAAATTTTTAATTTCACTTTCTTGTTTAAGTCTTCCTTTAAGGCAGAAAAAATAGAATCTATAAGAGCCCAAATTCTTCCCTGGTACCTATGCAATAGTGAACCACTTTAAAAGGGTCTAATATATTTTCTTTTTGTGTGTCACAGTATATTAGCTCAAAATTTAAATATGAGAGCAGGTGTACTAGGTCACACTCAGATACACTCCAACACGTATTCAGTAAAAATGGAAATTCCCTTGATGTGCTAGTAATTACAATATTTGAGGTAAGTTAGTAGGAATTCTTGCATGTATAGTACTAATTATCTTTTGCTAGCAAAGACCTTGACCAGTTTTCAAGTTTGATAATTGTATTTTCCATAAGTATGGCACTCTGTGCTTTTTTCAAAGGGCTTTAGCATATACAATTCCCAGCCTAAGCTTATAAGCAGGTAAGGCAGTTATTATCTTTTTTTTTTCTGGTGAGTAAATGAAAACCCAAGGAAAGGCTAAGACTTCCACTTTCTCAAGATTATTTAGAGAAACAACAGGAATATTACTTCTCTTGCTTCACTGCCTAAGTGTATTCTCTCGGTCCCTCCCTCCCCAAACCTCTCCTTCTACATTATTTCCATACAATTCTCTAGGCCTTTAAATATAGGACCAAAAAGCTATTTGGTTTTTTTCTCTCCATGCTCTGGCTTCTCCTTTTATACCTAAAAACTTATCAGAAGAGATTTTTTTCTAAAATCAAGCTCTGTTTCCTACTTCCCATGTGAAAAAAAAATTAGTTCTACTGGATTTGACTGATCACAGCACAGCAGAATTCGTTCTAGTTGTAGAGCACGGCACATATCCTAACACAGAACGAAGGAATGCCTGTTGTTTCACTGACTATCATATAATTCCTAAGTTCCTAAGACAGAAATCAGAATATACTATTTTTACTTTATTAAAAAAATAAACAAAGGAGCATTATGGCCACCAACATCTTTCTCCTGAACTACAGCTCCTAAACTACCTGACATCATCTTTTTCTATAGTCTATTCTTTGAAGAGTGACAGTTTTTAAAAATTTAATGATCTTTTGGAAACTTAATTCAATTTGTGTCGTTCTCTTAACTCAAAACTATCCAAGGGCTTTCCATTACACTTGAGGACTATCCACCTTTTTAACAAGGCCTTGGAGATACTAAATGATCAGGTTCCTGTATTGATTAACCATTGTCTCAATAATGCTACATTAAAAATAAAACACACTCAAGGAATAGAATCATTTATTCTCAGAGATCAGTGAGCTGGCTGAGTGGATATGCATTAGCCAGCTATTTCTGGGGCAGAACTGATCAGGCTGTAGCAATTAGGAAAACTCTCTCCCCATGCCTCTCTCTGCTCCTTCTCCCGAAATGGGGGACTAGCAGTGGCAAACGTAGAAATGTGCCAAGCCTCTTAAAGCCCCTGGTCAGAACTGGCACCCTGCTGTCTCTGCTCTTTCTTTTACCATTGGCCAAAGAAAAATCACATGGATGATCTCAAAGTAAAGGAGCAAGAGATACATTTCACCCTTAATGAGGCCGTGAGAGGAATAGAATTTAACTTCATTTTCTACTGCTTTCTCCTATGTCAACCCCCTCTATCCAGACTGTGATGTTTGTTGTTCCTCAAGTATGCAAGACTAATCTCAACGTCGGAGCATTGGCCCTTACTCTTATCTCTTCCTGAAATGAGTTTCTCACAGATATTCCATAGTTCATTCTCTCATTGCATCTAGATACCTCTAAATGCCAACCCCTCAGGAAGTTCTTCTCTAATTCCATCTAGATAAAAGAGCTGCTGGCCAGGCATGATGGCTCACACCTGTAATACTAGCACTTTGGGAGGCTGAGGCAGTAGGATTTCTTGAGCCCAGGAGTGTGAGACCAGCCTGAACAACATAGCAAGACCCTGTCTTTACAAAAAAAATTTTAAAAATTAGCCAGATGTGGTGGTACATGCCTGCAGTCCCAGCTACTCGGGAGGCTGAGGCAGGAGGATCAATTGAGCCCAGGAGTTTGAGGTTGCAGTGAGCTATGATGACCCCACTGTACTCTTGCTTGGGCAACAGAGTGAGACTCCATCTTAAAAAAATAATTAAAAATGGATAAAAAAATAAAAAAGCTGCTACACCTACCACTCATATACACACTCATCATTCTCAATCCTGTTATCTTGCTTTAAATTTTCTTGAGGGAGTTATCGAAAGCATTACAAAACATTGTGTGTATTTTTTGTTATCTGTCTCCACCACTCTATTGCAAATTTCTTAAGGAATCTATTTTGTCTTCATTAGTCACCATTGTATTCCCAGCACCAAGGATGGTGCCTGGTACATATTATAATATTAGCTGAATGAGTAAATGAAGCTATTACTATTGGAGTTGGAAACAGGCCACTCAAAAGCAAGCCTATTCATCACTAAGTGTAATCAACAAGCCTAGGGATTAGAGGTTCCCTCATAAATTTTCCTCTCCAGGAAGATGCAGATGCATTCTAAACTCTATGAAGAATTACACATCCCATGGAGCCTTGTTATATATTTGGCCATAGAATGGCCATAGCATTTTTAATTAAGCAACCACAAACAAGGATGCCACAGAGCAACATTGGAACATTCTGCTAAACAGATGCCACATGCAGAAAAGCTCTCTTGTTCTGTCAATAAAGAAAGCCCTTCATTTGGCTGCTAATTCTCCAGAAAGGCTACACTATCTTATATCTCTTCTTTGCTAACAGAATCAAGAGAAAGAAACATGATGTGAATTTTACCTGGATCCAGTATAGGCCTCAAACAGCACAGTTTAGGGCATGATGCCAGCTCAAGCGAGGCATTTTTGGACTCTAAGAAGGTATGTGGGCCTTCAGCGTCTCCAGATCATACTAATGGGCCTCGCAAGACTGCGTTTGGCTTCAAGGAAGGCATTAATGAAGTTCAGATTGAACCCGTGCAGATTTAGTTTTCCTCAAAATTTTACAGGAAGCTTAGTTTTTATGACATTTTCAGAAATGGGAGCCAGGCTTTTGTTTGAACACATAGTAAGATGCCTGCAGTAATAATAATAATGGTAATGGCCACAGCAATAATAGGAGCAATTGGAAGGCAAAGACATGAAACTGCAGGCGCCATCAGGTTAAATTGGGTATTTCTTTATAAAATTTCAGGGCTGCTAAAACACAATAGTGATCAACTCTCTAGGAATGTACTGCATATTCTCAGTGGGTTTATTATTATTATTTCTTGGGGATGGAAAGGAGGGGGGAGGCAGAATGATGCTGAAACTTTCCATCACTGCTTTCTTCTTCTGATTCAGCGCGGTTTTTACAAAAGCCCAAGTTCCAACAAAAATACCCAGGCCAGCATATTCTTCAAAGAAAAAGAATGTCCTGCTCTGTCTTCATGTTCACACTTGCATATGGAAAGACCCAGCAGAAAATGCATATGCCAAGGTCTTAGCAGCAAAAATTGTCCTTCTCTCTCTTCCTTCACTCTTACTTTTCTGAAATATGTTTCACTCAACAGGAGGAACAGGTAAGGAATACAGTCAATGCATCTTTGACCTCAAACCTTTGACCTCAAGCTTTCTGAATGGTTAGTTTTAAACAGAACTGGAATATTTAAGCCTGTGCAGATATAACAGGATGTTCAGGTTTGGATGGAGTGGAGAAGGTGGTGTGGTAGTGGGGGTTAGGACTAAGAAACAGTGAATACCTGAAACTCATTATAATTCTAGGACATTGAACCACTCTCATATAGTAATGTTGTGCCGAGTTATATGTAAATGAGCCAGAAACATGCACATTAAATATCCATTAAAATTCACTGGGATTCAAAAATCATGAGGGAATAAACATCTGTACCCCCATAATATGCTGAAATTTAAAAAAAGTGCCCCAAAAAAAATATCTATTACAAACTTCACAGTGGTAGTGAATCATCTTATCATAGACCAAATACAATCCTGGTGATCATAGTTTCAGAGAACCTTAAGATGAAGAGCAAATATGAACAACCACTATTACGGTGAATCGTAAGTTGATAATTCTCTAACACTGTGAATACAAGAGAAAGTTCTCCGATGCTCTGAATACAACAGAAATGTTGGAAGGCAACACATGTCACACCCTGCATTTAAAAAAAAAAAAAAAATCATGAGGGAAAATATCCTGAATACTCATGTTGTAGGAAGTATTTTGAAAGAAGTATTTTGGAAAAAAATACTTTGGGCATATGTTTGCTAACTCCAATACCTGGCCATGGTGTTCTTATTGCTGAGGGTTATCGAGGGGAGGAGAAAGTGAACTCTGCTTTTCAGATTTCCAGCAGCCTGCAACAAAAGATCAAAACAGAAACATTAGCATGGGCTAGAAATAACCCTAACAGTCCAAGGAATTGTCTATTTACATCCACAAAATAAGCTCTTTGAGAGAAGTGACTCATTCATATTTGTATTCCAGCATTCAGCACCTGCACGGAAGAAATGAATAAAATACTAAATGAATTAGTGGACAAATGAATGAATTGGTGAATGAAAACTGAAAGAGACATTACTCAGAATAATTCCATACAAAGCATGTATTGTGTTTTCCAATTATACGTTATAGTGTTCAGCCAGTAACATCTGTGAATATGTGTAGGATTTTCATACCTAAAAGGAACATAATCCTTAAATTATCATCAGAGTTGCGATTTAGATCATATGCAGTAAAAAGGGCCTCAGGGAGCTTGCATTGTAATTTTTTTAATTTTTAAAAACTGACAGATAAAATTATACATATTTACCACGTACAACATATTGTTTTGAATCATTATACATTGTGGAATGACCAACTCTGGCTAATTAACACATGCATTACCTCACATAGTTATCATTTCTGTGATAAGAACACTTCACATCCACTCTCTTAGCATTTTCCAAGAATACAATATGTTGTTAACTATAGTCATCATGTTGTACAATAGCTCTCTCGAACGTATTTCTCCTATCTAACTGAAATTGTGTCCTCTGACCAACATCTCCCCGACACCCCTCATCCCCAACCACTCCAGCCTCTGGTAACTACTATTCTACTCTCTGTTTCTATGACATCAACTTTTTTAGATTCCACGTATCAGTGAGATCATGTAGTATTTGTCTTTCTGGATTCCTTCCTTTGTTAGTCAAGACCAAATTTAATTATCAGCACCTTGATTTCTTTATCTATACTGCAGAGATACGAGAGATCAACTGCCATGCAATGTATAAATTCTTCTTGCATTTTTTTTAATCATCATTGCTACCACATAAAGTTTAAATTTGAAGGCCCTTGATAATCTATTCCTACTATTCTTTAACATTTAACCTTTGCACTAGCCAGTCAGCCTCTTTAATAGTGTATAAATTTGCCGCATTTGAGCAATGTCTCCGAAAGATCAATGATACATACTTATCAACGAATTCTTTTCTTTCTACAAGTTCAAAGTGTTTCTGTCATTCAGAGCCCACTCCAAATATTCTGAACTCCCCTAGCACTATACAACCAGGGCATATAATTCAGTGCTATGTCATACTGCTCATTACTCATTATCATTTGTATTGGTCTTTTATCTGCCACTAAAATTCTAAGTTTCTTCAGGGCAGAGTTTTTGCCTCTTATAAGAAGTTGTCTTGTACCTCCCATAGCACACAAGCATAAAACGGTGCTTGATGAATATTTGATGCTTAAGAGACATGTAGGTAAACCAAGAATGACCAAAAGATAGGAAAGGGGCTATCCATGGATGATAGATTTCACACACACACAAATGAAAAGCTGATGGAAGAGTGGTAACTGATGCAGCATCTCAGAGGAGACCTCAGAGTAACTGCAGAGAAGGTTTAGAAGAAAATGAAGCAACAACCTGCAGAATCCCAGACAGGAAGCTCATGCTGGGAGTGATGAGACAAGGGCTTTGTTTAAAGTCCACATGGAGGCATCTCAAACCTATGCTCACAACAAACACCCCACTTCAGATGGAATGGGCACAAACGCAGTAGTCAGAAATCTCATTCTTAGGAAAATGAAGAACTCTAGAGAAAAGATGCCTGGTATTCTGAAATTCTGTGAGTCCCTGGCTCTCTGTTTGATCACCAATAGGCAGGACTGCCAATTGAAAATGAAATCAAACACGGAACTCACAATCAGCTTTACAAAGGACGGTTGAAAAATCATCATGATTTTAAAAAATAAAACAACAATATGAAAGACAAGATAAACAAGAAAAATAATTCTCCCAGAAGAAAAAGACAGAACTGAGGAGATAGGACAATAATAGTAATAACAATAATAATATCCTCCAATTTGCATCACCCAACAGATTAAATTTCATTAATCATTTTGTCATACAAAATAATCAATTAGAGGAAAAAAAAATTCTTGGAAATTAAATGTTTAAGTACCTAAATTTTAAAAATTAGCAAAAGTTTAGAAAATAAAGGGCATAGTTCAGAAAAATAGAAAAAAAAAAATAGCAAAAAGCTGAAAAATACTTTTTAAAAAGAAAAAGACATAAAAGACAATTCTAGGAGGCCTAACATCTGACTGATAGGAGTTACAGAAAAGAAAAAGAGTCCAAAAATCAAACCAAAACAAAACTAACAAAAACTTGATAGAGGAATTAAAGAACCACAAGACTACACTGAAAGGATAAAATTAGTATCTAGGAAAATAATTTTTTAAAATACTGAGAGAAAAGTACATTATTCCAGAATTCCAGAGGGAAAAAGCTTCCAGAGAGTAAAAGGAGGTAAGTGGAAGGAAATGAAACCTGAATAGCTTCAGACTTCTCATCCACGACACTGGATGCTAGAAGCAAATGGAAAATGTCTTCGAAATTTCAGGGAATAATTCCAGCTTGCCCTTCCAACCTGGAGCTTTATCGGTCTTTAACTACTATATTTATTATTACATCTATTTATCTATCTCTATATCTATATATTCTTTTTTTAACAACATCCTGCTCCCAGTTCTCTAGGTCTCTTTCCTGGAACACCTATTAGTTAAATGTTAGATATCCTAAGTGTGTCTCTTATTTTCTCTCTCTTATGTTAGAGCTCTTTACCTGTTTCTATATCCTAACAAACCACCAATCATTAAGTGTGGATTGATAAGGACATTTCAAATATGCATGTCTGCATATGCTTACCTTCTGTGCACCCTTTAGTTCTTAAGGGTCTGGTAATCCTTACACCAAGTACACTAAGAAGGAAAAGGCCTCTGACCCAGGAAACCGTCGGTCTCATTCGGATCACACACAAAGGAACTCAGCGTGGCCGCTACGGCCTCCAGAGCCACTGGCACAGAGCACGGCACAAGAATATTGGGCTCTATTTTATTATTTTTTTAACAGAAAAATGTCTCTGATGAAACACTGTTGGGAAATATAGTCGTTTTTATAAGAAAATCTCCTAATAAAAAGCAAAACAATTAGCAAATTTAGGAGACAACATTTTTACGAGAAAAGAAATGCAATCCAAGGTCACTGCTTGGCACTGCAGAAATCATTTATTTCTTCTTAGGAATGCAAATATTGTTAATTTTTTTACCTAAAATTAGACCATATGATTATTTTGTAAGGATCAGAATGAAACTGGAGGGTGGTATAAGAGAGAAAATTCTCAATATCCCAACGAGAAGCAGAGAATGCAATATGTATTGGTATATTATTTAGCAACATGGACAGAACTACAAAAAAATAGTTTAAATAGTTGCTTCTACAGAATTTTCACTGGGAGTAGGAAAGAGTGAAAGATGGAGCAGTGTTTTCCCCTCACTTTAAGTATTTTGGGCTCTATTTTACTTTTTACCACATGTATAAATAT
>NW_012152396.1:2915168-2916635 GCF_000956105.1 Propithecus coquereli
CTGGAAATTATTATCTTTTAATCTCTGCCAATCTGTTTGGTTAAAAATATTTAACTCGCATTTTTTGCTTATTACTGAGTTTAAATTTTTTTTTAGTGTTTATAACATTTCTTTTGCAAATTGTCTGTTCATGTTCGTTGTTATACTAGTATTAGGGTGTGAAAAACTTTTAAGAAAGTTCCAACTTATTATAAATAACATTTCACTTCCTTATGAATCTGGATTTTTGAACTAGGTTTTGGCAAGTTGTGAGCATTCATATGCAGAAGACTCACTATTGTTCTGCATTCACAAGGCACGCCAATAACAAACTGTTTCTCAGTCTCATGACAAACTGTTTCTTAGTCTTGTAACAGTACAAAACTATGCTGAAATGTTATATTTTGTTTGCCATAGAAACAAGGGCAGTGGGGACAGACCTGCTGAAGATAGTGATGATGACTTAAATTTCTGTTTCTTTAGGATAATGCTGTTTTGAAGGGCTTATAATTTTAAAATAGATCATCTCAGATGCCTTAAAAATTCTTTTTCACCATATACTTTTTCAAACACTTAACCATATTTCCCCCAATTATCAGTTTTCACTTGTTTTAAACTCCTCTCAAACAGCAACATTTACTTAACTTTGGTAGTAAATGTTGATACACACAGTGGTTTGTCACGTTCGTTCTTCCTAAGGGTAATTTTTTTCTCTCCTCTCCTTTCATCCTTCTCTCTCCCTCTTCTTCCCGTCCTTCCCATCATTGCATTTCTCCATTAGCTTACTTAAATGATATTGTTTCGCCATGATCACAAGAAAATCACACTGACTTTCGGAGTAAAATGTTTAAGCATCAGAAATAACAGAATTTCTGCCTGAAAACTTTTCAGGGCACTGACATACCACAACGAGGAATTAGTGCTAAAACATTCATCCAGTTGAAGAATTTTTAATCTTTGGGCTATGATCAAATATGGCATGTATGCTGCTTTTCAGGAAATACGAAGCAACATATAATGACTTGAGAAACCTCAAAAGCATCCATCGGATCATCAGTAAGGAAGAAATCTATTATTTGGCTATTTAATTCTAAACGTCAAATGAGATTATGGCTTTTGTTTTGGTGTTGAACAAGAACAAAACTAATCTACTTCTGCTAAGAAGAGTATTTCTTCACTCGGGAGCCACAAATGAGGAGACAGTTGTGTTAAGTGATGATAGACTGTTGTATTGTTGTGTGTTTGTAAAGGCGGCCTCAGATATCTGAGACCACCTTTGCAAACAGACTGTACATGAAAGATCTGAGCAATCCAAAGGAAAAAGAGAAACTTGGTTGACATACCACCTGATTGGAGAGTTCCTGGTTAGAAAAAGAGACTAGACAAATTCCCATACCATTAGGCAAGGATTTCATGGGTGGCATGACCCCCCTGAATCTCACCCTCTCTGGCCCCCAAATTAATACAGAAAAGGAAGATGACTTCATA
>NW_012152396.1:2917905-2918759 GCF_000956105.1 Propithecus coquereli
ATGGTTTAGAGAAAGAAACTGATTTGCCCAAGATAACACAGTAGACAGCAGAACCAGAATAGAACTTGAATCTTCTATCTTAGAGACCAGCCCTATCCTCTTCCACTGCCCTATCCTGCCTCTCTGGGGTTACCTCAAGGAACTCAAAGATTATTGCCAACCTCAACACAGGTCTCTTCTGTTTGTTAGTTTATAATGTCAAATGTGCCCATAGTTTCCTCCTAGAATTTTTGTGGAGATATCACAAATTTTTCCAAAAATGAAAAGCCTCAGATACTAGGCTCTGTTATAAGAAGTATTTATTATATTTTAATAATCTATACTAAATACTAAAATATTACTTTCTGATTACATTGCATTTTTAAAAACTTTTTATTTATTTTAATATCTTTTCTAATTGCAAAATTAATGTCTGCCTCTTTTACATGATTTCTTGTCTACATTTCATATTATTTCCTTAGGATCAATATTTTTTTATATACTACCTGATACTTTCAAAAATATTAATACTTGTATTTCCTACACTTTTAACAGAAGTAAACACTACCATTTTTATCAATTGTTTATTTTATCAGGTCATTAAATATGAAACGTCTGATTTCAAATCAAAAGTGTGCTTTATTATATCTCAAACAATCAGTACAATTAATCAAAGTGTGTGCCTAAATTATCAACACAGTTTTGTCATCTTAACCATAGCTAGTGTATGCCAACAGCAAAGAAGCCTAAAGAGCAAGTGGTGATGAAATCATGAAAGGCGTTTTCCATAGCTTGTGGAGATTTAATATTTTTCCTGGCAAGAAGTGGTCCAAAGCATGATAGAACTGGTAGTCAGTTGATGCAAGATCTGGTGA
>NW_012152396.1:2919048-2919693 GCF_000956105.1 Propithecus coquereli
ATGTTTATGCCAGCTGGCATCCTCTGATCAGTTGTGGAATTGAGCAATTGCACATTTGCCTTGGATGTCTAACATATCTTCCAATTGTATGGATGAGCTCTTGACTGGGAAAGCGGTGGTCTCAGATATCTAAGGCTGCCCTTACAAACATAAAAAAAGCATCGGCTGTGCCTCTAGGAACCTGAGATAAGGCTCAGCCTTCCCTGCTCTGGAGCTTCCAACAGAACCCTCTCGGTCTGACAGTGCTCTGGTATCCAACATTGACCATTCCGAGATCCTACTTGGCTGAAGCTCAGGCAGAGCAGGCAGACTCCAAATTCATTCTGATCCATCCTGGCCCAATGAAGCCTTGCTTGAAGTATATAAGGTTGAAAAAACTTCTCTTGATGTCTTTTCAGGGAAGATTTTTATCTATATGAGACGACTGAGGTATGGCTTGCCTAAAGGTAAAAGTGAAATCTCCCCAAATCATCAGGCTTTAAGGTTCCGACATTGCCAAGTCAGTTCCCTCCTTGAATGGTTCTGCTTGTTTCATTCATGCCTTCTGAACTGTGGGAGGTAAATTTATCACCCAGTTTCTAGGATACTGTTTGGGGATTGACTATCCAGCCTCATGTAAATACCTTTTATGTAAACCTGTAAACC
>NW_012152396.1:2920843-2937937 GCF_000956105.1 Propithecus coquereli
GTTTTCCATAGCTTGTGGAGATTTAATATTTTTCCTGGCAAGAAGTGGTCCAAAGCATGATAGAACTGGTAGTCAGTTGATGCAAGATCTGGTGAACACAGTGGATGACAGAGAGCTTCCAAGTCTAGCTGCTGTAGTTTGAGCGGCGTTGTTCGTGCAACATGTGGTGGAGCATTGTCTTGCAAGACAATTGGCCTGTCTCTATTGACCAATCTCGGCTGCTTAATCACAAGCATCCTCATCATTTTGTCCAACTGGTTGCAGTAGACATTTGCTGTATTGGATTGACCAGGTTTCACGAAGCTGTAGATATTACCAGCACTGGACCACAAAACATACACCATTAGCTTTTTTTGATGAATATTCGGTTTTGAACTGTGTTTTGGCGCTTCATCTTTATCCAACCATTGTGCCGAATGCTTGCGATTGTCTGAAAGAATCCATTTTTCACCACATGTAACAATACAGTGTAGAAATGGTCGCCTTTATGTTGTGACAGTAAAGAAAGGCAAGCTTCAAGATGATCTCTCTACTGATGTTCATTTAATTCACGTGGAACCCACCTATCCAGCTTGTTTACCTTGTCCATTGTTTTCAAGTGGTCCAATATTGTTGGAAGAGTAACATCAAACCTTGCCACTAATTCATGCATAGGTTGAGAGGGATTCGCTTCTAATACAGCTTCCAGCTCATCATTATCCACCTTGGTCTCAGGCCACCCACGTGGCTCATTTTCAAGATTAAAATCACCAGAACAGAACTTCTCAAACCATCGATGTACTGTGTTTTCATTAGCCACATCCTTCCCAAATATTTTGTTGATATTTTGAGCTGCACTGGTTCAACAACAGAACTCATATTCAAAAACAACACAAATTTTTGACTTATCCATGGTTTCACAAAAATTGCTCTAAAAAAGAAATTGAAAGCCAAACATGCGTTTGAAAGACGGAGGATGTACCTTCACAATAAAAATAAAAACAAAAAGTGTCAAAGTGAAATGTCAGAGATATCAGCTGTCAAACTTAGTACTTAAGGAAATCAGACATTTCATACTTAATAAACTATTTTCATTCCCCTAATCCCCACTTCTGTGTAAAGAATTGGGTCTTATTATTTTTTTTTTTTTCAGATCAGTTGTCCAATTTTCTAAGTGGAAAGATCTTTCATTTGGAGAATTAACTTTTTTTTTCAGTTCAGGAAAGTTTTATTCTATTCTATATTTATTTTTGGTTATGTTCAATTTGTTCTGCTTTATTCCCTTTAAACACCTGTCATCTATGGGTTGGCTCTTCATTCATTCTCCTTCAGATCTAAATATCGTCTGGTTCTTGTATTTAGCACAGGGTAATGGTTAACAGACATGCTTTGGAGTCTGACAGATTTGAGTTTGAGTTCTGCTCTGTCCCCTGCTGGCTGTTTGCCTGGGCATGTGAGGCGACCTTGCCAACTCTTGGTTTCTTCCTCTGGAACATGTGTTTGGTGTCCAGCAAGTGCTCATTAGTAATAGCCACAGTGGCTCTCTTCGCTTAGCATTCTTCCAAGGTGCTTCTACCTCAGCGAAGTCCTCTACCTCAGTGATTCTGTTTTCTGCCACGTGAATCTGGTTCTTTATATGCTCTTTTGGTCTTTTAATTCTATGGTTATTCAGATTCTTTCACTCATTTCTTACCTCTCTCAACCTGCATCCCAACTTACTACCTATTCAATGAATCTTTTCTTTTCAAAGAAATAATGCTTTCTTGGTATCTCATTGAAGACACAAAGCAGAAACTTCTACAAGTTTCTTTTCTTTCCTGTGGTAAATCTTTCACGAAGTACGCTTTTCTCGGTTCTGTTAAAGTACTGTAGCTATTTTATGTGGCAAAATATTTCCTTGCATCCTCTGTTGCTTTTTTCCCGTTCCTTGATGAAAACTTGAGCAAGTCTTGTGACTTTTCAGCTTGCTCTTAGGTAACAGACAGTGCTATCGTCACTTTAAATCAAAAACACACATTTAATTAAAATGTCCTGCTATGAAGTTAATCAGAACTAGATTTCTAATATGCTTCAGGCTGGAAACTTGCAGTAGAGATATGGAGAAACGGATGGTTTCTCTACTTCTCTGTACTCACCCTCTACCATGACTAGCTGGCTAGCCATGTTTGAAAACTTGCAGAGAGAAATAAAGAAAGGAAAAATTTTTAAAGGATAAGGGTCTTATTTGAACAGATATTCTCAAAAATTGCCTTCAGGATTCCCGGGGCTGGCAGAGGTTTGAAGCTCTTTGTTCAGCAGGGTTTTGAAGACCCTTTCGTGATTTCCATCAATCTGGATCCTTCTCCTGCAGTTCACACACCTGGCACATGTATGTCTATTTGGGGTGGTCCCTGGCAACTCACTCTACAGCCCCTAGGAATTCAGGGCTTACCTGGAACTTTCCACAGCTGGAGTCCTTCTCTTTCCCAGGTGGTCCAATTGGCCAGGATCTAAGATAATGTCACTCTCACTCTCTCTCCTATCTGGCCCATGTCTGCTCCATGGCAAAGTCTACACATTTCTTTGGACTGAAAAACTGGCCTCAGGATGCTTTGGTTTGCTTAGGCATGAGTCAGGCACCAGTTTGCTGTGAACAGCCTCTGCAAGCCCTCAGAGGGATCTTGTAGCATCTCTCCTCTATGCTTGAAGGCAAGAAAGCTAAACCCTTTAATCTCTTCCCCGCTTATGTGTACATGTGTGTTGGGGCAAGAGAGCTATTACTTTATGGTGACAGTTTCCCTTCCAAACAATATCTTCAAAAACTACTTCCTGATCTCTTTTTTGATCTCTTATTTGGCTGAGGGATCCAAGGGTCATAGAACTGGTGAGCAACCATTTCTGTTATTGTATTAATCATTTTTTAAAAATTTTCTGTATGTTATGATGTTTTAAGATCTTGGGGAGCTTTACTGTCCCAGGGAGAGACTTCCCTTTCCAGGGTTAATTAATTTCTAAAGATAGTAAAAAACTTACTTGCAAGTACATCTTTCCTATGCAAACCAACCAATGCAGAGCCCATGCCCCTAACTGTCTGCTTATCAAATTCTCACACACCAAGCTGTTTCCCCTGCCCTAAATCACCCAGGGCCAGGTACCAGACAGCTACACTTCTATACAACAGAGCCTGCTAACATTACTGACATGATTCAAACTAGCCTAAGCTGTTCACTCTGCCTTTCCCACAGACACCTTCATAAAGGCTCTGGTACAAGCTTTTCCCTTGCACCTTCTTCTGACCCCTGACCAAAACCCGATGCTTCCCCTGTGGCCCTGCGCGGCATGACACGCCTCATCCTCTCAGGAAATGTAATAAAAATCTTAGGAAAGGTAATAAAAATCACCTCTCTGTGCTGTCACTCAGTCATACCTCTGTAAGTTAAACCCAGGTATGAATACAATTGTAGTGCCACATATGGAGATCTGTTTCATAGTCACTTAAATGTCTGATACATATCAATTTCACCCGAGTTGAAACTTCAATTTTTATCATCTTTTTATAAAATTATAATTGCATTTTCAATAGAATGTAGAGCCGGTCTAAAGTTCCACGCAATGGTCTTGAAGTGTCCCTGGGGTGGTGTGTTTTTTCAGTCAGAAGCCATTCCATTGACATTATGTGTGCCAGTGAGGCTACTGGATGATGGGCATACGAAAATTCCTGTCGGATGTACCAAGTTGATAGATCCTTGGCACAGGGAAATAGTCAGAGAGAAATCCCCAGTGCCTCATACTCCCGAACAGGCTTTTACAATCTTGGCTATAGCAGAGCCGCTCGACATACCTGGGACTTGGGATAACAGAGAGAGCTGCCTAGAGATTGCACAGAGATGTTGCTCCAGAAATGGAACCCACATGGAATCCCATGGATATCAGAGCCTAGAGCACCTCCAGCTGGTGCCATTCTGGGAACCTAGATACCAGGATTCTACAGTGGCAGCTGCTGCCACTGTGCTGCTCTGAGGATGGAGAGGGGAGACTGGGGACTCCCCACACAACCCTGGGGAGGTCCCAATCACTCTTCTGTGGGCTGCCACTGAGACTCAGATGTGAGTGGATGTTACTCTCTACAGCTTCTTGCCCACACTGCTTGCCTGGAAGCAAGGACCAAGGCACCATTTTGAGAGTTTAATGCTGGGCTGCACATTGCCCTTGGGCTGAACTCAGGCTGACATGGCTGCAACCATCACTTGGTCAAGGAGGGGGAGGGAAAGCAGGCTCTCCTAGACATACCTAGGACAATGTCCACCACCATGCAAGCAGGTGATGTGAGACTAAGATATGAGTGAACCAAACTCCCCAGAGCTTCTTGCCCTCTCTGGACACAGGCCCACAGACAGGGAAATTTTGACAGTTTAATGCCAAGCCAAATCCACCCTCAAGCTGAGTTTGAGGAAACGCAGGTGCAGCCACTACCAGGCCAGGGAGGGACAGGGAAGACCAAGGTCTCCTAAGCACACTGAGGACCATACTCACCACCCTGCTACAGGTAGCTATGAGACTGGAGACTAGCCTGCCCAACCCATCACAGTTATAAGCAATGGCAACGTTGACTGGGTCCCAGTGGGTTGTTCTACAACTGCTACTGCCATCACCCACATCACACCAGCTGTCTATAGGCCTGAGAACCTGCTCAAACAGCTGGCCAATCACTCCCATCATTAACTTCTGAGAAAGGCACTCAGAGGCCCAAGAATTGGTGTTCCAAAACCCACTAACACCGGTGCCAGCGTAAGCTGCTCTGGAGTCTAAAAACTGGAACACTCAGCCCACTGCTGTCACCACCAGTTTCCATAGACTGGTTCAGTTGGTGTCTAAGTTCCCAGCCAAACTTTGCTATAGCCTCAACTAATAACCATACCTGAAGCCACTAAGGAAATCACAGATAGCACTGATCCTGTATACCGCCTAAGAAATGACACAAAGATCACACTACTATAAGCACCCAAAATCAAAGCCAAAGTGCCTACTCAACGAACAATATATATGTATCTTCAGGGAAAAATTCTGCTCTATGAAAGCAATTTCTAAAAATTGGAAGAAAAGACTACCACACCAGATGCACAGATATAACAGAATGACACAGGAAACATGACAAAGGAAATATGACACCACCAAAGGACACAACAATTGTCCAGCAACAGTTCCGAATCTAAAAGAACCCCTTGAAGTGCCAGACACAGCATTCAAAATATTGATTTTAAAGTAGCTTAATAAGATGCAAGAGAAATCTGAAAAACAATAAAAAGAAATCAGAAAATCAATGAAGGTTATGAATGAGAAAATTACCAAGGATATAGATTGCTTAAAAAAACCCAAAAATTTTGGAACTGAAAAACCCAAAGGAAATAAAAAATACATTTGCAAGCTCCAATAATAGACTAGACTAAGTAGAAGAATAAATCTCAGAACTTGAAGACAGGTCTTTTGAAATAATCCAGTCAGACAAGAATAAAAAAAAAAAGAATAAAAAAGAATGAAAAAAGCCTTTGGGACATGTGGGATACAAAAGTAACCAAACTTATGAATTATTGGTATTTCCAAGGGAGAAGAGTGATCAAAAAGGTTTAGAAAACCTATTTAAGAAAATAATTGATGAAAACTTCCCAAGTCTAGCAAGAGAGCTAGAAATACAGATCAAGGAGGCCCAGTGATCCCCAGGCAGAAAGGACTTCACCACAGCATACTATATTCAGAATATTTAAAGTCAAAGTGAAAGAAAGAATATTAAAATTGGCAAGAGAAAAGCATCTAGTCACTTATAAAGGAAGCCTTGTCAGACTAACAGCAACCTTCTCATCAGAAACTTTATAGTCCAGAAGAGAATTGGATGATATTTTCAAAATACTGAAAGAAAAAAACTTCCAGCAAAAATTTTATATCCTGCCAGAATAAGCTTCATAAATGAAGGAGAAATAAAATCTTTCCCAGACAAGCAAATGCTGAATGAATTCACCACCACTAGACCAGCCCTACAGGAAAGGTTTGAAGGGATCTTAAACATGGAAATGCTAACAGAAAAGGCTCAAAGGGACCTTAAACATGGAAATGATAGGTCAATATTCAGCATCATGAAAAACACATGAAAATATAACTCACAGATCCTATAAAATATCACACAAAGGAGAAAGAGAAAGGAATCAAATAGCAAAGTTACAGAATTTCATCAAACCACAAAGACAAAAGAGAAAAAGAAACAAAGAATTTAGAGAATTAGAGAACAACTGGAATATAATTAACAACATGAAAAGGAATATTAATCTTGAATGTAAATGGGTTAAATGTTCCACATAAAAGATATCAATGGCAGAATGGATTAAAAAACATGATCCAACTATATGCTGCTTACTAGAAACTCACCTTACCTGTAATGACACACATAGAAAGTAGGGGGTAGAAAAAGAAATTCCATGCAAACAGATAAAAGCAAGCAGGAGTAGCTGTACTTTAAATCAAAAACATAAATAAAAGGAAAAGAAGGTCATTATATAATGATAAAGGGATCAATCCAGAAAGAGGCTATAACAATTCTAAAGATATATGCACCCAACACTGGAGCTCCCTGATTCAAAAAATAAATATTACTAGACCTAAAGAAAGATATAGACAGCAACACAATAACAGTGGAGGACTTCAACACCCCACTCACAGCACTAGATAATTGAGACAGAAAATCAACAAATAAACATTGGATTTAAATTGAAATTTAGACCAAATGAACTTAACAGACATTTACAGAACTCTCTACTCAATAATTACAGAATATACATTCTTTCCACTAGCAGATGGACCATTCTCTAAGACAGACCACATTTTAGGCCATAAACAAGTTTAACAAACTTTAAAAAATAAAAATCATATCAAGCATCTTCTCAGACCGCAGCAGAATAATGCTAGAATTCAATATGTAGAGGAAACTATGTAAACACATTGAAATGAAAGAACATGCCCCTGAATGATCACTGGGTTGACAAAGAAATTAAGACAGAAATTTTAAAAAAATTGAAATGAATGAAAACGAAAACAAACATACCAAAACCTGTGGGATACAGAAAAAGCAGTACCAAGAAGGAAAATTATAGCACTAAATGTATATATCAAAAAAAGTAGAAAGATCTCAAATTAACAAGCTAATGTCATGCCTCAATGAACTAGAAAAATAAGAACAACCAAACCCAAAGTTAGCAGAAGAAAAGAAATAAGAAAGATCAGAGGAGAACTAAATGAAGTAGAGATTAAAAAGACAATAAAAAAGATAAACAAAACAAAAAGTTGTTTCTTCAAAAAGATGAATAAAATTGATAAACCACTAGCTAGAATAACCAGGAGAAAAGAGGGAATATGCAAATAAACAGAATCAGAAATGAAAAAGGAGACATTACAACTGATACCAAAGAAATACAAAAGATCATCAGAGACTATATGAACAACTGGACACTCATAAACTAGACAACCTAGAGGAAATGGATAAGCAGAAGTATCTGTACTTTTATGGAAACATATGACCTCCCAAGATTAAACCAGGAAGAAAGAGAACTCCTGAACAGACCAATAATAAGTAGTGACATTGAATCAATAATAAAAAAAAATCTCAACCCTAAAAAAAGCCCAGTACCAGATAGATTCACAATCAAACGCTACCAAGCATATAAAGGAGAACTAATACCACTTCTGAAACCATTCAAAAAAATCGAGGAAGAAGGAGTTTTCCCCAACTCATTCTACAGGGCTAGGATAATCCTGATACCAAAACCAGACAAGGACAAAACAAAAACAAAAAACTACATACCAACATCCCTGATGAACATAGATGTAAAAATCCTCAACAAAATACCAGCAATGGAATCCAACAGCACATCAAAAAGATAATACGCCATGATCAACTGTGTTTTATACCAGAGATGCAAGGATGGTTCAACATAGAAAAATAAAAAAATGTGATTCATCACATAAACAGAAATAAGGACAAAAATCATATGATCATCTCAACAGATGAAGCAAAAGCATTTGATAAAATTCAGCATCGCTTTATGATAAATATCCTCAACAAACTAGACTTTATAGGAATATCCCTCAAAATAATAAAGGCCATATATGACAAATTCACAGCCAACATCATACTTAACACAGAAAAGTTGAAAGCTTTCTCACTAAGAACTGGAAGAAGACAAGGGTGCCCACTGTCACCACTTCTATTCAACATAGTACTGGAAGTCCCCACCAGAGAAATCTGACAAGAGAGAAAGATAAAAGGTGTCCAAACTGGAAAAGAAGAAGTCGAATTATCTCTGTTTGCTGATGATACGATCTTACCTATACAAAACCCTAAAGACTCCACCAAAAACTCTTAAAATCATCATACTGCCTAAAGCAATTTACAAGTTCAATGCAATCCCTATCAAAATACCAACATCATTTTTCAGATAATTAGAAAAAAACAATTCTAAAGTTCTTATGGTCACATGGAACCAAAAAAGAGCCTGAATAGCCAAAGCAATCTTGAGGGGGAAAAAAATCAGAGGCATCACACTGCCTGACTTCAAATTATACTACAAGGCTATAGTAACCAAAACAGAATGGTACTAAGGTTTAAAAATACACATATAGATCAATTAAACAGAGTGGAGAACCCAGAAATAAAGCCACATACTTATGGCCAACTGATCTTTGACAAAGTCACAAGAACATACACTAGGGAAAGGACACCCTCTTCAATTAATGGTGCTGGGAAAATTAGATTACCATATGCAAAAGAATGAAATTACACCCCTATCTCTCACCATATACAAAAATCAACTCAAGATGGATTAAAGCCTTCAATGTAAGACATGGAACTATAAAATACTAGAAGAAAACTTAGGGAAAACTCTTCTGGATATTGATCTAGCAAAAAATTCATGACTAAGATCTCAAAAGCACAGGCAATAAAAATAAACAAATGAGACAATTAAACTAAAAAGCTTCTGTACAGTAAAAGTAATAATCAACAGAATAAACAGACAACCTGCAGAATGGGAGAACTATTTGCAAACTCTACATCTAATCGGGGACAAATATTCAGAATTTACAAGGAACTCAACAACAACAACAACAAAATAACCCCATTAAAAAGTGGGCTAAGCAGATGTGGCGCTGTGTACATGTAGTCCCAGCTACTCTGGAGGCTGAGGAAGGAGGATTGCTTGATCCCAGGAGTTTGAGGCAGTGGTGAGCTATGATTGCTCCACTGTACTCCAGCCTAGGTGACAAAGTGAGACTCCATCTCTAAAATTAAATAAATAAATAGGCTAAGGACATAAATACATATTTTTCAAAAGAGGAAAAACAAATGGCCAACAAGTATATAAAAAGAATGTTCAGCATTACTAATCATCAGAGAAATGCAAAGTAAAACCACATTGAGATATCATCTTACACAAGTCAGAGTGGCTGTTATTAAAAAGAAAAAATAACAGATGTCGGCAAGGATACAGAGAAAAGGGAACACTTATACACTGTTCGTAAGAATGTAAATTAGTGCAATTTCTATGGAAAATAGTACAAAGATTTCTCAAATAACTAAAACTACCATATGATCCAGCAATCCCAATTCTGGGTATCTATCCAAAGGAAAAGAAATCAATATATAAAAGATATCAGCACTCATATGTTTATCACAGTACTATTCACAATAGCAGATACGGAATCAACCTAAGTGCCCATCAATAGAGGATTAGATAAAGAAAATGTGGTATATATATGCAGTGGAACACCATTCAGCAATAAAAAAGAACGAAATCATGTCTTCTGCAGCAATGTGGATGGAACTAGAAGCCATTATCTTAAGTGAAACAGCTCAGACACACAAAGACAAATACTGCATGTTCTCACTTAAAAGTGGGAGCGCACGTGGAAACTGGGTGTGAAATGACGGACAATGGAGACTTGAAGAGGTGGGGCTTGTGTGGGGGGGTGGGTGATAGGAGGCTGCTTTGTGGGTACAATGGGTGTTGCTTCACTGACATTTGCACTGAAGGCCCTGACCTCATTTGCACTGAAGGCCCTGACCTCACCACAATACGATATATCAACGTAGTAAAATTGCACTTGTACCCCATGAATATAAATAAAAAATAAATGGAAAAAAAGAAAAGAAAGCTCCCACCACACAGAACCTTGATGTCTCCTCGATCCAGATGCAGCTAATCATATAGAATCAGCGCCCTTAAGTACACTGTCACTTTAATCTAGAGGTAGGAACATGCCATATGACTGTCAATCCTATATTTGTTAGTTAACCAGCAAAAGAACACACTATTCAATTGGTGTCTAAAGTTGTGAGTAAGCCAAAGCCATAGTTACAGTGTCATGCCCCTAAGGCCTTTAATGAAGGTATTTACCAAAAACCATCGCAGGGGCTATTAGATGAGAGCCAGCACAACAGTCTGAAATCAAGCTACCATCTCCAAGAGTTAGGAAAGAGGAGGAACCAAGGTGAAATTTAAAGAACATGGAGACAGGTGATGTCTAATGAGAAAGAGATTTGAAGGAGATGATGGGGAACCAGAAGAAAGTTCTGAGTGGAAACGCAGGTACATGCTGGGCTTTTTATCTGGCTGTCAGAAAGCTGGGCACGTTATGAAGGGCAGCTGGTGAAGTAAACATTAACCTAAGATAGCAGACACACACGAAAGCATGCAACAGTTTTGGATGTTAACTTTGTCATGTTCTAATAGTCTTGATAGAGCTAAGGACACTCTTGTTTTCCTCCTTTTTGATGAGTCTAAACACATTAATCTGGAATCCTGGAATTTGAACAGATCATGGGGAAATATTTTAAATATCAAAGTATGACCTAAAGAAGAAGAGGGAGGTCAAAAGACCAGAAGGGGACATAAGCATAGTGAGTATCAGCCTTCAACAGGACTCGTCCATGTCTAGGAGGTTAGAGGCAAATACGTTTCCAATAAACAGACATTGCAGGCTTATTTACCTGGTTCACAAAGCTACCAAAGACTCCTGAGATCACTGCCATCTTGTTCTGAAGACACAAGCCTGCTACTCTTAGTTCTAAATAATGGAACGTGACACATCCTTTGGTGCAGAGGGTGGCCTAAGGCTTCTTACTTCCTGTTGGTAGACTGGGCGGGTACAGAGGTTGGTACAGCATTTTCATAGACCAGGCACTCTGTCTTACTCCAGTGCAGACATAGCTGCCTGACCTAGCAGTCTTGTTTCTCTGAGAGTTGAATGACTAATATTGTTCAATCTCCCTCTTCATATAATAGAAGCCTAAGGGTTGATTTGGGTCCAGAGAGTAAGTTTCCTGAGTGGTTGGTGCAGCAATGGTGCATATGTGAAGCTGAGGGAAATTATTAGATTAGAAACAGAATTTAAAGGAAAGTCAAGTCAGAACAAAGATTTATAATCTTAAATTTTACCTTATGCAGATATGTTGTGACCAAATAGGTCCATATAAAGAGAAAAGACATGATAAAAAGCCAAACGTTTCATAGAACGTGAGGAGATTGAAGTAGACAGACCTGAAGTAAATCTTTATCCAAGAATGAATACAGCCAAGGCAGCTCTTCATGTAACATTCGAAGCTAGGGCTGTGGATGATGAAGGGGTCTTAGGAAAGCAGATCTTTCTCTTTCATGACAAAGGCAAAGAGATGAAACCAATTCTCCCCTTTTCTACCCTTTTCCAACTTCCATCCTCCCTTGGACTTTTTCCAATTTTTCCCCTTTGTCTTTGATTCTTTCATTTTTTTAAACTTGGATTTACCTGTATGAAAGTTATTCATAGAAAATGAGTACACACTGTAGACAGATCTTATAATCCACTGAAGAACAGTTTTAGACAATCCCTTGAAATAAAGAAGTATAGTCAAGAAATAGTGCAGAACTGCTTTCACTATTTATAACATTCCAATTCTCATAGCATTAAAATTGGAGGAAGAATGTTATACTCTTCCACTACAGTATGAAACTTACACCTCTTTGGTCAAGAGATGGCTATGCAGTATTCACATTCAGAACAAATTTGGTATCCCAGACACAGAGCTGGAGTGGTTTCTAATTTAAAATTAGATGTTGAAGAAAATAAATATGGATCCTATAAAAAAATTATACCTGCATCAGGCAAAAAAGGATTTTTTAAACAATTGTCAGGCCAACACATCGTATTGCCAAACCCATAAACCGCTTCAAGAAACAGATGGAATTTATATCACAGACTCTCAAACCTCATGGGGAGGGATCTTTGAGTCCAATTAACCCCTTGGCAACAGTATTTAATCTGGAGGGATATGCTCAAAGCATCCAAAAATATTTTGTCTAGACTTACCCACTGCAGAATTTTCTATGGTACATTCTCTAGGGCAGTAGGCTGGGAATAATGATATCTTCTCAGAATGTAGGTTCTTTTTTCCCATATCTCCACAACAAGTTTACAGGATAGGTATTCCACCTCAGTTGGATCTGCCATTCAGTCTTGCTAAGATTTCTAATGCAAATGCCAAACCCCAAATTAAAAGAAAATACAAAAACATGTCAGTATGTGCTGAGCTACTACTGACAATATCCAAAGATGGCAAAAACGTGGAGAATTAGAGTGGAGTGTTTCATATAAAATGTTGTCTGCGATTTCTGTAGATATTTCCAACCAATTCTAGAAGAAACTGAGAATTTTAAAAATAATCCAACTTCTTTATCATTTTATTAGTGTTTTGAATATTATCTCCTTCTAAAGCAGTTAAGCCAGGTCAGTTACAAAGCAATTCATTTAATCAAGTTGATTCTTGTGGTTATAGTTTACATGCTGAAGTGCTGTGGGAGCAAAGAAAGGGTCAGAATCTCCTCCCTTGGGGGCCTCAATAACAAGATGCCCAGTCTTCTGTAGCTGAAATTGCTTGGATGGGGTTCTGTGCAGACGTAGAGAACAGGGATAGACAGATACCTCTCAAAGGTCCATTACAAGCCTCCAGTCCCTAACCCAAGACCTAGTTTGTCTACAAACAGAAGTGCTTCCTTCATCAATGACACTGGGAAGGGAACAGAAGATGAGAAAAGAGAGAAATTAAGTAAGCAAGTAACAAAGTAAAGCAAGGGAGAAATTATAACTGTACCACACCAATCTGGCTCAACTTTTATGTAACAAAGTTGTAAATTGTTTTTCAGTTGCCCTGGACCCTCAGGTTGAAGGTCATGTAACCTGAGCATGCCCAGACAAAGTATGTAACCACTGGTGGAACCTAAGCGCAGGGGAGAGGGGACTGAATTAAGAAACGGACACCACCCATTAACCATCTCCACTTTATCTCCCCATATGGAAGGATCCAGGATCCGACAAGATTGAGCTCTGGCTTCACTCCATGGCAAGATCTAGTGAGAGTATATTTCCTGGCATCACCCCGGGAAATAAAAGATCCTATTAGATCATGCCTCATTACCCTATGACTACAAAACCAGCCCAAACCCCTTGTGCAGGGACACACTGCATTGGGAACTAGCCTCACTGTGATCCTCACTTTTGCCAAGTACTAAAACCCCGTTACCACAACTGACTTGGTTGTGTCTACTGGCCTGATACCTGCCAAGTGAACGAAACTCTCTATTTGTCAGGTAACAAAATGAGGTGAGAGAACGGCAAATAACAAATTTAAAAGGAAGGAAAATGCAAGCAACTGATTTAGTAAAGTTTATTGGTCTTAAAGTAGAAAGGAAGCAAACGATAAGCTGAAAAAAAAAAACTTGATAGAAAAAAGTCTGGAAGGAAATACATAAAAATCCTATCAATGCTGGTGGGGTTTTTTTTTCAGTGCCTCCACGACCATTACTGAAGTATCCTTCAGTAGTTCCCGACAATGTTTGACGTTCATTGCTTTAACAAACCTCTTTTATCTCCTCCTTTGGCTACGAAAGAATTCCCTCAAGGGATTGTAATTGTGATTGGACCTGCTCGTTATTATTGTTGTTATTAAAAGTAATCATTGATATTTGTAAGTGGCTATATACTTTTCTAAGCACACTTGGCAGGTCTATCTTCTAGACTTCTAGTTGTCAGTATAACCTGGTCCTCCAAGGTATTAACATCATTACTCCATTTTACAAATGAGAAAACTGAGTCTTAAACAGGCTAAGGATTTACCTGGGGTCACTCACTCAGGCTCACCCCACACTGACTTGGCATTCACACCCCATCTCCCACTCCCACATTGCTGCTTAGCGGACAAAGCAAGTTTTTTTTAAACAGGTGATATGTAAAGTAGGGGGCCCCAGCAGCTTTACTGAATTAAAATATCTTTCTTATCAACACTAATACATGATGCTGCTATGGTTTTAACTGTACCCTAAAGTTCATGTAGTGGAAATTTAATCTCCATTACAACAGTGTTGAGAGGTGGGATCTTTAAGATTAGTAATGGATTAATGCCCTTATCTTGGGGGTGGGTTCCTGATGAAAGGGTGAGTTTGGGCCCCTTCCTCTCCCTCTCTCACCCTCTCTCATGCATGCACGCTCTCTTGCCCTTTCTACCTTCTGCCCTGGGGTGACACAGCAAGAAGCCCTCACCAGATTCCAGCACCGCAATGTTGTGCTTCCCAGTCTCCAAAACTGTAAGAAATAAACCTCTGTTCTTGATAAATTGCCCAGTCTCAAGCATTATATAGCATCACAGAATGGACTAGGACAGATACTTACCAAAATTATGTAAATAGTGTGGGAGGAAACTTGTTATAATACAGGATTAAGTAAACAAAATTAAGGCAAATAATTAAACATGCCCTGATCTCAACCTTGTTCTAAAAACTTAGTAAAAAGCAATCTGGGAGGAATTTCATGTAAGTGTTAAAAGTGGTGGGAAAAAAAAACTGCTGCATAGCAGTTCTAAGTGATCCTCTGGAATGAGACTGCCTGCATTTGAATCCTACCCATTAGCCAAACGACTGTAGGCAAGTAACTTAGCCTGTGCCTCAGTTTCCTTCTCTCTTTAATAAACATTATATATGCTTTTAATTTTATTCTTTATATGTTTGGAAATTTACAATCTTGTAGCATATGTGTATTAATTTAATACCAAAAAAACTATAAAAATAATAAAAAGTGGCCAGCAACACACAACCTGCCACAGCTGACTTCACTGAAAATTCTATCCCTGTTAAGATTCAGGCTCCTTTCTACCAGTCTCCTCTTTTTAGCGCCTTGGAAAATTTGTCTTACTGACAGGTAGATGCCTTGTTTGCTGAAGAAAAGCTGGTGAATTATAGCCATCCCAAAGTCTCCCTGATGAAACCAGAGCAGATGTTTGAGCAAGTATTCAAGGTATCCAGGATTCTTTAAAGGGACAAGGTCCATCTTGAAATCATCAAGCAAAAGAAACAAACACCAATTTCCAGGTAACCTTGTGCAAATTAGATGGCAGGTAAATTAATCAAGTTTTCCTGACACTGAGATTTTCATTTATACAGCCCTTAGCAACTTGCTCTGGGCCATTAGTCTCACCATAAATATGCGCCGAAGCAAATGCAAAAGCATTTACACCAAAAGTTAACAAAACTAGATTCACAAGAAACATGGCACACACCAGACAACTGGGAAGAAATACAGAAAGTGGGACTTCTTCCAACCAGATGCTTCTCAAAATATGTGGCAAACGTTTTTAAAGAGTCCTGTAAGAATTTCAAGCACCATTCTTCTAGATTAAGAAAAGCACAGAAGGAATACAAAGAGCAGATGGTGTGCACAAGCTGTCTAAGGTTTTGAAAGGGGAGAAATTACAATTTGATAAAGTAGCGTTAGTTTATGTACATCTGAGGGAGTACCCAGCTGTACGTATAGTGTTTCCAAGACGGCCCCACCCCCGCCGCACCCCAGGGACTTCATCACTCAAATAAAGCAAACTTTCTGACTGTGATGAGCTGGAAACACTGAATATAACCTGTCTGTATTACAAATTGTAATGTGAGATTCTTAAACCATCGATAACTAGGAAATGGGTAATAATTATTTTGTAATTAACAGCATGTATTGAGCGCTTAAATTCTGTCCATCTGGTCTCTTTATAGGATTTTTAAACTGTTTTTACTACAGTTGAAAATACAGAGCTTTTTTGGTATTCACAGGCTGAACCATGCTTTATGATTATTTACTACTCATGAGGCACTCTGCTGACTACCATGAGGACGCACAGAAGTTGGTACTTACTCTGAAGTGACAAAATGATGCCTTATCAAAGCAAAATCTCAGAGTTCTACAGCCATTTACCTCTACCATCATTTCTGGTAATTAAACAGGAGAGGCAGTGCCAGCATTTAAAGCATAGCCTTTATGGATCTATCAGGAAACATATTTCCTGAAAGATCCCCCAATGAGACAAGAATTTCAGAGTATAGTTGGACTGAGCGTCCACTAAATATAGTTTCAATGGGAATGCCATTTAAAGGTTTGAGAAAAAAATTCCAGCTCTTGTGTGTTGTTCTGAATTTTCTCCCTGCCAGTTACTTCCTGGCTACTTTGAAACTATAGTAAATATAATTAGACTGAAAGAGAAAGAAAAATTACTCTGATTATTTCTCTACTTTTCTACCCATGAGTAACCTATCGAGAGACTAAGGGAATGTTATTGTAGTACACAGTCTGCTCTCTAAAAATGAGCATTTTTTAAACTTGTTTTGCTGCATTGCTGAAAGTGAGAACAGGCCAACACTGAACAAATCTAATTACATAGATTCTCCAGATTTATCACGATTTCCCCCCTTTAGGTTCTTGCAGATCGTCTGGGTCTTTTCACTCCCACAGCAGTTACAGGTCCACAGCTGACCTATCCATCCAAGAGATATATTAAAGTCTTTGCCATTTGATTAGGACTTTCCATTGCTGAGATTAATCTGCTTGACAAATTACAGTATCTTTCCTGCCAAAATGATATTTTCCTAATACTAACGCAACTTTGTGTCTGAATATGTTTCATTTTCTTCCTTGCTTCAAACCCTGCTACCTACTGGGGGAGAATTTTCCCTTCTGACAGCAAAAATAAATCTCTATTTGAAGAGAGAAGGGAAAATAAAGCTTTCACATTGGAAGGCTCGGATTTTCTAT
>NW_012152396.1:2938619-2939801 GCF_000956105.1 Propithecus coquereli
AATTGTTTTTGCTATGCAGGGTCTTCTCTGGTTCCATACAAAGCGTAAAATCAATTTTTCTACATCTGTGAAGAATGATATTGGTATTTTAATAGGGATTGCATTGAATCTGTAGATCACTTTGGGTAGTATAGACATCTTAACGATGTTGCTACATTATTCTTGATTGGACTCTACTACCCATTCTAGCTATTACCCGATCTCTGCTTCCTCCTACTCACTGCTTCCATTTCCTGCCTGCCCACCCCTTCAACCTTTAGCATTTGGTTTCTGCACCTCTTTTTGCTTCCACTCTACTTAAAGTGTTCTTTTGATATTGCCAGCAGCCATTTTCTTGGCAAAAAATAATGATGTTTTCATGTCTTCACTACCCTTGAACTCTGGTGTGCTTAGAGCTGTCTTGGTCTCTTCCTCTTTTTCTGACTGCTGTCTTTCTCTTCTTACATACACCTACTATCATTCCAGCCCTTTTTTCTTTCTCAAGGGTCTGTTGTCTGCCCTGCATACATTTCTCTTATACCCGTTTAGTCAGTGAATTTATAGACCCCATTGCTTCAATTAGAAGGTAATCCCCAAATCTCTAGCTCTAGTTCTTACCTCCCATCTGCCCCTCCTCTATTTACAAAGGGCCACGGGGCATTTCCATTTGGATGACCTGCTGTCACTTCCAATTCTACATTCAACCTATCAGAGACTGACCTCCTCATCTTTTCTCCAGGTTAGCCCCCCTTCCCCAGTACTCCTCCAGTTCACCATTAGCTCAGCTTGCTGATTCACAAAACTTGGTATCTTTTTAAAAATTATTCTCTTCATATTAGTTGTGGAATATAACCCTCAGCAGAGAGCAGACTGTTTTGTTCACTGATGAAGGCCCGGCTCCTAGAAAAGTGCTTGGTACAAAGTAGGCTCTTAGTAAAGACTCGCTGGAGGAATGAATTGTGAGTATTCAAAGAAAGAATGTATATAAAGTGCTTCGCATTGCATTTGCTAAGTGAGTAGCGCTGTATTTGCCAGTGAGTTCTCAAGAAATGTTACCTATTATGTGTTATTATTACTATTATTCTTATTTTCACTAATAGTTGCAGCATTAAAAAGACGACTATAAGCTCTTTATTTTCTTGCATTTAGATACAATTTTCTGGTGTTTTATTTTTCTCCGTAATTTTAGGAGAACAGCAACCT
>NW_012152396.1:2940461-2953887 GCF_000956105.1 Propithecus coquereli
ACATCTTTGATTGTTAGGTAAAATCTTGCTTTCAATTCTTTAACTCTCATCAGTCTCAAAATTATACCAAAAAATGAAGTGTCTAGACTTAGAATGGGAAAATACTAGTCTGAATTCCAGCTCTGGCCCTTTGTAGCTGCCTAGGCTTGGAATGACTCCTTATAGCATTTCTGAGCCTTGGGGTGGTGGTGAAGAAAGCCTACTCCAGAGCTTGCATCCGGAGTTTCAGCACTGCCTTGGTATCCTCACTTGTAAGATGATAACAATGCCCACCACATGGGTTATAGGCAGGAAGCAAGTTAATTAATAGGAAGCATTTAGAATACTGCCTGGCATGTAGTATGCAATGTTGTGAGAATCAAAGGAAATTAAGTGAGACGATGGTGGTGTAAACACTGATGCTAGCTACCATTTGAGAACTCAGTAGGTGCCAGACCCTCTTTTATATATATATGAACTCACTTAATCACCACAACAAACTTATGAGGTAGGTCCTTGTTTTACAAGTGAGAAAAATGAAATTCAGAGAAATGAAGTAACTTGAAAAAAGTCACACAGCTAGTAAGTGTAGAGCCCGTTTTCAAAACCGTGAAATACGATGAAGATGGGCTGATACATGAGAAGGTCTTAGTAAACGTTTTATACATTACCTTGCTAAGCTCCAACATCTGCATGAAAAATATTCTATGTTGCAGTCATGTTTGACATTATCTTGCAAAGTTCTGTATTGGGGGCATTTTTTCTTATGTCTCATCAGTTCCTTAGAAATATATCAATGGCCCAATAATCATTTTCAAATGTTGGTCTATATACAACTAACAGAGGAAAGAGTAAGCTAATACTTTGCCTTCTTTTTCCCACCCATATCATGAATGAAATACATATAGCGTAATAGTTAACCACATGAGTGGTATCTGGCTTTGAACCTGGCTCTGCCAATTTCCAGCTGTGTAACCTTGGGCAAACTGCTTCAATCACTTTCTCATCTTCCCTTTCTTCATTTGGAAAATGGAGGTGACAATAATAGTGTTGCCCTCATAAACTTGTTATAAATCTTAAATGATATAATGTGTTCAAAGCCCTTAGCACAGTAGCATAGATAATCACTAAATAAATATGAAAGGGGGAAAAGGTCATTTCTTTCTATAACAGTTTTCTAACTCATTTTCCCATAGGAAGGGTCATAGTTCTAAAACCACTAAAATAATTTCCCAGCAGTTGAGTCATTGATTTCTGCAATAGGTCTGGAAATAAATACATATTAACACTGAGTGTCTGGCAAACTGGTCTCTGAATTTAAACATCACATATTAGCTTTTTATATTTTATAGTGAGTTCCATGGTTCATAATCTTTCACCATTCTCCACAGGATCAGTTTTTTCCTCAATAACTTTTCTTAGTAAGTACAAATTCACTCCATCCGTGCCTTTCTCATCATACTTGAGAGTTACACTTTTCACTTCTCCCCTGTCGTTCTCCTCATACAAATGCAAAGGGATCTGACCCAGCACTCCACGGCCATTTCAACAGAATGACTCATACAGAGAAATTCTTACTATTTCAGCATCTCGCCCCTGTTGGATGACCGAACTAACCTTATGGCAAATTCGGCTTTAGTGAATGTTATTTCTTAGGGTTGTTTTGTCCACGAAGACTCCCACTGCCAGAGATACGAAAACGGAAAATATGAGCTTTGCCTAGTAGACCAGCAGCACCATCGGTTTCACAACAGTGACACAACATTCTTTCCTCAGAAAGCATCGGCTGTTTCCTCCAAGGATTACCCGGTGGAACCTCCCCCAGTGCCCACCCAGCCTCAGTAATTGACTCCATGGCATGAAGGACAGGCTGGTGTGAATCCACCCACCCTCCTCCACGCTCACTGACAGCTGAACAAGCCCCACACTCCTCCCTCCAAATAACCGGCAACGCCAGCAGAGACTTGGAACAGCAGGCAGGCAAAGAAAAACAATTTAATTTCTCTCCGGCTGGCTGCTCCTTTCCAAATGTGACAGCTTTTCTAACCAAATGGCTCATATTCTAGTCAGTTAGACTGAGGAAGAAACAGGGTGAACAGTGACACCAACCGGTTAGATGTGTTAAGAAAGGGTGTTTATAACCCATCTCACATCAGAAATGACTGAACTGGCTTATATGGGTAAATAATAAACAAGAAGGTAATAAGTTCAAAGTAGCCAGTAAATAAGGAAACAAAATGCTTTGAGACCTAAAATTGTGTACAGCATAGTAGTTTTTTAAAAAGCTAATCTGAGCTACTAACTGGACTTCAGTCTTTCTAGCAGTGCATAGGAAAAAAAGGAAATCTGCTCAGTTTCAAAGGAGAAATACAATTCTTTCTGAACCTACAATGACAGAAATGCCTTAAAAAGGGGCTCTTAAATATCTATTAAAAAGTGAGTCTCTAAAAATGTGTGTCATTTCCTTGCTTTTTTCTTCACGTGTGCTTCCATTTATGTCACATTATCTTCTTCCTCCAAATCTAATTTTCTAATCTTTTCGTTTGGATTTTTATTTGGAACTATTGGGTCATACTAAATTACATTCTTTACTCAGCCCTGCTCAATTAAAACCAGCCAAGTAGATCAGTTGTTTGTAAGTTTTTGTTTTTTTGTGTATTTTTTTTTAGGATCAATGCAGATTCCAGTGAGCAAGAAGGAAAAAATGCAGGATTGCTGTTTGGCAGGATCGACTATTCAAGATGATGTTTAAAATGTCGTTAATCCAACCAACATATCAAACTACTTTAAGGTGTATAAAAATTCATAGAATAAATTGTTTAATATGGATTTAGTGAGAAAATAGAAGGCTTCTGAGAATTCTGTTCTCTGTTCATGTTACAGAGAACAGAATTAAGTGATAGGGATAGGGAACAGTCTAGAAAAAGAAAGAGAAACAGTGATGGAGGAGTATATGGAAGGTGAAACTGAAGAATAAGAAATGATAAGCATGCATGAGGGGAAAAGGGGATGACTTTTCAATCATAAAAAGCAAAAGGCATGGCAAAGACAGTTGGGTTAGACTTAAGCAAAACAGGGGGAATAGAGAACAAGATGAAAGAGACAGATAGGAGATGTGAAGAAAATAAAATGTTGAGTCAGAAAGAGAGGAAGTCTAAGAATGCTTTTAAAGTAACAGCTGGCAGTTTTAGCATACTCAAAGGTTAAAGTGCCAGAAAGTAAAGAAACGTGGAAAGAAACAAGTAGTTGGCTCATATGGACTGTTAAAAAACTCTCGTTAGATTTTGGTTGCTATTGAGACAGAAAAGAGATAGGGGAGTGGAAATAAGATAAGAATTTGTAGATGGAAAGGAAACAGACAGACTTTTTTCATGTTTCATATTCTTGCCATCATGTTATTTAAAGAGATAATCAGAGCATTATTACCAGGATGAGTGAAAGGTTGCTTAGATAACAAGTCCTCTGAGAAAAGATTATACAAAAGGCAATCTTCCCCCATAGAAGAACAGGTGAATGGCAATAATGTTTTCCACGAGTCGTGCTGCCCGCCATTCCCACGGCATCCAGTTGAGCTCATTGTTAAAACTGTCTATTCACTTCCTGATCATAGAGAAATGAGAATCCTGAAAGCTCCTTTCTCTTCCCCTTCGTTCCTGTCTATCATGTTGGCTAAAAATCATTACTGACTTTTTGACATGTGTGTTTCCCCTACTAGCCTGAATTCTCCAGGACCAGGGACTATGTCATAGTCATTTTGCATATTCATGCCTAGGACCCAGTGTATTTTTCTGTGTATTTATGTCCCACCATTTTCCAGAAAGGATATAATGTGGCACTTAGTTTCTGTTGGAAGAATCTGCTCTCCCGGTCTTCACCCCTTCAGTTTCTAGCATTCATTCATCCAGTTGCTCAGTTCAAAAATGTAGAAGCCATCCTTGATGCTTCCCTTCTCTCCTTTTCCCCTGTTCAGTCCCTCCCCAAGTCCCATCAGTTCTCTTTTCAGTTTGAATTTTGCATCATCACCTCACTTCACTTCATCACCACCCATCCTGGGCTGTAGGAACAGCTTTCCAGTTATTCTCACTGCACCCCCACGGCCCCTCTGCAGTTCACTCTTCACTGATCAGCCAAAGTAATCTTTCAAACCTAATGCGAATCACATCGCTCTCCTGATTAAAACCTTCTGATGTCTTCCCATCACACTCAGAACATTTCCTGCAACCTGGCTTCCTCTCTCGCCCCCTCGCCCTTGTTCAATAGACCCCATCTACAGCGGCCTTCTTGTGCCTTGAAAAAGCCGAACTCACTCCTCTCCCCTTACCCTTGCTTTTCTGCCTGGAATGCTTTTCCTCCATATCCTCAAATGACTAATCTCTTGTAATCATTCATTCTCTGCTCAAATGTTAGTTTCTTAGGGAGAATTTCTAGACTACCTTTTCTAAATGACCACACACAGATTACCTTACTCTGTTTCATTTTCTTCATAACACTTGTTACTCCCTGAAATTATATGCTGATTTATTTTATACTTCCTATACCAAACTATAAACTCCTATAAAAGCAAATATTTTGCCTATTCAGCACTATAGCTCTACACCTTCGGGATCCTGAACATGTAGAAGGTGCTTGATAAACAAATGCCAAATGAACGAATAGATATTATATGTTGGACAATAAGATCCTGAGTTCAGGGACAGACACTCTCCATTCATTATCTAAGACATATGTGGCTGGGTGTGCTGGCTCATGCCTGTAATCCTAGCACTTTGGGAGGTAAAAGCAGGAGGATCGCTTGAAATCAGGAGTTCTAGACCAGCCTAGAAAGAGTGAGATCCCATCTCTACATTTCTTTAGAGATGAAAAGAATCGTTAGAGGCCATCTAGCCAAATCTCACACCTATTTCTCGGTTCCCTCTCTACACCCAGACCATCTTTAACTCTTCAGAGCAAGGGTGCCCACTGCCTCGCCGCGTCCTGCTGTTAGAAGGCTAGGGTTGTCATGCTGAAGTACGATATGCTGGGGTGCTTACAGAAACCAGGTGGATAACAGTACATGAGGTCAGGCAGGAATGGCGGGGACTGGCAAATAAGAGCTCTTGAGTCATCTGAAAGCATGGCTACCATTTCACAACCAATGATCGCTGCCATGTGAGGAAGCAGGCCCTGTGTTGCCAAAGTGCTCTCAGTATTCAAGAGAAACTTGAAAAACAGATTTTTATGTAAAATATCTCCATTTTTAAAATCCTGTATGGCTGCATAAAAGCCTGCAGACTGTTGGCTGATAAATTTCTAGTCTAAAGCAATATGGAAGAAGACTCCCTCTTCTACAAGAGGGTCCTGGATTTAAAGATATTTAGGATATCGCCAAATATATCTTTAAATACTTTATCCCAATATCGCCTAATTCTTTTTTCTTAGTCTGTATCTCTTTGGCTATTTTCAACATTTTTATTATGCTATGATTATACATAATGCAGAAATCAAATAAGCAGATGACTTCATGTGTCCACTGGATTAACCCAAATGTTCAGGTTATAGATGAGTTAAAAACAAACAAATGAACAACCAAAAATCTAAAGCCAGTAGATATAGGAATGATTACAAGGCAAATAGCACTGTGGTAATATCTTTTCTTCTGGTATTCCATCCTGTGGCATCTCGTCCAGACCACATTTCAATCCTACCATTTCATGTACTGTTAAGATTACTAGTTTCAAACTTCACATAGCACATCATGTACTTGGGGCAATGACCCTCAGTGAACCGCATGTTACATGACAAGACTTAGTACAACAAAATTCAGACCATTATTTCAACACAAATATAAATATCACCCATGTATATTCAGAACAGCAGCTCTGTCTGACCCCAAAAGGAAACTTATACTGTATTTATTGTAAGTAACAAAATATTATGCTTCAATCATCATCTTTTTCTTATTTTAGTCCTATCTCATTTAACTTTTTTAGAATCTTTTTTTGTGTATGAATTGATAATATGATTTAAGTTGAGGAAGACATTAGTAGAAAATAATTAACACAAAGCAAAATATTTGGTATTATAAAACTCTCAAAAATATTTTCAACAATAAACCATACATTTGTAGCTTTTTTTAAAGCATTATGTGCTATCATTTCTTAAAATTCCTGTAACATTTTAATGGAACCAAATTACTTTACAATTGCATTCTATTGACCGCTCTCTGTTCCTACTTTTATCATGTATATCACTGAGTCTTTTTTGTGATCCTGAATCTAAATTTTTTTGTGCTTCTCAGAGCCATGTCCCAGTCCTGACCCTCTTACTGTTTCTTGTAAAAGATCCCCCCTTCTTTTAGTTCATCATCTTCTTATCTTTCTACCTTTCAAAATGGAAATTATATTTTTCAGCTATAATTGGAATTATGATATTTTTGTAAACCTTATCATTCAAAATAATGTTCTTAAACACAGAACCAGTTATTCTACCATTTAATGTTACTGACGCCACAGCACTCTAGCCTGGGCAACAGAGCAAGATTCTGTCTCAAAAAAAAAAAAATATATTGGTTTCTACTATTGGCAAAAGAAAATGTTGATTTATTGAAAAATTATAAACAAACCTCAAAATATTATTACAGAGCTTACAAAAGAAAGGGGGAGAGAAAGAAAAGGAGAGAGGGAGGAAGGGAAGGAAGGAAGGAGGAAGGACGGACAGAAAAAAATAATTACAGTTCCATGTACAATTAAAATGTAAATACAAAGTGTTTCTAATATATGTGAATCAAGTTTAAAAGTAATAAAAACATAGACAATATAAAAATATTTTTTAAATTGCCAGGAATAAATTTTTATGGAGTGTGTACAAATAAATATAAATATAACTAAGAAACATACACTTTTACAGCTGACTACATCATTGCAGTTTTGACGTTGCTTCTTGACTAGAGGTAGCGTGGCTGGCCTCTGAAATGTAAAATCTTACTGTGCACTCGAGGAAAAAACAATCACAATGAGTAACAGGTAATGTTCATACACTGCATTAGGCAGAGTTCTTCAGAGAAATAGAACCATTGGCAGTATCTATATTATCTCTCTCTATAGATAGATAGATAGATACATAGATAGATAGATAGATAGATAGTTAGATAGATAGCAGGGAGATGAGGGGGAGAGAGAGAGAGAATTGGCTTGTGCAATTGTAGGAGCTGGCAAGCCGAGAATCTGCGGGGCAGACCAGCAGACTGGAGTCTCAGGGAAGAGCTGATGCTACAGTCTTGAGTATGAAGACAGTCAGGAGGCAGAATTCACTCTTCCTCAGGGAACCTCAGTCTTTTTCCTTTTTAGGCCTTCAACAGACTGCATGAGGCCTATCCACATTATGAAAGGCAATCTGCTTTACTCAAAGTCTGTCAATTTAGAAGTAATTACATAGAAAACATTCCTTTACAATAACATCTAGCCTGGTATTTGACCAAACTACTGGGTGCTACAGCCTAGCCAAGTTGACACATAAAATTAACCTCACATACACTTTCCTTAAAGTGGGGCCTAGGCTTACGTTGTTCTTCTCCAACTAAATTGGCTCACCATTTATGATTAATTATGAACACCTAGCAACCACCCCCAAAATTACTGGCAATATCACACCTCAATAGAGAATATGGTTCCTGGCTATTACCACCATTTATGATGGCGCTTACTGCTGCCATCCTGTACATAGTCGGCACCAAGTAACAGCCGGTACTTGTGGCCCCCTCAAATTTAAGATCTGGACGAGGTGGTCTTTTGACATCCCCCATTCCTGTTCCCTGTAGGTTATATTAACCCTCCAAGGGTCGAGAAATGTGTTTTCTCTTCTCCTTCAAACCTTAAACATATGTATTAAAAATCTTTCTCAATCTAAAGTCATTCTAGTTTAATCACAGCTGGATTTAGGTGCTTCAGTAATTATTCCCAACTTACTGTCTTTGACCCAACCATCTTTCTGCTTTTTATACTTAGATAATCATCACTGTATGTACTTATGTATATGTTTTATGTTTCTGTTTACTTGTATTTCCAAGTATTTTAACTCTGTATAGGATTTTTACTCTACTTAAAGTTGTATGTCTTCTACATTCTTTTTAAGTCTCTATAGCCTTCCCTAAAGAATACTTAAAATTATAGCAATTGAATGAATCTTTGTTAACTATTATCTTTAAGACAATATGAGGCAAAATATTATTTATGAAATAAATAATAGGTGAATACTAGGCTAATCCTAGAGCTATCCTAATATAGCATTTAATAATTTTTAAAATCATGGCTAAGGCAAGTTATAAAATAAATATCCTAATAATTCCAGTGGTGCATTTGTACTTACTGTATCATTGTATTCATATGTTAATTAGATGGGCACTTTTGTTTCCTTCAAAATGAAAATGAATAATTAATTAGTACTCAAACCCTTGAATAAAAAATGGATTTGGATTTTCACAATTGCTCATCACCTCAGAGATGCTTCACTACTTCCATAACCACATAAAAATTGAGAAAAATAGCCCCCGAAATATGAATCATTTAACTAAATTGTGTTTAACATGTCTCAGCATAGAGCTACCCAAAGATAACCTTCATTTTAAACGTCATCTGCAGCCCATCTGGGACTCTGACATATGGAACATCCAAGACCTCGGTGGAATGTTTCTGGTTCCCTACAGTAACTAGGACCATATGCAAAATCCTCCACTGACAAGCTAAAAAATGTGAAAAGAAAGAGAACTTTGATGCATTTCCATCTACAAACAAAACGTTGGAAAAAACGAAGATACTGAAAAAGCTATTATAGCCTTCAGATTTAAGCAATCAGAAAAGAATCCTAACCACCGAATATATAATGTAACTTGTTACAGCCTATGACTAATTACCACAGAATAATTCCACTGCTGCCTAATGTGGGAAAATCCTTAATTACTGAAGATATGTGTTGTAAGCTTATCAGTACTTCAAACCACTAAATTCGATTAACATTAGCAATGTTAGCATATGAAGGATTGCTTTGGGAGATGAAAAGAAGCTTGTCCTTTGTGTACTGGGTGGTTGGTAGTAGATTGTGAAATAAGGTTGATGGAAGCAAAGCATAATATACAGGGCATGAGAATTAGACCACTGCTGTTCAGAGTGTCCAGTAGGGATATGCATATGCAGTACTTCTGGCAAAGAACAAACACAGATGTGTGTTTCATCTTAAAGAACTTCCGAAGCAGCAGAATGAATGTCTTCTACTTATCACTGCTCACCTGAGGTGGTCAAACCAGAAGCTATCGATTAGGTCCATGGAGCAGGAAGGATACACAATGGAAGAGAGCAAAGGAGTGTGCAAGTCCCATGGGGTTTCCACATACAGGAAACACAGACTGCTTTCCAGGACTGGCTCTGCCACCTACCACCTCTGTGATTTTTGAGCAAGTCATTTCACTTCTCGGGGCCTCAAATTTCCTCATTTCTAAAATTAAGAAACTGGAATAAATGCTATCTAGAATGCATCTATGAGTCTCTAGTGTCCTACAGAAGCTGAGAGCCAAGAGGAAAATCTTAACACAATGGTGACAATTTTGCAGAAGCTGAGACAACACAGCCCAGCTGACATCACATGGCCCAGCACTGTTACTCGGGGAACCTAGATACAAAGCTAGAGACCAGAGAGAAGAGAGAGTTAACATGTTAACTAGGCTGCCTCTAGAAAGAGCTTCTGGCAAGAATTAGATTGTAATTAATTTGTGGCTAAATCATCTAATTAAACCTCACACACTAATATTCTAAGTTGTTGACTAAAAATAACTTCCTATGCTTTAGATTGCAAGCAGGGCTTCTCAGAGGTCTGAAAAGGCTCATGCCACTTTTATTTTTGGAGGTTTCTCATATTTGAAAATAAATATCAAAACAAGGTTCAAAAATTTGATATATTTCAAGTGTTTATGGTAGGCAAAATAGCATCTTTGATGCAGAAAAACACAAGGCAATATAATTGTGTTATTCACAAGCTAATTATAAGTTTCAAAATAAAAAGCAAATATCACCTTGAGCGACGTTGTCTAGTAAAAGGATATGAGTGTAAACAGTCTAGTACATACCTTCTTCATTCATTTTCATGTAAACTGTGTGCATTTAAATGTACATCTTGTTTAAAGATAATGGCAAAGTCTAAATATGAGATCCTCCTTAGCTTTTGCTAGGCCCCTATAATAGGCTATATACCTGAAGCTGTCCTCTAAGTCCCCCTACTGGTAGAACCAGTTTAACCCCAACCTCCCACACAACCATCATTCAGAAATGAACCCCTGGAGTGGAGAGAACATAGACAATTACTTGGTTGAAATCTACTGGAAGGGATGATTTTTCTCCTAGAAGATCTTAAGGGTTTCTCCTGCCAGGCAGCTACACCATCTAAAATGACCTGGGTAGTGCTCCCTGGAGAACTTACAAATTTAGGTAGAACTCCATCTTTGATGACTTAATTATTTGCAAAATACATTCTAAAGTAGTTGAATAAATTGCTCTTGTGGTAGGAAGACTTTAGCATAGTCACATAACACATTTGTAAATGTCTGCTATCTGTTTTTCTATAGCTGATGAGAAGCTTTCTTTCTAAGAGCAAATAGTTTCTGATATTTGTTCCTAGTTGAAAAAAATGAAGCCCCATTGCAAGTATGGAGAATGACCCTTGTGTCCTTACAGGTTTACCTGGAAACAAGTACCGTATTTATCTAATAATGGTATCAAGCGATGCAGACTTTGGAGGAAAAAGAAGGGACTACCAGTTCTCTTTCTAACTAGTCAGGATTAAAATTTCACCTATCACAAGACTCTTGTCTGCTCTGTCCAAAATACAGTTTTAAACTAAGGCTATTATAATACCCAGTCTTTCATAAATACAGTCAAGTTGTATTTTACCCAAGGATAGATATGAAGATTAGCTTGTAGGGAAAAACTTGATTATGGAGAAAATTACCCTTGGAAAATTCCTTAAAGTCAACCATAATGTCTGAGAATCCATGCCTTCATGTATATAATCCTATACAATATTTTTAAAACACATTAGAGATAATGAAGCTGAACTAATAGGAAACAAAAGAAAAATCTGTATGCAAATGTGTGAACACCTGAACCATTTTGCCTTTAAGGAGGAATAGGTTGAGAATTCTAAAAATCTTTTGTGCTTGCCTTCAGAGTTTACTCCATTATAGTTAATATTAAGCCTTTCCAGTCATAACATACATTAGTAGATTTGGTTGTGGTGAAAAATCCGTAAGATACCTTTTTTCTTTCATTTGACAAATAAGTATGCAAAGCCCACTCTCTGCTGGCACTTAACCAACAGCCTGGTACATAGTAGGTATTCGGTAAATGCCGACTGCCCATTGAGAGATAGCAGAGAACTTGGCCACCAGTTCCAGGTCTTTAGCATTTCTTACCATGACACTGCTGAGCAGCTGTCACTCTGATGCCCATAGGTATATCAGATAAAAAGACTGACAAGAAATTGATGCATGCTCTAAAGCAGGAACCACACAAGCAAATATGGACCCCAGGCAAATAGAGGAACTGAGGCAGGCAGCCCAGGTGGGGCCCGTGTGAATGGAAGAGGCCATATCTGCCTAAAAGGAGCAGGTCCTGTGCACTGAGCTCCAGATGAAGGTTGTCTTGTGGAAACCTGTCCCTCCCTCATGCCCCATCTCCATCCCGAAGAGCAAAAGGAAATCCCACTTTTAACACAGATGCCCCTATTTCTGTCTCAATCATGTAACAAAAACAATGCTCCCAGCCTCGCCTCTGACAATCCTGGTCATCACCGAGACTTTACCGCAGGGTCCTCAACAGAGCACAGAGTCGAGAGTTGTTCTCTGAAGTTGTGCGTGTGGAGGCTGGGAGACTCTCAAAAACCAGGTGACAGTTAATATGGCAACAGGAAAACAGGTTTTTTATGTGTAGATTCTAAGGGAATTAATTCATCAGTTCTCTGCTCACGGTGGGGGGGGGATTTTACTGGTCTGTGAAAAATTTCAAAGCCAAGACAAAACTACCCACAAGCAAATTGAACTGACAAGAACACCTACCCTGGAGGATGACATTATAAGAGCTGCTAATCTTGTGCTTCTCGGCACTGGCAAACCAGTGGCCGGGACTAAAGGAAACACTCTCTTAACTCCTACTGTTAATGCTTGTCACTGAAGAATTGGATGGAAGTACGCGTATGTTAGGTACAAAAAGAGAGACCAATAACAGGGTAGGCATTTTTTACTTCTACCAAAACATCCAGCCCCACATTTACTTCTGAAACTAGCATGCTTGACAAAAAGGCTTTTTGCTTTGTTACTGAGATAATCCTGTAGACCCAATTAACAAGCGATGTTTCAGGTGTGCTACGTTCACAGCTTATGTTTTACAAGTATACGGTAAATTATATTAATGGATGTAAAGGAGACAGAAAACATCATAAAAAAGAGCCCAGAGTACAATCTAGAAAGACCTCCTTCTTGTTAATCTTCTTATTTTTATTGGTTTTTATACTCGCTTTTCACTCCAACGAGGCTCGTTTCAGCCTGCGAACTCTGCAGAGCAGGAATGCTTTTGGAAGGCCTACCTTGGAACGTTTCCTTGTCAGGTGGGGTATACGAAGTTTGGCCAGATCTCATCAGACTAAGAACCGCCCAAGCGAACCCCAAGAAATACCTCTCAGCATGCTGTCTGCGCTGGCGTGCCCAGGAAAACACTATCCTGCCTGCTAACCTTTGAGATGTAGCCTTTTATCCTCCCCAGTGGAACTTTTTCCATTGAAATTATTCCTTGTGAGTTTTATGAAGGGCCATGTTTTGAATATGAAAATCATTTACAGTGAGTACGGGATTTTCTATCTCCATATCAAGTACTCTTAATCATTTTATCTTTTAAATAGAATTCTTTCTCACACAAAAATGGAATAATATTCACCAGGCATTGCATTATTAGTTTATGCAGCTCATCGAGACATGGCACTAGGGAGGTTTATAAGAAATTAGTTTGGCAACTTGAAGCTATTGAGGTTAAAGCATTTTAAAAAATCCTAAATTGTCTTCCTTTGTTGCACTGATCAGAAAAATGGCTAAGTTATTCATAAGTTACTCCCACATATGTTTTACAGGATATCTTCTAATTAATACTTAAATGAATTCAGGCACATTACCCTGTCATTATTAACTCCATATAAATAATCTAGAGCACCACTATCCAATAGACTTTCTGCAATGTTAAAAATGGTCTATGTTCTTCTGTCCAGTATCATACCCACTAGCCTCAGGTGGTTTTGGGCACTCAAAATGTGGCTAATATGACTGATAAGCTGAATATTTAATTTTAGAGTGACTTAAGTCACTCTAAAATTAAGAGACTTGGAGACTTAAAAGAGGGAGGCTAAGAGCAGGTGTGGGATGAAAAATTACCTATTGGGT
>NW_012152396.1:2955589-2959894 GCF_000956105.1 Propithecus coquereli
TAAATTTCTAGCATGGTAAATATTGACGGATATTTGCAAAATAAACAAGAGCTGTTTGGGGTTCTCAATAATTGTTGAGTGTAAAGGGTCCCAAGATCGACAGGTTTGGGTGCTGCTGATTTGCAGGGTTTCTTGATAAGATTGGAGAGGACCAAAGCTGAGAATCACCACTCCCTCCACCCAAAACCTGGGCTTTCATGGCTGCTCCTAAGGATTCAGAAGAAAGGAAAGCACTTGGCATCTTCAAGAAAAGAAAATATGAAGTTTTCAGGGGGGCGATTTTGGGACGGGGGGAGCAAGGAGAGAGAGTAGGAAATAGAAGCATTCATGGAGCCAAGAGAAGGTGAAAGGAAGGCAGGAGTTTGCTTGTAACCTCTCTCAGTATCCCCCAGATTATGAGAGGATTCTTCTAAAACTCAAAAAATGCTTGGCATGAGTGTCTTTCTGGCGGAAACTGGCGATGGAGAATGAAGCAACCAGAAATATGTGGTGGTGGCAGGTGGTACGGGGAGCTCCCACTGGCATCTGAGGAATGTGTGAAGGTCCGTTTCTAAAGAACACCGGGAATACATCTAATGTTGTGTGGTTACCAATGGAACATGCCTCCCAGATCACTCACTGTTATATTCCATCATATATACATTTCTTCAAGCTTGTCTTTAGCTATTTAGGAGATAAATCCATCTATAGTGATTTGCTGTGGTTATATTTTTAGCTGTCAGTAAAAATGTGTGATGAGAGTTGGGGGAAGCAGTACCTACCACCGCCTAGCTGGGCAGTCTCACCCCCGTTCTACAGGGAGTGAGAGGGGCAGTTAGGGACTCATAACCCCCCCTGTCACTTATCAGCTATCACACTTAGCCACTGCATGTGGTCCCTGCCCCCAGTTAGGCTAATTAAAAATCATTAACAGGTGGAAAAACAATTTGTAGAAATCTTGAGTGCAAACATTGCGAAACTGGTAATTTGCAGCTACATTATCATATGTTACTCAAAGTGTCCTAGTGCATATTAAAGTCCCTGAGGTTTTGTCACTTTCTTGCTCTAAAAACTTCCTACCCTTCTCATCTGTCCCTCCCCGCAACCTTTGTTTTGAAATTTTTACTGGATAAAAAGCAGCAAAAAACGGGCAGGCTTTAAAAAAGCCTCAAAGGCCACTTGGAGAGTGCAGGGAACAGCAGACACTGAAAAGGAACAACACTAACAAGGATTAGAAGTTTTGAAGAGAAAACATAGTTAATTTCCATGAAATTTAGGAAAATATTTTCATATTATTTTATAAACCCATATTTCCACAGGGAGGAAGAGTTTCAACTCTGAGCTCAGTTAGCTATTTGTCTCCCAGAGTAGCATGTTTACCATTATGCCAAATTATCTAGCACAAAAAGTCACTAGTTTCATGGGCCCTACATCCCATAACTTCTAAGTCTTGTCAGAAAATAGGTAGATAGAGATAGACAGACAGAGATAGATAGATAGATAGATAGATGATAGACCCTTCAGTGTATTGTGCAGATGTAGCAAGACACCCTTAGAGGGCACCATGTGCATGGCAGGAAGAAAAAGTGTCCCACATCAACCACTTCTGCCCCCGTCCCCTCCCACTCCCTGAGCCTTGCTGTCATCCAGCCCTGATGTGTACCCCAATTCCAACAAGGATTCCCAAGAAAATATCTGAATTCATTGGTGCACGACAGAAATGGAGACCACAAGCGACGAAAGCCTCTACTCACTATGATGTTGTATCAGGAGCCAGAACAATCTGTGAAGTTGAACTTTCAGGAAACCATTTGTGTAACTGGAAAACCTATTTTTCCGACTATGATTAGATTGTTTCCATCAACAGCGGAGTGGGTGATTAAATTCCAGCACACTATCCAATGGTATAATACAAAGCTATGAAAAAGATTGGGTTAGGTCTTTATGTTTCTAAAACTGGAGCATTGCCCATGATATATTAATTAAATGAAAATACAAGTTGGAAAGTAATGTGTGAGGTAAAGTCCCTTTTAAAAACAAGGAAACAGCTTTCTATGTGTATATAGCTTTATCTGTGTTTGGTCTTAGAGAAAGGTATAAAAAATTTCACATGGATTTATTAACATTAATTACCCTAGTCAAGGGTAGGAGTGGAGGTGGTATGAATTGTATAATTTAACTCCTGTGTACTTATTATTTTTTAAAGTTGTAATGATTTTGAGCTTCCTGTTTATTCAACTGTGTCCCCTTCTACACTAAAGGGTCCCTGTTTGTTCTCCTTTGTAAGCCCACACATGGTAGGCACTGAGAAAATTCAAGTAAAGAGACCTTTGCATCACTCTGACCCTTCTGAGGGAAGAGAAAAGAAAAATTTGCAAGGAGAGAAGCAATAATATTCCATTTCATACTCTGATTCAGAGAATGAAAGTGGCAATCAGAATGAATGTTCAGTTTCCTCCCAAATTCAATAAAGGCTGATTGCAGCATCAATGTTCCAAAAGCAATTAGCAGATTTGTACCTGGTGACTAAGGTTTTTCTGACTTTGAAGTAGCCATTTCCAGCCTTGAACAGTAGGAGGAGAGTGGAAAGTTACCACTCTCCTTTTTGCTGCCAACCTCTCCAGCCTCATCTCAATACAGTGACCCCCCGATACTCTATCCTCCAACAACTGAACTCCTTTGCAGCTCTTGAAACACACCCTCATTGGTCCCAGTTCTGGATTTTCATGCACATGTTCTTTGTATTTGAAATTCTCTTCTTCTCCCTTTCTCACATCACTCATTCCTAATTCAGGTCTCAGAATAGAAAATCACCTTCTCTGGAAAGCCCTCCCAGTCAGAATATTAAATTATGAGCTTTTGCTCTATGCTCTCCAAACACCCTACTCTGACCTTTTAATAGCACATAGTATTTACCATAAACTCTACTGTAATTTTTGGCTAGTTGCCCACCTACCAAACTTTAGCTCCCTGAGGGCAATAACCAAGCCTGTATTGTTCTTTGTTGTAGCCCCAGTATCTGGAAAGAGCAAGGCACAATACAGTAATAATAATATTTGTTGAGTACTTACTTATCTTGCGTCAGCCTCTGGGCTGAAGACTTCATGTACATTATCTTATTTAATCTGCTGATAACCCTTAACCCTACACTGTTCTGTCTCCTTGTAGAAACACATGTGTGTGTATGTGTTTGTGTGTATATATCTCCTCTAGTTTCTCTTCTTCCTCTGAAATATCCTATGCTCTGACCCCATCAAAATACAGTCCTTTTCCTGAGATACAGTTCCTCATAGCAAATTTTAAAAAATCATATGGCAGCATAATCCCATGAGACATGTATTTTAATGGGTCAAAGAAAACAATGTCTTAAACACAAATGGTGGAAAACTGAGCATTCCAGCTGGACTATGAGGAAGATATTTTCAGGAAGGACATTTTAAATAAGTGTTTCATAGATCACATCTTTACTTTAGGAGCCCATCTACTTGGCCTATTTGGTTTGGGGTGCCCAGCCCTGCTTAAGGACTAGGAGGTAACGCTGCATATCTATATATTTTCTAACAATAGCAAATAAGAAAGCAACTATATTCATTGATGCTTTGGTTGTATTGATTCCAATTACCTAGAAAACAAACAGTGGAAACTCTATCTGCAACTATCCTGATCACACATAAACTATAGAAGGTTTTGAAGTCTGTTGCAAAGCACTAAACCACCACACACCAGTGAGATTTGGTTGAATGTGAAACTGACTTCCCAGGTGCTGAGGATGGAGAGTTCTTCATCTTGACACTCAACCCCCAGGGTTCCCCTTGATGTCAGACCACCAACAATGTCAAGAGCCACATGGGCACATGTGAGAAAGTTTTATGGTACTGGCTCCCAACTTGGCAGGAATGGCAGCCAAGCCCTGCAGTCAGAGACGCTTGGCTTCCCTCTCGAGTAGTTAATGCTAGGGAGCCAGCAAAGTAGCTAGGGAGTGAAGACAGGCAATTGCAAACATGTGGCCAAAAATTCTTCCTTTGATGGCTTTAAAGAAGAACATCAAAATGCCAGTCCGGAAGTTTTGGGAGTAAAAGAGGTAGAACCAGAAGAGTGAATTAATGAAAGTGGGAAAGAAACAGATGCTGGCATAAGAGTGTAGCATAGCTAAGGTCAACCTGGTTCAGCGTAAGATGAGCGAACTTGATGCCTCCACCCTGCCATCTAGTGGTGAGAGGTCCCTGGCCTGTCACTGGGCTCCTGCTCCACACTGAGGCCTGGGTGGATTAAGTGGTTTGCACATGGTCACATGGTTCTAGAAGGAGAGAGCTGGTACATTTCCCA
>NW_012152396.1:2961569-2963007 GCF_000956105.1 Propithecus coquereli
TTGATTATGTCACTAAATGTATATTAATAGATTAGTTAAAAAGAAACTATGGTAATGGTTACACAAAGGAATAATATGCATCCATAGAAAGGATTATATCAAACAATATTCTTTGCAAAGAAAGATCTTCACAGCATATTAATGACTGAAAAAGTAGACTGCAAAATGGCATTATCAGGATTTTTTGCCTCTGGAATGATGGACTAGATATACTTCCCCTATTTCTTCTAATAAGTATAACTAAGAACCCTATACATAGAAATAAAACAAACATAAGAAGACTTAAAGGTAAAAAGAAGACACATTTGTCTTTTTTGTTGTTAGGACATAAGGACCCAACAAATGATACAGTGGTGAATTTGGACTTGCTTTTTGCCTCATCTCAGACTTGAAACAGAAGAAGCCATTGACCCAATAATGTCAATGACTGCAAACAAAAAAAGCCCCAAGAAATACCTATTATCTACAGCCAAGGAACCAGGAAAGGGGTAGCCTATTAAGAATAAAACTTTTAAACAATAACTGCTTTCCTCCAGCCAAACACCGCAGAAACACTCTGGCCCCACACCACTCATGCCAGCAAAGGCTGAGTGAGGAGCCCAGACTTCCAGCCTTGAGAGGCTATAATGAGACAGCCCAACACCCGCCAGGTAGCAGAGAAAGCCAAGCAGGGAGGTGGGACTTTCATCTTCGCTGGCTGGTAATGAAGCCCACTCACTGCGATGACAGTAATTACTGTATGCGGAACCTACTTCCACCCCATCCAGTACTAATGAGGCCCTACTCGCCCTTCCCCCATGGCTGCGTCAGAGGAGGCCTAGAGAAGAGTCAGGACTTTCGCAACTTAGCACTCAGCAGTAAGGAGTCCACACCCACCAAGAAGTCAGTGGAGACCACGGAGGAGCTACAACTCTTGCCCCTGCCCAGCAGTAAGGAGAGCACCACCATCTGTTGGGTATCAACAGAGGCCAAGTGAGGAATCTGAACTTCAGTCTCCACATGCCATGAGGTCGTAATGTAATGAGGTGGCAGCACCCTTCCTCTGCTGGAGCAGTATCCAGAAAAATCCGTTAAAATGAGGTTTAAACAGATACGTTGCCTCACAACATAATATAAAAATGTTCAAATTTCAATAAAAAATTACTCATCATACCAAGAACTAGGAAAATCTCAAACTGAATGAAAGGACATTCAACAGATGCCAACACCAAGATGGCAAAGACGCTACAATCATCTAACAAGGTTCCAGAAGAGGAGAAAGAAGGCAGGGCTGAAAAGGTACTAGAAGAGATAATGGCTGAAAATTCCCAAATTTATCCAGAAATGTAAACCTATACATTTAGGAAGTTAAGTGAATCCCAAACAGTACAAACCCAAGAAAATCCATACCAAGACACATCTGAAAACTAAACACAAAGGGAAAATATCTTTCAGAAAT
>NW_012152396.1:2967097-2969139 GCF_000956105.1 Propithecus coquereli
ATCTTGTCCAAAGATACCCTTCAAGTAAGAAGCTAAGTTGGGATCTGAGCCTACGCTAGTATGTTCTCGAAGCCTATGCACTTACCTGCCCTGCCGTTCTGCCCACATTGAGAGCCTTCCTGAGTTGGGATGTCCATCTAAAGCCTGTCTCAAAGAAGGGGTATATTTCTACATTTCTAGCAGGTGGCAGAGACAGGAACCTTTGCTAATGTCTCATTTCTTTATCACAATAATACCCTATCAAAAGTGGGATGCAGAGCTGTTTTCTTGCTTTGCAGAGAAAAATCCCCAGGCATTAGAAGGAGATCGAGTGGTTCACTAAAGGTCACACAGTCAGTTAATGCCAGACAAGCATATCAATCTAAGCCTCCCGACTTCATGCTCAGTGTCCTTTGCATCTGACAACTCCATATGTCTTTAGTAGTCCCTGCTTAGTCAACAAGTCTTTAAACATTGCCCTGAAAGGGCTATGCATACCTATTTCAAAATAAAATTAAAAGATTATGAACTAGGAATTTTCCTCTTTCTAATCCACAATGTAAGTGGGAGGGAAAAAATATTGCTTTGCATCCCTCAAATAAAGATTTATCCTATCCCTTCTTGGCCTTTTCTTCCCCAGATTAAATGATTGCAATCTTTTTATGTTTTTCTCCCCAGCTCTAATTCTGGAAAGTTTAATTTTTTTCACTGGTTTCTTCTGAAGTTATTCCAAGATCCCCACATCTTGCTAAAATTGCAGGTCCCTAAACAGAATTATAATAAAGGTCTGACTAATGTTGATTCTAGAAGGATTAATGAGCTTTTTATTATAAATAAACAGAAAATAATGACATTATTTTCTTATTGACAAAATTTGGTGACTTGCCTTAACATATAAAAATATATGACAATGTATATATTATTGATTCATGTCTGATGTGTCACCATTTACAAGTCTCCTTCCATTTTCGGGCATAGCCAAGGTATGCTAATCTATGAATATAGGTAGACTGTTTCATCGTTACGGTCCTCTGTCCTGTGCTTCTCCTTTTAACTGGTTATGTGTGTTTCTGCTTTTTAATACTATTGTCTAAGGCCCTAGTGGCTCAGAGTTTTTGGTTGTTGTTGTTTTGTTTGTTTTGTTTTTAAGAGACAGTGTCTTGCTCTGTCATCCAAGCTGGAGTGTGCAGTGGCACAATCATACCTCACTGCTGTAACCTCAAACTCCACTGTCAGTGAATTTGATGCATGTGTGTGGCATATATTCGACCATCATTCAAATGACTTATGAACATGTTAAATGCATCTGTTCCTCAATCATATTGACAAAACTTCTCACAAAAATCTAACACATTGTACATGTGTACAGATGTATGGGCTTCTGCCAAATATATGGATAGTGTTGAGAACATACAGAATAATAAATAGTAGTCTTTATAAGTAACGGTTAAGGAACTAAATGTTTGTCATCAAGATTGGATAGAAAGTCTCCTTGTAAATAAATATGAGTATATCTGAAAAGTATTACAAAACTTTCCATTAAATATGATGGATCAACTCAAGCTCACTCATGAAACTCCACCAAAATTATAGTAAAATGATAAAACCAAAGTACAAAAATTCACAAGGACGAAGAGAATAGAAGATGAATCTGTAACAAAGCAAGAAAAAGGTAGGCAAGTGGTAATTGCATTAATAGGCCCAAGAAAATAGATCCTAGAAGGAAAACATGTCCCTCCAAATGCTGGGCACTTCGTGGCTTCCAGATAACTCTGGATGAGAAGGTAGAGGTAGATCTAAAATCAGAAATATGTGGTGAATTAAATCACCAGATCCTCTTCACAACTCTCCTCCACATAAGACTGAAGGTTTCTTCTCTGGAAAGTTCTATGAAGCTGGGGCATACCAGGCACAGGGCATTCTGGCTGTTGGCAGTGAGGATTGTGCTATCCAGATAAGAGTCCAAGAGAGTTTTCTCTCGGAAATTTGCCTGCCCAAGAGAAAAGTCCTAAAAATGCTTACATTGGAAGTTTTCCATTGAAATGGCCCAACTAGATTACCTG
>NW_012152396.1:2969189-2970917 GCF_000956105.1 Propithecus coquereli
TTCTTATATTCTGAAAATTTTAAAACTTTATCCTGAATTGAGGCAAAATGGTGGTTTCGCAAATTACATAATTTGAAACAACAGAAAAAGAAAGTATCTTGAGGAATCAAACAATTTTTTAAAAAGTCACTCCACAATCATTCACACTGGCAAAAATAAATGTTTACCTCAAATTCCTAATATACAAATAAACTCAGCATTGAAACTAAATGTGTTTTCTTTCCCATGCTAAATTTTATGTTCTCATCATAAAAGGGCCAATACGTAAATGACAAATATTGAAATATAAAGTGCAAGTGGCACCTGGCAGACAGTCCATGACCATCTTATTACGGTCAGACTCTGCTTACGGAATACTTCCATCCGGCATGTGAAGTCCCTTTCAACGACACTTTCATTAGTCCTTAAGATACATTTGGGAAAAGGAATGGCACATTGCCGACACGTCCATAAACCAGAGAAGTGAGTCATTGAGGTTAAGCGCCTGCCTGCTTTATAGAGGAAACCAACGGACACCTAAGGGTTTGAACTGCCAACTTCTGGATCATTTATACAGTCAGTTAACAAACTTTTACTGAATACATACTGTGTGCTAGATCCGGCACTATGCATCAGGGATACAAAGATGAAGAATATCCTAGTATACCCTGAAGGAACTTACAATTTGGTAAAAGGAAACAAACTTTTAGAGTAAATGCAAAGAACTACTGCAGGGATTATAATAAAAATATGTACTAGTTTTAAAGGGAACCCAAACGTCAGATTAGGCTATTCTATTGAGGTACAATAGGGAAGGAGCCTCATCAACTGATCGGGATGTTGATCAATTGGGATATTGATCATCAACTGACTGGGATATCGACCAAGGGATCGAGAGCAAGTAGCCTCAATCCCAGTAGTTCTCACTGTTTCTCTTTCAGCCCCATAGCACCAGGGACTCAGGGATCCCGCCTCTGCTGCTACTATTTGTTTCCTCCATCTATTTTCAAAATTGAAAGCTGTGTCTCAGATAAGGTGCAAAGAACTGTAGACTTCCATCAAGGCAATCGGCTTACGCCAGCCCATTGCTAACATGCCTGTATCCCTTTCCTGTTTCCTTGGGCCTTTCAGCCCAGATAGGAGCCTCAGCCGTCTTTCAGACTCTCATTCAAAGACAAAACTGTTGCTCAGACCATTTTAGACAGAAGTCCTAGGAAGTAGAGCCTGCTGCTACCAGAGGAGAGAAGTGGGGACCGTGGGACATGAGGGATCACAGAGATTATTTGAAAACAATCATTTTACCAACATCACAAAGAGCTGAGGATTGTCTCTCAAAGGCCAGAGATCATCAAGATAGTTACCAAAATAATTCCAAAAAAAAGTTACCCATTTATTGTTTCTGCTATGTCCTAGGTGCTTTAAATGTTATCTCTAATCCTCACAACAGCCCTGTAAGATATTTGATATTTCCTGAATTTTGTAACTAAGGTTCAGGGAAAGTCACTTTCACAGAGACAATTAGTGAAGAATGAGAAGTGAATTCATGTCTACCTAACTTCAAAATTTAATCGCTTCTCATGACACCACTCCTGTAAAAACGTATAATATAATGACACAGAATTTCACACATCATATAGAAATTAATCTCATTAGACACGATATACTTTATGTGTACTGTGAACTTTTCAATTCCATTCAACAAATACTTTTAAGCAGCTACTGCAAGGGAAGCCTAAGTGTTCAGGGAAT
>NW_012152396.1:2970967-2973024 GCF_000956105.1 Propithecus coquereli
GACATGGTTATCTGTTTAAGCAAGGAAACAAACAAAAGATTACATAACAAGATGTATAAACTTGGTTCACAAATTCTCGCTGCCATCACTCTCCACTCCCAGGGCCCAATGGAATGTCCTCAAATAATCACCTCACATCAATGTGGGCTTAGTCGGCTTCAGAAATGTAGGTTCCACAGCCAATTTATGTTGAAAGACACATCATTACAACTGGTATTTTTCCAAATAGGGATTAAAATTTCACTAAGAATCGCTGCATACACCACCAGATTACCACTGGTGGTAACACCACCAGTGTTACCAGATTTTCCAGAATTGCTGAATGGAAATAAGCCCAGTTTAGTATTTAAGTATCATTGAAACTTACACCAAGTACTTTTAATTTTTATTTCACATTGCTCGCTAGCTATACTTTCACAGAATATTAGAAATGATTTCTGTCACTTAATTCTAGTAATTTGACCCTTTTCCATTTGACAAGCATTTCTCTCCTTTCATTTTCAATTGATGTGAAATTTGCATGACCAATGTTGCTTTCAGATTAAAACAGCCCATATGTAACTACTGCTATTGCACGGTGCAATTACAAGTGTCAGAGCTGCAGCTGGCTTCCTTCTCTTCCTTTCAACTCAGGAAAAATCACCGAGTAATCCAGTGGCTTCTGCCAAGGCCTATGTGACAAGAATTAAGTATTACATGCAAATTTAAGCATGCTTTACATTTTCTAAAATAAAATTTAGAAAACTATTAGTTAGTTAAGTTCATTTTATTGTCCACATATGTAATGATGCTTTAATAAGGGTAAGTAGTGGTTGAATCAGTAATCATTCACACCCACTGGTTCAGGACTTGAAAAGAAAGCCCTTTTTATAAGCCCATGCAGAAACTTAAGGATGTGATGTTAGTTATTTTAAAGTACTGTATATTGTCAAGTTTCTATTAATAGAAGTATTCAACTTTTAATAAGTCATGCATGCTAATGTTAATCTTTACAATATCTTATATATTTTAAATTTCCAAGTTATTTCCATGTATTATCTTGCTTGAGCCACAAAATAACCTGATGAGGTAGGGAGTGGCGATGTCTATACAGATGTTACACGTGACGTAATATATGACCGTTGTCTACAGCACAGAATCTGGCTCAGGTTTCCCTCAAAATAAAATGTTAAAGCGGTTAGTGGCCCAGAGTGAGTGCTCAATGAACAGTGCTTCCTGCCCTCCAAACTTTGCTGATAAGTGACAGAATTTGGCCTGAAAATCAAATCTTCTGGTTCCCAAACTAATAAAACTTACACTCAGATTATGAAGTATCAACTAGCTGTAGTCTCCTGCCTGCACGGGCAAGAGAGGGTAGCAGTTAGCTCTCAGAAGTGTCACTCTGCTATCTCCTGGGGCTTTAGTGGAGAAAGGAAGCAAATTTCATTCTCTTCTTGTCAGCTGCACAAGCAACTTCAAGCCTGGTATAGTAGTAAGTAGCAGAAAATGATCTCCCTGGTAACAAATGCCCTGGCTCCCTGTGGCTGCTTTTTAAGTTTCCATTATGAAAATTTTCAGACATACACAAACGTAGAGATGAACAGCATAATGAATCTCATGAACCATCACTTAGCTTCAATAATTGCCAAAGTTTTGCCTTTTTTTTTTTTTTTTTAACACATGTACTTTATGGTGTCTCAAGACCGTTGCCTACATGATTTCCATGAGGAAAAGGAACTGGGCCATCCTGGAAAAGCGGGAGAGGAAGAAACTGTGGCTCTCACACCTTTTATTTCAAGCTCCCATCTCCAGGTCAGAGGATATATTTACCACAGATCCCGAAAACCAAAGAATGCGTAGAATTAAAGAGGTGGCCTAATTCCTCTATTAATTCTGATGTGGGTTATTGATTTGCTGATCCCAAACATGATATAACTTTAAAGTGTCTTTTTCTTAATTACAAATAATTGATGTGAACTCTGCCACTTCTGAATTCCCATCCCAGTCTCCGTGCATATGGTTTATGTTACTTCTGATACTCTGCCTTACATTACATTGATTTCTGAATACATCTTTAC
>NW_012152396.1:2973074-2975662 GCF_000956105.1 Propithecus coquereli
TTAATTTAGAAAATACAAAGATAAACTACATTAAAATATTTTTTTCACCCTCAGAAAGACAAAAAGACCTTGGTTTCATTTTACTTTGTTCCTACCCAATGCATACCACCCCATCCTCTGCCAGTACCCACATTAGAATCATCTGTGGTACCAAATTTCATATTATTAGTTTTTAACATATGTACCTATTATTTAGACTGTAACTATTGGTTTTGCTGGTATCTTTGCTCTCTAGTGTTATATCCCTTGTCATCTTCTTTCTTTTACTTCTTTCTGCTTTTACTAGAATACACCCTCAAGTAATTCTCTCAAATAGGATTGGTGGGTAGAAAAATTTCTTAGCCTTGGCATGTCCGAAAGTATCCTTAGTCTTCACTCTTGAATTCTAGTTTGGCTGGGAATAGAATTCTAAGTTTATAGTAACTTTGTCTCAGAATTTTGAAGACATTATTCTATGGTTCACTGTACTCAGTAATGAAAGCTTGATGGCAATCTGATTTTCATTCATTTGCATATACGCTGTTGTTTGTCTCTGAAAGCTTTTAGACATCTCTTCATTCCTGGAGATCTGAAATTTCGCTAGGGTCTAGTTGTAGCTTTCTTTTTATGCATCCTGCTTAGTATCATGTGGTCCTTGCAACCTGAAGACTTACTGGTTTCTTGAGCTCTGGAAAATGATCTCCTCTTATTAAATTGATCATTTTCTCCCATTTGTTCTCTCCTTACTTTCCCAGGGCATTACTATTATTTGGATATGGGTATTCAAGGTCTATCCAAGAAATTTAATTTCTTTTAACTTTTTTCTCATACTTTCTGTGGTAGACAGAGTAAAGTCCTACCATCACTCCCCATGAGGGTAACATCCTACTACCCAAAATCTATAAATATGTTATCTTATGTAGCAAAAGCAATTTTTTTCAGATGTCATTAAGGATCTTGAAATGGGAAGATTATCCTGGATTATCTGCATGGACCCAGGGTACTCATAAGGATTCTCATAAGAGGGCAGCAGGAATATCAGAGTCAAAGGAGATGCCAACAGAAGCAGAGGTCGGCGGGAAGGGAGAAAAAGGCTGGAAGATGATACACTGCCAGACTTGAAGATAGAGGAAAGGGCCACGAGCCAAGGAATGCAGAAATAAATTCTAGAAGCTAGAAAAGGCAAGAAAACAAAGTCTCTCCTACAGTCTCCAGCAGGAACAGAGCCCTGCCAACACCTGGATTTTAGGATTCTTACCTCCAAAACTGGAAGATAATAAATAAGGGTTGCTTTAAGCCACTAAGTTCGTGGTAAGTTACCAGTAAAAAGACCAGTACGGCATGAGTACTGACAATTAGAACAGATGCTAGCCAATGTGCCATTATTTGGGGGGCATACTAGCTCAATACTATCCTTCTCCCTTTCTCCCTGAGAAGTCATTAGTTGCCTGGACTCCTACCTCTTCAGGAAGTTATAATTAATATGTCTATCTTTGGGCAAAGGCTAGAGTGAATTTTTCCCTTTTTGTTATTTTTTTTAGTGGGGTGTGTGTGTGTGTGTGTGTGTGTGTGTGTGTGTGTACGCATGTGCTGATGTCTTTGGGTCTTCCTCTCCTATTCTTGTAGGCATCTGGAGTTATTTTAGCATTTTCTTCTGTTTAGCATCCTATTTTTAAACCTATAGGTGTAAGTAAAGATGTCTGTCTGAATTCAAATCCTTAGCTTATGCAATTTGATTGCTCTATTCTGCCCAAAGTAATGCATATAAATCTCTATTTCAGTCTATGCAAAAATGGAAGCTCGTACTGAAGATTTACCATTGTTCCCAATTCCAACAGGGAATCCCTAACATCTTAAGAAGTGCTTTCCTGCCCCACAGATTCAAGGAGAAACGGCAGAGTGGAAGAGGCTCTTGAGAAAACATATGTGAGAGAAATACACTCAGATGTATTCTAGAGAGTTGTTTTTAAAAATAGTCTGATGTCACCTTTAAAAATAAAAATGTAACTAGTAAGTTCTAAAATAAAAAATAAAACTTTGGTTCTATAAGAATTCAGAAAGAAAGATTCACTAATAACTATCATTAGATTGTAGTATTCTGATTTGATACAAATCTCAAAAGTCCAAAATCACAGAACTGGAAGAAACATGAAAGTCAACTACTGTGAGACTCTCATTTTACAAATAAAGAAACTAAATCCCTTGAGTTTAAATGATTTTCCAAAGTTACAAAGTATTTGTCTACAGCACCAGAATGGCTATTTCTAAACCACTGTGCTTCTATGATAAATTGTTTAGAGTTTTCTTTAGTCTAGCATCACTTAGATATTTAATAAAAACATGAAAGTGATTTCTTTGTTTATGGTGAGTTATCTGATTGGCTATCCTATGCTAAATACAAAAGATTTCTGTGATAAATTCTATGATCAATTGTTTAGAGTTTTCCTTAGTCTAGCATCACCTATATATTTTGTAGCACTATCAAAGTAATTTCCTTATTTATGGTGAATTATCTGATTAGCTATTGTATTCCAAATACATACAGAAGACACTGGTTTGTTGCACATTCTTCTTCCAAAGTCAATGATCAGCCTTTCCACCTATTTCTT
>NW_012152396.1:2988354-2990020 GCF_000956105.1 Propithecus coquereli
TTGTAAAGTATCAGACATGACAGACTTATAACTTTAACAAGTTAAAACTTTTCAAAGTACTTAAATAACTATTTTAAAATTTATAAATTAAACAGATTCTTTTTTCCTTCTCTACTCTCACTGCTTCTCCTGACTAGTTTTAAAAAGTAAAACAAAAAGAAATAACTAAACAAGGGGACAACAGGCCAACTGGAGAGGTCGTACCAAAAACAAGAAAAGGTTGCAGGTGAGAAAGCACAGCCCAGGTGAAATACTAAGGGAAAGGTGCCAGAACTTACCCTTACCAGAGATCCCACAGGAAGAAGTTGCAGAGCAGAACAAGTAGGAGCAAGATTTTGGCAGAGACTTGACCCCAAGGGATTTGCAGTCTGGTGAAAAGGTAGGTGGGTGTGTTTGCTTCTCCTCCCCTCACACCTGTGGCAGTCTGCCAGCTCCCAGTCTGTCTGAGAGCCCTTCTACCCTGACAAATCCAGGCACCATTGCCATCAGCAAACTGAGAGCTTCTTGACAGCATGGCACCAGGCTCCAAGCCTGCTAGGGTCACTTCCCTGCCTCCAGACCCAAGCTGAGACAGTGAGCGCCATATTGCCTGTGCACACACTGGGTGCCCCTCTTCTGCGGGGAAAGTCACAGCCTTTCTGGCTTCCTGTCACTGGATCCCTTATGAACATTCCCCAGCACCTGCTTGGGCTGTAACAACTACAAAGGAACAGGGAGACACAGGAGAGCAGCACTATTCCAAGAATTATGACCCGTAGGAGGCTGACCCAAGGGGACTGGGAAGTGCACAAATGATTTTTAGGACACAGGAAGGCGGAATTCTCAATCTTCTATACCAGAGAGCCCCTGGCCCACGATCTGAAGTTCTATGCACCCCTCACAGTGGAGGTGTGAGTGCAACGAGAGTAAGAGAGTGTCCCAGCCCAGAGCAGAAATGGCACTGGAGCCCAGAAAGGAATATGGAGATGGGGCCCTCCCCTCCGCCAACTATGCAATACTGCAGACATACTGCCTCTGCTCCCAAGCACAAGTTTTTGATGCCGCTATGCTGCAGGACAGCCAGTTCTAGGCTTCTGGGGGCGGAGGGAAGCAACACCTCCAATATTACTCTGCTTATTATGCTCAGGTTCTGTCTGAAGTGTGCAGCTCATTTCCCTCCCCTCACAGATGGGCAGCATTTTTGCAGCCGTTCCAACCCATGAATCTCAGCCCCTGGGTATCTACATCACTAGATCCAAAGCCAGCACTCCCCAGCACCCACTCGGAATGCAGTAGCTTTGGGAGATTGGTGGGTCCTGGGGGAACTGTGGGTCTCCCAGAGCTTGGGCATTCAGGGTGGGACACTACCAGCTGAGAGGAGAATGTAGCACACCAGAAGGCACCTACAGACAAAGGGGACCAGGGCACCAGTGCCCCACTGTTTGGGGTCTTCTCCTCCTCCTTCCCTTCCCCATCTACAACTGCAGAGGCAGCCACAGATGCTTCCACTTGGGACCCGTGAGGGTTCCACAAGGGATGATTAGCCAGGCCACTTGGGAGCAGCTGCCCTGCCTCTCACAGGGAACCCACCGCACCCAGGATTCCATGGAGCTTGGGGCTCACTGCTTTCCCTCTATCCAAGAAAGGAAGAGAGAGGATTGAAACAAGCTTGACCACAAATGAAAAA
>NW_012152396.1:2991554-2992620 GCF_000956105.1 Propithecus coquereli
CACATACAGAAGAATGAAACTGGATCCTTGTCTCGCCATACACAAAAATTAACTCAAGATGGATTAAAGACTTAAATATAAGACCTGACACCCAAAAATTCTAAGTTTCTAAATTCCAAATTTCCTAAGAAAACTTAGGAAAAACTCTTCTGAACATTGGCATAGGCAAAGAATTTATGACTAAGGCCCTAAAAGCAAATACAACAAAAACAAAAACAAATACATGGTAATTAATTAAACTAAAAAGTTCTGTATGGCAAAAGAAATAATGAACAAAGTAGACAACATATACAATGGGAGAATATATTTGCATACTATACATCTGACAAACGACTAATATCCAGAATCTACAAAGAACTCAAATCAGCAAGAAAAATAAAAACAAATAAAAATAAAAACTAAAAACAAATTAAAAAGTGAGCAAATGACATGAACATACGTTTTTCAAAAGAAGATGTACAAATGGCCAATAAACATGAAAAAATGCTCAACATCACTAATAATAAGGGAAATTAAAATTAAAACCACAATGAGATACCACCTTACCCCTATAAAAATGGCCACTACTACAAAATCAAAAAACAATAGATGTTGGCATGGATGCAGTGAAAAGGGAATGCTTATACACTGTTGGTGGGAAAGTAAATTAGTACCGCTCTTATGGAAAACAGTGTGGAGATTCCTCAAAGAAATACAGTAGACCTATCATTCAATCCAACAATCCCATTACTGGGTATCTATCCAAAGAAAAAGAAGTCATTATATCAAAAAGACACATGCCCTTGTATGTTTACCACAGCACAATTTACAACTGCATAAATATAGAATCAATCTAAGTGCTCATCAACTGATGAATGGTTAAAGAAGTACCATGAAGTACCACTCAGCCATAAAAACAGAATGAAATAATGTCTTTTGCAGCAACTTGGATAGAACTGGAAGCCATTGTTCTAAGTGATGGATCTCGGGAACAGAAAAACAAATACCATAGGTACTCATAAGTAGGAGCTAAACAATGGGTATACATGGTCATACAGAATAGTATACTGGCCTTTGAGCACTCAGA
>NW_012152396.1:2994959-2997392 GCF_000956105.1 Propithecus coquereli
GCATTTTACTTTATTATATTGCAAATTATTATTACAAATACAAAGAAACTTATATATTGTCCAAGTAAACAAGTGCTTCTTAATGTCAAAATGAATCTACTTTTAAAATCCAGTCTGTCTTATTAATTATGAATAATGTATAAAACTTCTGGCAAATAAATAAAAATTTCTTCAAAATTATCTACTGCACTTAGCATTATAGAATACCTTTATCATCAACTTAGTCATGTGTGTGTGTCAAAATCTGTGTAGTGATTACCAGAGCCTTTTGTTCCTCTTTACTTGTGGTTGTCTGTGTACTTATTGCATGTGTCCAACATTTATAGGTTATGTATGCTGTGCATATACACAATCCCAAACACACACATCCACATTTAAAGCATTAGGATTTGCTATTGGTAGCAAGAAAATAAAATGTATTATTAAACTTGTTTAAAACTAGAATCTATTATTGTCTTTGAAACAAAATACGCAAAGCATTAGGAAGGACAAGAGCACAAGAATGGTAAATCACTCTTACTTTAAAGGACTGAATGCCCTTTCAAATAGTTAACTGCAAAATGCATAAAACTATGAAACACATAAAAATGGTATGTAACAAATAGTAAAGCATAATGGAGGTTTAACTGTTAAAAGAATAAAATCTGCTAAATGAATAATAGCAATAGCCAAGCCAGCTATGATTTCATGCTTTTCCATTGTAAAATGTAGGAATCCATTCACATATAATAATTCCAGAGGGAAAGTTCCACAGTTTTAAGACATTTGTGGAGTAACAAGTCAACTTCACTACAATCCTCCCATTTTAAAAACAAACAAAACTTGCTGATGCTACACATTCCTGAGAAAAGCAAAGATTAAACCTCCCAAGAATTAGAAATGCTTAGTTAGTTATCTACTTTCCAAAGTCAACCGCTCTGTGCCCATGCAAAAGATGGCCATGTAAGAAAGCACAAAATAAGCCTTTGTTATAATGAAAGGCAGATATTTTAAGAACCATTCACTGGCAGGATGTTGGTGAGCTCCATCGCATGCTTCTCCAGTTTTCTATATTGCACACACTCCCTCAACAAGACAGAATTAGTATATTTTGCAAAAGTTCTTTTCTTTCTTTTTTTCCAGTCCAGCAGAAATGGAACTCAACTTACATTTGGCAGAAATAACCAAAGTGGGGAAACTGTCTTAACTTCCTCCCTAATTTCCTGTGTACATTGATTGCACTATTGACCCTAATCCTTTACCTTCCCTATTATGATTTTGGAGTTCCTTCCATGAAAGCAGACTATATTGCCATGCCCAATGCAACTGACTTTGGCCAAAAGAATGAGACAGAAGTAATGGTCCTTAGTTCCAAACCTAGACTTCAAGAGGCTTTGTATGTTTCCAATTACTCTCTTGTATATCTTCCATCATCATGAAAAGAACATGCTAGGGCTAGCTGCTGGTCATAATAGGAGGACAATGAGAGATACATGGAGCAGAACCACCTCCAGCCAACTGTAGACATGAAAATGAGTCCAGCCAAGACCAGCAAAACTGGCTGATCTCAGCCTAGATAAGTTGACTTGCAAATTCATGAAAATAATAACTGTTTTAAGCCACTGGGTTTTAGCATAGCTTCATACACAGCAATACATAACTGATATATTCCCTCAACACTTTAACATTTCTCCTTTCTATCAGAATGCTCCTCCCGATCATTTTGCAAGTTCATAAGCCATCAGAGTATATCAACAATATAACAAAAGTGTTTCCTTATACCAGCAGTTCAAGTTTTACTTTAGGTTTTAAACCTTATACTCTCCAAAGAACCCTTTAAACAGCACATGACAGGGAGTAATTCCATTTTTCCTTACTCAGTTGTCTCTTTAATTAATTAAACTTATCTCAGTAACACCAGGATATTCGAGGGGAAATCACCACATAATGCAAGATATTTGAATTATTAATCGTTTCATATATTCTCATTTCCTGAAGCTACATCCTCAGTCTTTGCCAAAATCTTATACATATCAGTTTGTAGGTGGATGGACTATTTTGGGGAAAGCCAAATAAATAAACTTTACCATGGACTTATAATGGGAATGCACCTAGAAAGATTGCCAACCGTTGAGAATGGGACTGCCAAAAAGTGAAAAAATAAAAAGTGAATTAGAAAAACAAAAACAAAAAAAAAGTGAAAAGTGGAAAAAAGTGAAAAGTGAAAACTTATACTGACGAAGAGAAAAAGAAACAGAAGATTCAAATTACTAAAATTAGGAATAAAAGAAGGAACATCATTATGAATTTTACAGAAACAGAGAGTATAGTGGATAAAAATTATATGCCAATGAATTAGATAACTAGATGAAGTGAAAAAATTCCTAAAAGGTAAAAGTTACTGAAACTCCTCAAAAAGAAATAGAAAAATCTGAATAGACCTACAATAAATAA
>NW_012152396.1:2998287-3000345 GCF_000956105.1 Propithecus coquereli
AACAAACCTAAAGTGAAACTAAGAAAACAATTCCATTTATAATAGTATCAGAAGAATAAAATTCTAAGAAATAGGTTTAACAAGATAAGTGTAAAACTTATAAAACATTGTTGATAGAAATCAAAGAAAACCTAAATGAATGGGAAAACATCCAAGTTCATGGATCAGAAGACTTAACATTGTTAAAATGTCAATATTTGCCAAATTGATCTACAAATTCAATGTAATCCCTGTCAAAATTCCACCTGGCTTTTTTATAGAAATTACAAGCTTATCCTAAAATTGATATGGAAATTTAAGAAACCCAGAATAGCCAAAACAATCTTGAATATGTAAAACAATTTGGAGGGCACACACTTCTTGATTTCAGAACTTACTACAAAGCTATAATAATCAAACAAGTGTGGTATCAGAATAAAGTTAGACATACAGACCAAAGGAATTGATCGAGAGTCCAAAACTAAGACTCACATTTATTTTTTTCAACAAACGATGCTGGAATAATTGGATATTTACATGCAAAAAAAAAATGAAGTTGGACCCCTTCTTAACACCATATATAAAAATTAACTCAAGATTGTTATAAACCTAAATGTAAGAGTTAAAGCTATAAAACTCTTGGACAAAAATATACAAGTAAATCTTCATAAGTCTGTACTACTGTACACAGTGGTTTGGCTTCCTGGGCTGCTTGCTGCAGGTTATGAGTCAGAGTTCTATTTTTATATACAATCTGGCATTGCCATTTGTATATTCGGACTCTCAGAATGAAACACGAGCTATGAAACCTCCAGGAATTTACTCAGTCTTTCTTAGCCTCAGTGCCTTCATTTGTAAAATTTGGTTAGTAGCAGTCTGTACTACATAAGATAATAATTCACAGCCCATAAAAATATTTTCTGAACTGACCTGGAAAAAATAGATTCAGTAGTGCTAATACATCCACGATTTATGAGAAAGATAATATACTTTTATGCTGAGGACATACTGAAATAGAAGATAAAAGTGCTTTGCACAGGGCCTGGCATAAAGGAGACAGAAAACCGTTAGTTTTTTTTTTCTCTCTCTCTCTCTTTCCTTGGTTTTTCACTGTAAGATCCTCCTTGTCACCCCATTTTGAGTGCATACAAAATGATAATACACAATTGTGCACGCTAAGAAGCATTGTAATCCCCTATGACTGCAAGGAGACACTTTCTCCCTCCTAGTGCACATAGGTTTACTAGAGAAACTTAGATAATATTCCTGCCAGCTCCCAGAGAGTAAGTAACGGTCCTGAGTCAGTTTCTACATTCACTCAATCATGTCCTTTCTGCTTGCATCTCTTTTGTAGAAGAGTTAGTCAGAAACAACGTGGTCAATATTTCACAGAAATGCTACATATGCAATTAAATAGTTTAGCATTGAAGAAAAAGTCTTCATTTTTGTTCTGTCTACTAAAGAACACAAACTACTGGATCAGAAGGAAGGATGCTTTCTCCATTACAAATCCCATTTGGCACAACTTAGCCACCAACCCTCTTTTTAAGGATAATGTTTTTTTATGGAGCATGAGCTGAGTGGTGTGAACGGTTTCTTAGTTTCTCTCTTCTCCAAATTAGCACATGCACCCGCACCCACACCCATATCATGGCAACAGTTAAAATGTGAACAGACACAACAATAGTGGGGCCTGGAAAAGAAGTCTTTATGCCACCCTAGAGGACGTAAGGTACACATTTCGAGTCTGTGATGTCCTAGGAAGGACCAGCCCACTCTCGCCCCCAATATATGGCTCAGTTTTGCACAGAAATCACCTGACTTTTGTATCCCAGATGCTTTCCTGTAATCTGACCAGAAGCTATAAATCCACTGCTTACATAAAATTAATTCTGAGACATTCAGGGACATAGGAGTTGTACCCCCTGCCTAGGTGTTGGGTGGCTTTCTAGTACGAGAGAAAAATCAGTGAACTAAGACTCAAAGTTTCTAATAAGTTACATGTGTCAAGTATTCCAGTAAAAGTCATACAATAGAAGTATAATAAAGTAAGAATTCTATAAAAGTTTATTTTTAATA
>NW_012152396.1:3000395-3001349 GCF_000956105.1 Propithecus coquereli
ATATTCACGTTCTCTTTAGAACTTAAAATCACAAAGTTAATATATCATATTCTCTTAAACACAGCAAACATTTTAACTGACAAGCACAGATTATCTTGAACTTAACACAAAAGTGCTAATATTATAGGATTGATTTATTTCATAATATGTATTCTTAATCCCAAATTATTCTAGGGTTAAATCACTTTCCCAATTTAGGTAGAGAATTTTATTATCTCCCACAGGCTAAAGTTACTGGGTTATAGACCTTGATGCACTATGGAGCAGAAAATTGATTCCAGGATGGTGATACCCATGATCATCATGTTCCTGCTAATTTCTTCCACTATTGACTAGATTCAACAAACAGCATTACCCCCAACTGGATTCTAGATTCTTATCATGCTTTGTCCAAGTTCGATGATATCTCATCAAACTAGATTCTACGTGCATTCTACATTTATCTAGATATTATTATCATTCTATCAGACATGCTGTCTAGTTATTCTTATTGGGAAAAAACATAGTATTATTTCATTTTAGTTTATGAACAGGATTCAAGTCCTGGCTCTGTCAATTTCTAGTGCCATGACATGGGCAATTTATTCAATCTCTCTGAATCTCAGTTTGCTCTTCAATAAAATGGAAAGGAGGCAACATAACTAAATCTACTTCACAGGGTTTCATTAGCACTTTATAAGCTATTATAAAAAGCTTGTAATACAGTAGAAACAGTTCGTATTCCACAAGAAAAGCAGAAAGAAAACAAAAGTAAATGTTTTCCTTCCATGTGTCCTTGTTTACAGATAGAACACATGGAAAAAAGTCATTGTATTATGACCAAAATAATAGATAAGCTGTCGGATAATGAGGATTATTTTTAAAACACATGCCAGAATGCATATATCCAAACTATTGTTATATCCTTCCAAATACCTTTGTAATATTATCATTTTCAAAAATATTTTGTGGGCC
>NW_012152396.1:3011329-3015385 GCF_000956105.1 Propithecus coquereli
CTCTAATCCACTTTTAATTAAGGGATTTAACAGACAAGCTTTCTGTATTTCTCATAGATTGCTGACCTATTATTAGCACTAGCACTACTGGAAATATATTTTTCCGGGACAGTTCAGAGAAGATCTGTAAGGCTTATAAATTGTTATAATCATCTAAGCTAAAATATCTCTGAGCTCAAAATGCCTGTCTGTTCAGTGGACTATAGACTAAAATCATTAAAGTTGGAGGCGACTTGAACTAGCCTGGCCCTGGGTAAATGTGTGACATGAGAAAAATTGTGTTTTCCCAAAGTCATCTTATTTTCCCATTATACATATACTGATTTGATTTTTTTTTTGGCCTTGTTATAAACTCTCCTATTCATAAAAATTCATGTGAGGGGATAAACCCTTTTAATTGTATCATAAGCCACCCACCGTGGTGATTCACTTTGTAAACACATATATACAACATCAACCATCACATCAGTTTAATTGGTTTAGTGTTGATAGCTAGTACAAACAAATGGCTCATTAATAAGTCCTTATTGGTTGAATTCACTTATGGCCCAACTAAGACAAAAAGCAATCCATAATACACTTTCTCAAGAATACAATAATAACCGCTAACATTTACTCAGGATTTACTATGTGTCAGGCACTTTGTACATACTTTTTATGTATTGTTTCATTTAATCCTAACAATAACTATTTGATGTTGGTGCCATGATTATCCTCATTTACATGAAGGCCCAGAAATGTTAAATGACTTCAGTATCACACAGCTAGTAAGTGTCTGTCTTTGAACCTAAGCATCCAATCACAGCACCTTTCATTATTTACCACTGAATACTATCCTTCCATGGGAGTTGTGATAGCCACTCTCATTGTATTATTTTACATAACTTCTAATTTACAGGAGAAATCTGCTAATGTGCAAGGTTGCACATCTGAATCCCTGAGTTTAACCAGGGTGGCTGTTTATTCTGGTCCAGCGCCAGACGCAAGGCCTGACGAAGCACTAGTCATTTGAGTCTCAATACAGTTCTTAGTTCATACAGGACAGCAACCTGATTTCATATCTTTGAAACTAAGTGCAGTAGTTATACGCACACTTAAGACAGTCCTCCTTATGAAATCAGAATAATTAAAACAAAAATAGATTTTATAAGGTAACTGTTTTTTAACCAATTAAACTCAATCAAGGAAAGTTATTATTTTCCCACTAAAATCAAAAGTTATTGGTAATATTATTGTTGAAAGCTTGGAGTGCCTGAGTTCAAGCCCCAGCAACTCCACTGGGTCTAGGGAAAGGTATTTAAAAATCTCTGGGCTTCAGTGTCCTCATATGAAAATTGAGGGTTATATATTGGGGGTTAAAGCTGTTATAAGAATTAAGTTAATAAATGTAGAATTCTTCCTTCCAAGAGTGTCTCATCTGATCCTGCTTCCTAAGAATGTTATACTGCAAGTCTTACAAAGTACCTTTGTGCCTTGATTCTGATTTCTCATTGCCTTTTTCAGATTTTCATAGGGGGTATAAATAACAGCTGCTCTAATCGAGAGAAGAGGAGCAATGGCCAGAATGTATCATTTGTTAAGTGAAGGTGTCATGAATGACTGAGAGTGATTTTCATTTGTGGCTTATGGAAACGGGGATTATGGAGTCTCCCTCCAGTCACGCAGGGTCAACAAAAATGTGCTTGGAGATATAGAGGATAGAAGGAATAAAATTTACTAAATATAGAAATTTTTGTTGCTGATATTACCAATGCAGTACACCAGTGCCTTTTCTAAGGTAGAGTCAACTCATGAATACTCTGAGATATTATGTTCCCGTCTCAATTGACACATTCAGAGCAAAGAAGATGTTCACATGCAAGTTCATTAGCTGATCTACTGTATTCACAACTCAAAATATTAACTACAGTGTATTATAATAAGCATTAAATAGTAAGCTCTTCCTTATTTTCCCCCGAGCAACATTCAGTGAGCTACACACTTACGTGGAGGATTTCAACTTCAATGAGAAAGTGGAGAGAAATCTCAGGAATGGGACAGATCTTTAAAAATGAATTTAAACAACAGCAACGAATTCACTGTCCAGAGAAAGCCAAAGCAGCACTAAGTTCCAGCTTCTTCTGTTCCCTGGGTTGCTCAGTGTATCCAAGATAGGTGGAGGCTAGTGGCCACACACATCTCCAGCATGGTCTCTTGGGTACAAGAGCACTCAGTTACCCCAGTTTCCCTACTCTGGAGAATTCAATGATCATCTCTGGTAATGGGGCCAAGCATGCTGTTGGCTTGACCACAGACTCTTCTAACACCCCTTGCCCCTTTACTCTTGGCTCACCCAGTCCTTGTTCTTGGCCACATCAGAGGTTTGGGTCTGGCTCTCACATTCAGTGTATAATCCTGGAAGAAGGAGAGAAAAATCAAATAAAGATATGGTCAAACCAAGATTATGCTAGGCATGGTATACCGGTTCAACAATGTATGTACAACCAAAGGAATATTTGAGCCTTGATGTAATTTTAAGTTACAACTTGATAAACAATGTGGAAAAACCAGTATTCAAATGACTAAATATAGAACTGTCTTTAGTTCACTTGATTTTGCAATGTTTCCCTAGATAAGAACCATCCTTCCCCCTCTTCTGCTCACTCCACTGGGAAGAAAACCTGCCATTCTATGTTTATGAATTTCTAAATTAAACACTTGTTGCTTATCTGTCCCTAAACAAATAATGCTTTCACAAGCTAAATAATTACATGACTCCTGAGCACGTGTTCTTTCACCCAGGTTCCCCTTCCATCTGGCGAGCTCCCTGTATGTTATCTAAGACATGACCAAAATATTCCTCTTTCCTCTTCTCATCCTGAGGCAACTGATTCCTTTAGCTTTGTACATGCTTCTGTTAACTCTCACATCAAATTTTCCTGTGACTTCTAGTTTCTATATCTGTTTCCCTCACTATATAATTGATATCTCAGAGTCAGGGACCATATCTTACTTGTCTTTGTAATCCCTGGTACTTGGACATATAGACACTCAGACATATAGATAATAAGTCCTATTGAATGAATGACGAAGAAACCAGCAAATGGTTCTACATCTATGTTCTCACGGACTTCTTAGAAAAAGAGTAAGAAAGAGGAGTTGTATGACCTAGTATAGTATCTAGCAACTGAATGAAATTTAGACTTTGGGTTTAGGTCAAGCAATGAAAAATCAAACTCAGTCCTAACAATTGTAGATATTTTTCCAACCACCAAGAGAGTAAAAGAGACACTCAGCTGAGCTGGATGGTCTGTTCTTATGGCTTGTCCATAAAGCATCCATGAAGCTAGAAGACGGAAACTCTGAGTACCACAAGAAGCTGAGTGGTGTTGCAGATTGGAGAAATGACATAGATGTTCCAGAAGTTAGAACATTAACCCTCATCTCAGAATATTACTTGATGTGCTAATGCAGTGTTCCACATGAATTTCTCTTTTGATGCTAAAATTTCAATCGGAAAATAGGCATATGACAAGAAGAGGAAAATATGAACTAATAGAGTGTTCTCTATCTCCCCACAGAGCTTGAATCATTGTCTGCACACAGGAAGAGCACATTAAATGTTAATCCATCTATTATACTAGGTACTTCACTGCCTTCCAGGCATGAACTGCCATAAAATGCTCATTGTCCATTCCTTTTTTGCCCAGTGCAACACAGGCCTCTACCCTGCCACATGTCATCAGGAAAGGGCATTTTCATCATACAGGAAATAGCCAAAGTCTAACATGCATGGATGGGCTCAGGTTTAGGGTTGGAAAAAAAAGCCTTATAAGCAAAGAGATCAAAACTTAATTCAGTTTCTTAGTCTTGGAGATGAGGGCCATTCAGAACCATTCCCTAACTCAACTGAGACTCATCAGAATACTAAAAAATATCCTAGAAGTTTCATCAGACTTTCCACTCAGAACCACAAATCTTCCAGATTTCGGACTACTTCTCCCAAACTTAGCTTCAGACTCATGCAAAAATACAAGGCTACATTAGTCCCAATGTTCTGATGCCTAGTGAGATTCT
>NW_012152396.1:3016165-3019214 GCF_000956105.1 Propithecus coquereli
AATGAAAAACTTCTGTAGAATCAGTCTTTCTAATTTCTTTTTTGTTACAAAAAAATTTATGCCATGTGAATAAAGATGTGGAATGAGAACTTCTTGAGTATGAACCTATAAAGGGATAATCATGAAGACTCAGCTGTAAACATAACGAGTTAGGGTTGGGGCAGTCACCATCATTAGGCGTGTATGAATTTGTCTTTGTGGAACAAGGAGGGGAATTAATTGTATATCTGGAGAATATCTGCATATCAGGCTAGATGGCCGAGCTAAAAATGTATTTCTCACACCTTTTCAGTAAGGTCTTCATGGAAGGAAGACTAATTTATCAGATCTGTACAGTATGGCCCAGGGTCCAATCTTTGTTCACCTTCAGACTAGTTGGCCTATAGCGTGGGCGCAAATGCTTACTTCTTCCAGGAAGCTACTGAGGCAGGCTGTTTCCTGCAAAGGGAAGCCCAAGGGGTTTCTGCTTCACTACCTACAAGTGTATGAAAAAGGTTATCCAATTCTGTCAGAAGGACGATTGTGTCCTCCGGCTGCATTCTGTATCCAGCCTTGTCATAATAATAATGGTATGTTGATCTCCATCTGCCTCCTGTTCGTACTCCTCCATTCGTTCAGAAACCACACTGGAAAGAGACATGATCATCACTCCCTAAACCCCAACAACCACCAATGTTTAAGGAAGGAGACATGGAAAAAGGTTCCTACCGGAGAGTGGTATACAAAGTAGCGTCAGGGAAACCAAGAGAGTAGAGAGAGCTTCACGAAGGAGGAGCCATCAAGTGCCAGCTCAGCAAGGATGACGAATGTGCGGTTTCTGTGAAAACAAATGTGTGGAGAGTCAGGCCAAAGTGAGTGCTTAAAAAATTGTCAGTTAACTGGCATCCAGCCACCAGATTCCAGTCAAGAAGGAGAATGCAAAGGCAAGGGCTCTGAAGTAAGACGACGTAAGGAGTGTAAGATAGGTCCTGATTATAACCATCGGGTGGAGGGGTTAGTTGATAGAATGGATCCCTGACCACTTTTTATTTAGCCAGTTCACACAAGTGTGTTCTTATAACTGCTAACTAACACACAAATACTGGTGGACTCAGATCCTCGGCTGTGCTTAGAACAGCAGGGAAAATTAGAGCTATTGCCAATGCCATGCTGTGCACTGACCAGTGTCACAAGTGATGAAAGTAGAGAAGAATGTGGCATTCAAATCAGAATTGTATAGAGGAATCAAACAACCCTGTTTAACTTTTTCTGAGTCTTCCTTTAACATCTCTTTAAGCTGAGAAACAGGGTTCTTTCTCTGATTATAAAACTCATTCCTTATTAGAGAAGTGACTAGGTCTTCCCATGAGTCCATAAATGGCTAATGTGAAGCATGTGTATGTGTGTGTGTGTAGGGGGGTGTGTGTGTGTGTTTCTATAGGATGCCTTTGAAGTATCCTTGCTGATTACTAAGGAATTAAAGCAAGAAAATGAAAGAACTTCTCACTTTCCGGCATTCAGGGAAGAGAGTGCGCCTAAGTTTCCTACCAAGGAAAGGTGCTTTCAGAAGGTACAGTTGCGTGGCAATCAGGAGAGTAGCCACATGGGGTCGGGAGGAAGCATGGGGTTCTAATTTGAAGAGGAGCAAATAGGAGAAAAGAGCTGACAGAGGAGATTACATTTTGGCAATGAGCAAGGGAAACAGGAAGTCAGGTATGATTGAATTAGCTAGTGCTAAGATTCCAATGAGACCCAACTCTAGGGTCAAGTTTGGTAAAGTCACTGTGGAGTCATCCCCATTGGCACTTGAGAAAGGGCAAGCAGCAGTTAAGTGCCGGATGGCCATGCAGCCTTTGTGTAAGCCCGAAACCAGTAAATTTAATCCAATTGCACAATAAATCAAGGGTTGGGTTTTTTGGGGGAAGGAAAAAGAAAAAAAACCTTGCCAACCAAAATGAAAACAAAAGCCCCCTAAAAAAAACCCCTAAGTCAAAAAAAAAAAAAAACGTTTAAAACTTTGAAAAAAACCGGAAAAAAAAACAATTCAATAACAAGTCCCAAGCCAAAATCCCAAAAAAAAGCCCTAAAAAGCAAAAAAAAAAAAAACGCCCAAAACAAGGAAAAGGAAAAAAAAAAAACAAACCAAAAACCGGGGGGAAACCGGAAACAAAAACCCAGGGGAAGGGAACTAAAAAAGCCTCAAAAAACCAAAAAAAGAAGACTGGCTGTCCCAGAATTGGGTTGAAGGAAGCTTTATCCAGTGTACATTCCTCTACCCAACCTCCATCATCACCTCCCCACCACCATCTAATCAAAACTCAGATGCTGGGTCTGTTGCAAACAGAAAAGTGAACAGCCATTACCTTACTAGTAATGTATCAACAACTGCATCGGTGGAGCATCCAGTGTGATATTCCTTTTCCTTTCTAGGCTCCTTCTTACCCTCTTCTTATACATTTTCATAGATTGCATTCCCTTATTAGCCAGAGGTGAAGGAAAATGGGTGGTGCCAGTTTGAAACTTGTAGTCCCCACCTGGACAGCAACTCTGGCTTAGGAGCCAGACTACCTAGATTGGAATATGGTCTCATTATCTGTATAATTTTGACAAGTTACCTAACCTCTGGGCCTCATTTTCCTCATCTGTAAAAAAAGAATAATACCAATATCTAAACCAAAGTGTTGAACTTGACACAGAGTTAAAATTCACAAATTAGTTGCTATTGTTATAATTATGATGATGATGATGATGATCATGTTTGGGCCTGATTAAAAATAAGGAGGAAGGAAGGAAGGAAGGTAGGAAGGGAGGGAGGGAAGAAAGTGAGGTTTATATATCCTTTGGTTTACTTTCAGTCCTAACTTGATGAAACATAAAATTTCTGCGGTCCTGTTTGTCAAGGTTCTTGTCAATGGAAGTACTTAGCCAAAGAAGCTAACAATTACCCATAACCTCCATCCTGAAAATATTTAGAACAGAATGGATTTTCATCATGAAAAACAGGCTCAATGTGAAAAGGCCACTGTTTTACTAAAATAACAATTTTACCCCAGCACCCGAAGCTTGTCTC
>NW_012152396.1:3030229-3032418 GCF_000956105.1 Propithecus coquereli
CTGTGTCCTAATTTCCTCTTCTAACACCATATTGGATTAAGGTCAACACTAATGACCTCATTTTAATTTAATTTCCCCTTTAAAGAGCCTATCTCTAAATTGAGTCACATTCTGAGGAACTATGGGTTAAGACTTCAACATACGAATTTTGGGGAGACAATTTAGCTCATAACACAAGCCAATTCAGGCTGCTGGTAGAACTCAGGGGTTTTTGTCTTGTTTTGTTTTGTTTTTGTACTTAAAGGTCTAAGCCATCCTTTTCCTTGATGGTTTTCAACAGGGGCCACTCACTACTCCCAGAGGTTGCCTGCATTCCTCACATGGCTCCCTCCATCTTCAAACCAGCCTTTGATCCTTAAATACTTCTCATACTTCCAATCTCTCTGGCTTCCCCTTCTGCTCTCAGCTGGAGAAACTCTCTACTTATAAGGGCTCATATGGTTTGAAGAGGTCCAAAATGATAATCTTCCTATCCTAGGTTGACCATGCCATATAATATAACATAATCATGGGAGTGATAACTCACATCCACAGGTTCCAAGGATTAGGGAAGGACATCTTTGGGAGGTCATTTTAGACATTCTGCTTACAACAGATTAAAGCTATGTTTTCACCAAATGGGCCATTTTGGCATGGAAAAGTCAAAAGTATAATCAAATACATGAATTGGCTTAAAAGGATTTGGTATGAGGAAGATCTGTGTGATTCTCATCACCTTGAGTGGATATTCCATGGAGTTAGCAGAAGGAAAAATAGGCTCTGTGTTCTGTAGTCTATATAAAATTTTACTCATGCCCCAGACTATTCTGTAATATCTGAAGACAGTTTTAAATTTAGAATGCCAACGGAGTCACTGGCTAAACTTAGAGATGAGAACTTAACAGGAAATAACTTATTTAAAGATGGTTTTTTAAGACATTCAAAAAATACCTAGTCAATTTTATTTTCCTTATTGACTAAATTATTCCATTACTTGCTTAGGTGATTATGTAAGAACAAACTTTCCTTCATACTGACTGAACCCATGTGTAACCATATAAAATTTGACCTAAAGTAATCAAACCCATTCTCTAAACAATTATGATTCTAATAGAAGAGGGAGAGAGGTGGCAGGATTACGGAGAAGAAAATGCACAAAAACTACGTTTGAATATCGTATGACGCGGAAATGAAATAAGCTTTGTTGGAGCCCTCATCTCCTGCCCAGACTACTGCAATAGCCTACTTACTGTTCTCCCTTGTCCTGGTCTTGTTCATCTCCCTCCAGTGCATTCTCTGCACTGCTGCCAGAGTGCTCTTGCCAACACGCTCCCCACCACCTACGGGGTGAACTCCAAGCTCCTCAAGGCCATCGACCATTTGTCCAGGCCCATCTCCTGTCTTTCCTGCTACTCACCCTCCAGCCAAGTCACCTACTAGTGAGAGTGTCTACAAACATGTTATTTTTCACCACTTTATTCTCAGGATGTAATAGATATTCATCTAAAATGTGTTCAATGAATGAATAAATCATGCTCTGGCATGCCTCTGTATGTTTCTATACCTTGCTACTGAATAAAAATACCCTCTCCATCCCTTACTGTTCCTCTTTGAGTTCCTATTTGCACTTTCAAGTCCTCAGGGGTGTCACCCTTTGCCAGAAGCTTTTTCCTAATCACCACCGCCCTCCCATAATGGACTTAATTACACTCTTATTAATCCCACCTTGTGTATTCTTGTGAATAATTAAGCATACAAGTCACGTTTTAATCATGTGTTTTTAGTTTTTTGGTGATCTATAGGCCAGCTACATCAACATCACTTGGAAACTTTTTAGATATGCACATTTTTGGTTTCTACCTCAGACCTGCAGAATCAGAAACTCTGGGGGTGGACCCAGGAATCCATGGTGTAACAAATCTCTCCAAGTGATTTCAATAAATGCTAACATTTGAGAACCAACTGTACTACAGACTTGCCTTATTCATCTCAAGTATCCCAAATGCCTAGCACAAAACAGATAATAAGCAAATGTTTATTGAGCTGAATTTTAGCTTCTAAGTCTTTAATTCAATAAAACCATCACTGGTCTTCTGGATGACTTCCCCAGATAAGATTCTCAAATCTTATCTTGTCTTAAAAAAGACAAACAGAGTAAAAGACAGCTATTGTCCCTGGACTAATTTATTTTGGTGATGAAAGTGGTAAAA
>NW_012152396.1:3032468-3034233 GCF_000956105.1 Propithecus coquereli
ATGAGAAATGAGTAATTATGCATAATAATTCACAAAGTGGATAAACATGGGACTAGTCAAGTGAAATTTATCAAACTAATGAGTAAGTGAACAATGGTCAGGAAATGAAAAAATTAGTTATCCTCAAATATAAGTAAAAAATAAGGAAAAATGACACAGGCATGTTATTTTGATAAATGTCTGTGACCTGATTACTCAGACTCCAAAGTAATTCAGAGGAAATTGCAGTATATGACAAAATTCAAATATTACTCCATAGTCCTACAAACTCTGCATTTGACCCCATCTATCTCCTCCTGAAGTGGTAATTTACACTATAAATAAAAGTGCTCCTTGATCATTGGTTTTTATTTCTAAAACTGAAAATTTATCTTTAACTTGGTGTGGAGGTCAACCACCAAGGAAGGGCCAATTTTGTCCTCACGGCCATAAGATATTACAGAGGGACATAGGCTGCCACAGGTCATAGGTGATATGCAGTTCGCTGTATGACTTGACTTTGCCTGGGATACTTGGGATGTTCACTCCAGGGTACAAATTATTTGTGTTTCATCCACCCAAGAGTTTGTGATATTCTAGGTTCATCTTTAGAAAGTAATAATTAGATGATAAGAGTAATTAAAATAGGTTGAATGATGGAGAATTAAACATTAAGGTGGAGGGGATTGGGGATGCATTTAGTAAAAGGATATAAAACTTCAGTTAGACAGGAGAATAAGTTCAAGAGATCTGTTATATAATATGGTGACTACAGTTAATAACAATGTGTTGCATGCTTTAAAATTGCTAAGAAAGTAGATTTTATGTGTCCTCACCAAAAGAAAAAAGGTAAGTATATGAGGTAGTGGATATGTTAAATAGTTCAATTTAGCCATTCTGCAATGTATACATATTTCAACACATGTTATACACCATAAATATATATAATTTTTAGTTTTCAATTTAAAAAATAATAAGTAAATGAGTGCGATGCGCACCTCCAGGGGAATGGACACACTTGAAGCTCGGACTTGGGGGGGAGGGGGGGTAAGGGCATCATACGTAACCTAATCATCTGTACCCCCATAACATGCTGAAATAAAAGAAAAAAAAAATAAGTAAACTTTTACAAAGGTGAATTATGTGGTCTTTGTTCTCAAATAGCATAGAACTTATTGAGGAAGATAGATAATTCAACATATTCTTAAAATAACTGCATCACCACTTCTAATGGAGACCGATATAAGCTGACTGGAGAAGTGGAATGTTTTGATTACATGGCTAACAAAATGAGAGTTTATTTCTTATGCAAACATTTAAATGCACATCATAACTTAATGAGTTCTAAGCACTAATTCTTTACATTGAACAATCTAATTTGCAATAGGACAAGGGTGCTATTTATTAAATATGAAATTGAGAAATAAAGATCAGGTCCCAAATGTATATATTCAAATATTTTGAGAAGATAATAAAAATAAAATCCTCAAAAAAAGTTAGCAATTATCTGATACAAATCTCTACCCATTGAAGCCATTGACTCTTTCTCCCCCAAATTCCAACTACTTTCTATTTAAAGTGGATTTAGGATTAACATCATCACCTTCCACAAGAAGCCTGAGCTTAAACCTGGTTTACAGCAATAAGGATTGTGTGATTCTCTGGGTATTGCCTTTGTTCACACCATAGAGAAAAATGTAAACATATTTTTGAATTTGAAAAAGTCTATTAATTCTAAAACCAGATGAATTTCCACTTAAAGTAAATAATGCATGTATTAACATTT
>NW_012152396.1:3034283-3036216 GCF_000956105.1 Propithecus coquereli
TTGGCCATGAGCATGACGTAAATCTTCTGATCCAAAGCCCTGCTCCTGAAAAATCATCAGCAATTTTTGGCCAAGATGTCAAAGGGAGGGCTTCATTGGATGAAGTTGAAACTGACAAATCATTGTCGATTTCTCAGCAGGCGGTCTTTAAAGGGAGTCAGAAACCCTGCAGATCTCTTCTGAGGGTTTCTTCAGCTTCTTGGACCTTGAAATGGGCATTTGTAATCCATTCCTTGCTGACATAGCATTAGTAGTGCACATTTCATCAAAGACGATCCCATTGCCTTGAGAACTAAAGAAATGAAGTGGCCCAAATTCAACGTGAGAAGCTTTATTTAGTCCTCATGCTTTAACATCAGGTCTCTCCAACATCCATCTATTCACTCTGACTGGACAAAACAAATTTCAGTAACTTTAACTTTGTTTGCTTTCATGCACATCTATTAATATAAATCAGGACTTTCATAAATTTTGCCTTAAAAAAACAGAAATATTCATAATCGGTTCAAGGTCAAAGATGACTTATATGTTGCTATGTCAAATTCCACTCCACTAAGCCAAATAGCAAACAGCCTTATTTTGGAAACATACTACTAAAAAGAACGAAAATTACTTTTTGGTTTTATTTGCACAATTTGGATTTATTTCTGTGTTTTTCTACTCTGAAGGCATCAATTTTTTTCATGATGCCCCCCATCCCAAGAAGAATGAATATGAACACATACTCACACAAAGCCATTTTGCTTTGTAGCTTGTTTTTTCACACATACCAAAATAATCTTTATAAAAAAGTTATGTCTTTTGAGATTCCATGTGTCTAGAATGCAAATGAAAGTTGAGAACCAAAGTGCTGTAGGCTTCACAGAGAGGAAATTGATAAATCACCTTAATCCACTGTCCCTGAACTACAGTGTGGTAATTTTAGAGCAGTCAACTTGCATCAAAGTTGATGAATCACCAGATTTCCCTAGAATACCATGTTTGCAAAGACGCACTGAGCATGAGACAGTCCTGGATACTTAGGACATGTTGCAGGCTCAGAATTGGACCCTAATTGTATAATAACAATTTTTAAAACCTTCTTCATTAAACAGGGTGTTTTAGATACTGTCCTGGGGAACACAGAAGTTTGAACTTAATGCATACAGAGCTAATTTGTATACTCCTACCATATATATGAGTATCTCTGACAATGCCTACATCTGGATATTGTGAAGAAAACAACTATATCTTCCTGCATTCAGAAACAGTTTTTTCAACAGCAACAATAAAAAATGCAACTATCCCTGCATACAAAAATCATCACAACAATCCAGTGGATATCGGTATCCCTAGTTTAGAGGTAAACTGAAGGCCAATACACCAAAGAAGAAAGGAACATGAGGAATTCTCCCTGGCAGCAGTGGCTTTTGCAGCAAGATTGAGTGTCCTGGGCTCCAAGTGGCTGGAATATCCAATGCCCAAAGCCAGTGGTGTCCACTGTGTGAACCGAAGATTCCAGTGCTCAGCAGGAGTGGTAGCAGGGCCTCACAGAGCACAGACTTGCAGCATCATATTGGGCTATGCTGTCAGCATAGCCTCCACACTGGTTCTCTAAACCTCTTGGTGATTCTGTGACTTACCCAATATCCATTTAACAAATTCTGCTCAAACAGTCAGAATGAATTTCTTGCAACTAAATGCATTGGCTAATTTACCAAAAAAATCAATTTAGATCCTAATGTCAAAGCATATGCCAAAATTAATGCCAAATGGATTAATAGATTGTATAAAAGACCTACTAAAACTACTAGAAGAAAACATAGGGGAACTGCTCCACAATGGTCTGGGCAAAGATTTCAGCATAGCCTCCACACTGGTTCTCTAAACCTCTTGGTGATTCTGTGACTTACCCAATATCCATTTAACAAATTCTGCTAAAACAGTCAGAATG
>NW_012152396.1:3047936-3049791 GCF_000956105.1 Propithecus coquereli
TTTCTCATAGTTCTGGAGGCTGGGAAGTCCAAGATCAAGGCAACAGCAGGCTCAATTGTCTGGTTAAGGCTGCTCTCCACTTCCAAGCTGGTGCCTTGCTGTTGAATCCTCTGGAGGGGAGGCACGTTGTATCCTCACGTGGCAGCAGACAGAAGGGCAAGAGAGGCAAACACTGCATGAAGCCTGTTTCATAAAAGCCTTAATCCCATTCATGAGGAAAGAGCCTTCATGGCCTAATCACCTCCTAAAAGACTCATCTTTGATACTATCACACTGGCCATTAAGTTTCAACCCTGAATTTTTGAGAGGACATACTCAAACCACAGCAATGCTTTATCACATTTAGTCTCAACCAACCCCCATGAGGTGAGTGCTATCAGTATCTCCATTTTAAAGTGAAGATATGAGGTAAAGACAGATTAAGTAACGTGCACAAGGTCATACAGCTAACAGATTACACGAACAGACTTTTAGTGTAGCAGAGTCTGTGTCTTGCCACTAAAACATACTGTTTCTCTTAGTGATAAGAAGACCAAAACCTAACACTGAGAATAAAGTAAGGAGAAATGATAATGACCCCAAACTGAGTACAATAAATTCAGTCAGAAAAGGTACAGAGTGTTATAGGAATAGGCTCAGAATAGGTCTGTACAGGTGAGACTGGTCCATCAAAAGTTTACTTGGCTCTACCACGTTCCAGGTTCTAGGAATACAAAGATAAAGACGACATAGTACCTGCCCGTAAGGAGCACAAGGCTAGTAGAGAAAAGAGGTCTGTGTGTATAATAATTACAATAAGATGCACTATATAAGTCATGTACAAATACAAAAATGTGCAAAGTATAAAAGTCTAGATGCTTCTTGACTTATGATGCAGTTATATCCCAAAAGTCAAAAAATTGTAAGTTGAGCTATTGTAAGTCAGGGACTGTCTGCCAATATCATTTTTTTAAATAAAAATCATGAATAAGGGTAATAATACATTGTAGATATTTTACTGATACGTTCCTAAGAAAATTCCCAAGAATTACAAATTCTAATTTTTAAAATGCCCTTTTGATAGGAGATATTTTTATTTCCCTCTTACCCAACACTGTGCATTCCATTGCAAATATTAGACAGTTTTAGGATGGAGCTTGAGAGGTCATCTCCATTCTCCTGTACCCCTATCCCGTCTCTGCCCTAACATAGCAGACAGATGAGAAAAGACTCTACTTGTGTAGGCAGCCAGAGAGTAAGATTGCACAACCTCACTTAGTAGCCCATTCCAAAGTTTAACAGCCTGTTGGGTCAGCCAGTTTTCCCTCCCATGTTATCTCAAGGGCCAGTATTTTGTTCTTTCTAGAGAAAGAAAGTCTAGGCTGTTGGATATTATATAATTTTTGTTTGTTTGTTTTGATCTGTGGAGGCTGAAATATTCTCAGTTATCTCAAAGCTTTGCTCAAAACCTTCGATCCCCAGACATCCTCGTCCCTTGCTGCAATCACCTTCCCCTGCAGAACACGGCCTACTAGGCTTAAATCAATGCATTAAAAAAAAAAACTGGTACCTACTAAGTGTCAAGATTTACATGAAGCATTTTCTCATAGAGCATCCCACCTAATTTTTACAATCCAACGAGTAAAATATAATCACATGCATTCTTTGAAGAATGTTCTTCGTAGAATAGCAATAATTTCCTTTTATGAATAAGATTAATAGCATTATTTTTAGACAACTTTATTTTCTCCGAAGATAGAAATGCCAAAGAGATTTGAGCTTTACTCTGAAAAATCATACAATGTGACACTGGTGATAAAGAAAGTGACTTATTATCTATTACCAAATTTAGAAATTCTTCCCGGAGCTCATTTTC
>NW_012152396.1:3049841-3051972 GCF_000956105.1 Propithecus coquereli
TAGCTTCTAAGTCTTTAATTCAATAAAACCATCACTGGTCTTCTGGATGACTTCCCCAGATAAGATTCTCAAATCTTATCTTGTCTTAAAAAAGACAAACAGAGTAAAAGACAGCTATTGTCCCTGGACTAATTTATTTTGGTGATGAAAGTGGTAAAATGCACACACACACACACACACACACACACACACACAAAGTTGTGAAAGACTTTTCCAAATAATCTTTATAAGAATGTTTACAGAATATGTCCAAGAAACATGGGTGGCATGCCAAAATTTAGAATCAATTTATTTTTCCCTTCAAAAAAATTATCTCAAACCATAAATTTAAGTTATGTGAAGGTCATAAAGTTATTGGCAGGAAATATTCTCTCATTGAAACTTGGGAGAATTTTGTTGTTGTAGTTGTTGTGAGTTTCTCTTTAATATAAGAAATTATGTGCCTGGGTTATGAGTTTTGAGCATCTTGGGAATTAATGGATGCGGTCCTCTGGCCCTTTATCTCCAAATAGCATCCTATTCTATCAAGAATGATGACACTATTAAATGGAAGGAATTAATCCTCCTTGGACCCAAATCATCATTGCCCAGTTATCTGACTTTGTGTTCTTTCAAGGATCCTAAAGGAATTAGAAGCAATCAAAAGTACAGCCTGGAGGCAGCAGATGCACTACATCCAGTCCCTGGTACTACATCAATCGGATAACAGAAAATAAGAACCTGGTGTTCTTGGCCACTGCTTCTTGCATTCTCTTTGTTTAAGATTAGCAGTTCATAGATCCACAGCACTCTGAGAAGCTCACTATTGATAACATTCCCATGGTATAAATCAATACTTTTAATATGCCCCCTTGTGAAAGAGAAGACAGAGCAGGAGGAGAAAGATCTTCCATAGCCATGATGCCTCTCCTCCTCAGTCTGTAAAATACCCTCTTACCAGTCCTCCAAAATTCTCACCCCTTTTTGAGAAGAGCTTACTCTTTATTCCATGAAAGTTAAAAATCAACTCAAGAGTGCCTCAGGTTGAAGCAGTTTCTGAGCTGACAAGAGTGATGTACAGTCTCTCTCCTCTGTCCTTTTATCCATCAACTAAAAAGTATGGTTATGCAAATTTTCAGCTACTGAGAAGGAACACAGGAATTTTGATAAGGGAAGAGCTACAGCCTCATAAATCTTTGTCTAAAGCACCTAAATCCTTAGAAGTCATCTAAGAAATAAAGCATTATTCTCTGCACTCAAAGGAAAAAAAATTCAGAAACTTCTGTGTTGCCTACTATCTACCTGCTACACATAAATAAAAACACAAAGGTTTCTGCTTATCTATTTAAATTGCTAATATTCCTAACTGGCCTACTGTGAACATCAGGGTCAAGCAGTCCAAAGAAAGCCTTGAATACTTGACAGGTGTTCGACCTACCTGACAGGTACAATGGACACTATTTGGGTGATGGGCACACTTATATCCCTGACTTAAGCATTATAAAAACTATCCATGTAATGAAAACATTTGTACCCTCTGAATATTTTGAAATAAAAAAAGAAAGGTGTTTGAAAGAGCTGAAAATCCAAAGATTGGTCAGTAAGGCCACACAGAAATTAGCAACAGAAGGAAGCTGTAACCACCTCCAGGTCCAATAGGACAAAAAGAGGAGGAGGTAAGGGGATCCAGCCCAAAATCCAAGCTGTGCAGTAAGTAGCAAGAGCTGGTTTCACGAGTTAGCTGCCCAGGGGTAGCTGGGGCAGTGATGGAGGCCAGTCCTGCAAAGGCTCTGACCATGATGAGATACGCCCACTGCCAGAGAGGGCTCTCCTCAATCCAAGCAAATGAGGGGAGTGGATATACCCAGGCCTCTTGTCCTACAATCTCCCACCAGTATCTTCCATTGCCCAACCCAGAAAGCATTTTCAAGAGATCTCAAAAAATGAAATGACCAAAGGGAAGTCAGGAAATAGGCAAATGACCAGCTCACCTATCATCCTAGTTTTTGTTCTTAATGTTCTCTGAGACATTAAAATGCAATAGGATACACAGAGTTGTAATTATTCAACTTTTAAAGATCAATGAATGAATAATAGTAGTTCCTATAAACTATTCCTATCTTAAAACAAAAACTGCTTTAAAACTACTCCC
>NW_012152396.1:3059197-3061313 GCF_000956105.1 Propithecus coquereli
TGATAAGGGTAACTCTTGAGCCTACGGAAAGAACACATGAATCCAAACTTAACCTTTTACAGTCTCTGCCTTGAGAATCCTGAACAGAATTGGGACCATGAATGTAGCACTGCCTATGAAGCCTGGCACTAACAAAAAACCCCTAAACCCCCAGTACCACGCTGTTGCACACATGGGACTTAGTTGCCTTGCTACTTAAAGGCAACGAGGATGTTTCCTTCCCCTAATGTCCAAAAGAACTGTGTATAGAAAGGCTCTTCACCCTGTTGTCAGATCTTTGCCTCAGCAACACCCGAGGCAAAGCTGTACCTGCGTGGTGAGCTGCAGGAGCCTTCATCTAAGGCCACACAGATCCGCTGAAGTCCTCACACGTGCCAAAGGCTGCATCTTTGGAAGGCCCAGGCATCCTGCACCTTTGCTTCTGCTTTTGCCAGGGCCACCCACACAGCCAGCACGTGCCAAGGCTGAGGAGACCTTCATGCGCTTGCTGAGGCTTAAGCAGCCTGGGCTCTCTGAGGCACAGAACCTGCAACCTAGACTCTGTAGAAAGACAGTGGACTGCGGAAACATCTGCCAACCATGCAGTTATCCACCAAGGACAAAATACCACATGGCCTAAGCTTACAGCCTTAGGATAGTAAAGACTACCCAAGTATAATCCCCTATAAACTACTAAGGTTGGTATACCTTTCCACATATTTAAATTCCAAACCAAAAGCTGCATACTCTCACCACAACAGAATCTTCCATCGTTCACATGTTAATATTATTGCATTATACTTCCCCCAATTCCCAGTCCTTTTTTTATTTCTCAAAGCATCAAATATTAGAATCTCAAGGGGTCTCGTCCTTGACAACCTACTCTTCTCACGAACTAATCTTTCTAAAATCTAACTCATTAAATGCCACTCTCCTGCTCAAAACCCTCCAGTGGCTTTCTGTTCCACTTTGAATAAAAAGTAAACACTGTAAAATTGTCTTTAAGTTTCTACATCAGTGTTTCTTCCCAGAACTATTTTGTGCCCCACTCTCCTGCTCCAGGACATTTGACAATATCTGGAGATGTTTTTGATTGTCACAACTGAGGAATCTACTGAGTAGAGGCCAGAGATGCTACCAAGCATCCTGCAATGCATAGGACAACCCTTCCACAAGAAAGCATACGCCAGAAGCACCAAGGATTAGAAACTCTGTGTTAGAAGCACACAGAAGAAGACACTGATGAAACAGTCAGTGGGAGAGAAATTGAAGATGAACCCAGAGGGGAAGCAGAGGCCAAGGTCATGGGAGATCTTGCAGATCATGGGAAGGACATTGGATTTTACTCTGAAGGAGTTGTGAAGCCATTGGAGGGTTTTGACCAGAGAGGTAACATAATCTGATCACATTTTTAAAGGATTCTTACAACCACCATGCAGAGAATGGGTTCTAGGGAGGCAAAGGTAGAAGCGGGGAGAGGCTATGAACACAAAGTGGGAGATAATGGTGGTAGGGGTGGAGGTGGTGAGAAGGAGTGGAATTCTGAATATAGTTTGAGGGTAGAATGAAAAGAATTTACCGATGGCTTGGATATGTGGAGTAAAAGACAGGAGTCCAAAGATGACTCCAAGTTTTTTGGCCTGAGCAACTTGAAGAATGGAAATGTTATTTACTGGAGGTAGGGGGCAGGAGGTAAAGGGTTTAGAGGGGAAATGAGACATTCGCTTGTGGATATCAAGCTTAAGGTGTTCATTAGGCATCCAAGTGGAAGACACAAGTATATACTTGGATATGAAGGAGAAACTCAGAGGAAGGTTCTGGCTGGTGATAACATATTTAAAATTGTAAGGCTAAATCAGATCACCTGAGAACAATGCGTAGCAAGAGAAGACTGGATTGAGCCCTGGGGAACTCCAAACTTTAGAACTTGTGGACGTTGAGAAGGAACCCATAGAGGAGATAGAGAAGGTCAGCCACTAAAGAAAGAGTGAAACAAATGTATTGGTGTCTTGGAAGCCAAATGATGTTTATCATCATGACTTTGAATCATTGAGAAAAAAATAGACTATTATTCAATGTGCTCTTTTGAAGTTGTGATAATAGGTTATGTAAAGTACATAATATATTTTAACTGGAT
>NW_012152396.1:3061558-3063278 GCF_000956105.1 Propithecus coquereli
ATTTTCAGCTTACATTGTTGTTGTGTTCTTTTTTTAGTATGATGTATATCATTGATCTTAAAATACATATTTTTAACATTTGGACCAGCTCTAAAATCAGAATGTGTCTCACAATTGAAGTAGATAAGAAGCTTGTGTTTCAGTTTAATTGGCCGTTTTTTTTTTTCTTTCACATTGGGTAAAAAAATAAAAGTGTATCATATGATCAGAGGTATCTTAAATTTGATAAGGTATGTTGATAATTGCTTAGGAGTATAACTAAGGTTCTGCTCTCCACATACTGACCTGTGGAATAAAGACAATGAATCAGGTCAACCTTAGCCTACCTCCTTTTTATTAGGCATGCAACCATCACCCCCTACAGGCTAGGAGGATTCTCACAACGCTGGCTGCAATTTGCAGGCAAAGAGCTGGAAGGGATGTTATTAGCAACTCCTCACGTCCTCTCTCCAGTTTCCTCAAGTTGCTTTAGCAGGCCAGAGGAAACTCATAGGTATGAAATTGAGGCAGACCAATAGCTTTCCCATTTAAAAAGAGTATCAGAGAAGACTCTCCACCCTAACCCCCTCCCCACTTCACAACTGTGCAAAGCTAGCTTTTTGCATAAAACTAACAGGCCATTGCCTTAGTTCAGACCAGCATCACCCCTCATCAGGAATACCTAACTGCTTTCTAACTGGCCATCCCATTTCCGGACTCTTACTAACCCCACAGGTAATCCATCTGCAAATCCTGTAAATGTTTATCTTCAAAATGTCTCCAGAATCCCGACTTCTCACTTTCATGCCACCATCGTATTCTTCAGTAATCCTCCCACCTCTTCAACTCCTTGCACCCTTGCTTTCTTATACACAGTTGTCAAAACAGAACCAGAGTGGTGGTTCTTTTTAAACGTCAGATGATGGCACGCTGCTTCCCTGAACCCTCTAACAGCATCCTATGTCATCAGAGTAAAAGCCGAAAAGTCACTGTAGTCCTTACAATGGCCTACAAGCCTCTACATCAGGGGTCAGCAAATTATAACCTGTCTGTTTTTATGGGGGTGGTGTGTGTTTCTGTTTGGAATAAGCCATACCCATTCATTTGCATATTGTCTATGGTTGCATTGATTATTCACTTAATAATATTGTTATTATTACTGCGCAATAAGATATACCATTTAATTCATCACAGTTTCAAGAGAAGTACTGCTTATGAGAACGTAAATCCAAATGGAGAAGACATAGGTTTCTCTAGGGCTGTACTTCAGGGGAGTGGTGGGAGGGGAAGAGGACAATTCCTGAGCTTGAGAAGTGTGAGCATGAATGATGATCCAGTCGTTTGGGGAAGGCGGAAGGGGTGAGTTAATGAGAAGATAAGCGTAGCTGAGAAAATGAGAGAAGATTTCAGCAGCTACCACCAATGCAGTGGAATTTGGGAAGACGACAGAACAAATACTTTAGAGTATTTCTAGGAAGCTTCTCATTTGTTAGTTTCTATGAAATCTTTGGGCCAGCTTCTTTAAGAAAATGAAACCAAAAGCGCTATGTTATTCACCAAGGCTTCTGGAGTTTGATTTCTATTTTCTGTGATTCAATTCCATGTTTCATGTAAAGATGGGCCACATGGTACACCAATTTTTATTTATGTTGCATTTGCCAATATTTTTGAGAGCTTACTATGTGCCAAGAACTGTACTACATGCTTTGCATGAGTTAGCCAATTAACTCCTCCCCAAAAT
>NW_012152396.1:3063328-3067313 GCF_000956105.1 Propithecus coquereli
GAAGCTTAGCTAGGTCCTCCAGCTGAGGGTATCTCAGGAGGCTGCGATCAAGGGGTCAGCAGTGTTACAGTCACCTCAAGTCTCCAACAAGGGCAGAATCCCAAGGAGAATCCTGTGGGAAAGATCTAGTTCCTCGCTGATTGTCGGTCAGAGGCTGCCTGCAGTTCCCGGCCGTGCAAGCAGCTCCTAACATGGCAGCCGGCTCCATCCGAGTGAGCAAGCAAGAAAGTGGGCGAGTGCCAGGCAGAAGGCGCAGTCTTGTATAACCTAATCTCAGAAGTGACTCCCATCACTTTTGTTATATCCTACTCGTTAGAAGCAAGTCACTAAGGCCAGCCCATACTTGAGAGGAAGGGAACTCACTGGGTGTGATGGAGGAGGCAGGGGTCATTGGGACTGTCTCAAAGGCTGCCTACTGCAGGTTGGTTTCTGTTGGTTTTAACAAAAAGAGCCCTAATTGAGTTTGTTGTGGAGTTTTGATGATACTAAGATGGCACTATGACTACCAAATGCAGGAATACCATAAGTCTATCATAGCTACCCTTTTCTGAGGTTCCAAATGGAATTTTAAGCATAAGGGAAAATAACAACAACAAAAAACAACGGAAAACTTTATTCCTAACTAAACTTGAACTGGAAACCCCTAAACACAACATACACACACAATTAAGTTTAAGTCTATGGTTTTGCCTCATAATTATTCCTAATCCAAAACCCTAACATTACCAAGAGCTAGCCACATAGGAAGAAAAGGAACTGAAGAGAAAGAAGTGCCCAAGAACACAAATAAACATCAGCATACCCTAATGTGTACATGCCTAAATCCTGAAAGCAAGAGAGGACCTGAGTCTGGGGAATGGAGTTGTAAGGGGACATTTGAAAAACAAGACCCAGTGAATGTAAACTGAAGCCAAACTTGTAAATGTGATAAATTAGCTGCTTATTGGCCTCGATGAAAGCAAAACAGAATCTCCTTCCTGTCAACTTCAAATCACGTTTGCACTATTCTCAAATTCAGAATAATGAACATGAAATCTCACTTATCCAGCAAATTTAAGTAATCAAAACCCAGCAAAAAAAAACCCCAGAAAGTTAGAAAAATATTATAGAACATCTCAATTAAAATTCAAGGTCCCAGATGAGTACCTGATAAACACAATTTCATCTCTTTCCTCTATCAGAGGTTAATCTGTCTGTTTGGGGCAAGAAATTACTAAGGAAAGATTCGCAGGCTCTTGTTTTAGAGGTATTTGTTCTATGCATTGAGAAGCCTAGAAAATAAGTTGGTGGGGAGGAAGTAGGAGCTTTACAGTACTCTTAAGAATGAGCAGAGACAGGAAATTAACAATGCACAATGCACATGGAGATCCTTAATGCAGGAAAACCCCAATCATCCCTGAGGTCATCACCTTGGTTTACCATGGCATAACAATTGATATTAATAAATATTTATTGAGAGCCTACCTTGTGTTCCTCCTGGGCCCTGGGGATAGAGCAGAGAACAAAACAAGTTCCTACCCTGGGACTTGTATTCTACTGGAGAAAAACATAAAATAAACAAAAAAATATAGAATAGAATATATCAGAAAGTGGTAAGGGGGTTTAATAAAGAACACCTCTCTTCTCTGCTCTGGTTCCAAGCAAACAGAAAAATAAACACAAGAGTAAGACTGAGAGTAGGTCAAAATATCACCTGGATTATTGACGAAGGTTATATTGGAAGATGTGACTTGCAAGTAACTGGGTCCATAATTCTGAACCCCCAAATTGGACAAATCTTATCACCCAGTCATAGGCAAGCCTGGACAAGGGAGGACATCCCCCTGTGGGGAACTACGGAGGTTAAGACGTATGACATGTAGAACCAGGGGTGACTGACTGCTCAGCAGGAAACTCTCTCCCAAGAGAGAGATGGGAAGATCTGAACCCCAAACACACACAACTTATTCTTCCCAAATTTTCAAATCAGATAGATCATTTCCTCTCCTAGGTGTGCAGTGAACAAAAGATTAGAGAGGCACCATTAGTATTATACTAATTTAACTCCTTTGACACGGAAGAAGACATTAGTATTGAAGAAGAACATTTCTACCTTCTTCTCCAACATTCTCCAGATTTTTTATTTTTTAAATCATTAGGCTTAACTGTTAAGCCTGCTGTCAACATATCGTTATCCTTCTCAAAGTAGAGTTAAGCAGTTATGAAGACAGCCCTGCTGTTATTTTCATAAGGCACCTCCCCCAATACCAGCCAGTGCTTTTAGGGTATATTCTTGAGATTACGAATGAGAGATTTAGAATTTGTTCTCGGAAAACCCTGAAATGGGTTAGAACAGTACAACTCCAAAGCCACTCTGTACCAAGGTTGGCAATTCACTCCTTATTCTATCTCTCTTGCCTCATTATAAGTCACATTGTCCAAGAGAGAGTATTAGAAATTCTTTAGTAAAAGTAAACAGTTTAGGACACTCATTAATAACATGCCAACGTACAGATGCCCCACAATTAGATATAAGCTCTCTTTTGTTATGTAATTTCAGAGAAAAATTAAAAGTTCAACTATGAAATCTCTTTTCAATTTAATTTCCAGAGTATTTAAATTCAATAGGATCTAATACTCTTGCCCATGTAAGTTAAAAGTCAATAAAATTCAGATCCAAAATTCTTACTCCAAAGTTTTTTATTCTGCTCCAAAGAGGTTCTTAATGCCTGAGTGAATTTGGTGGTCCTTTAATCAGTTTCAATGTGTGCTGTCTCTTAGGAAGCCCTTAGTTGCCTCGGGGCTACAGAAGTTTAATGCCAAGTCTTTGATATACCTCTCTTATTATAGAATCCAAAAAGTTAATTGGATACATAAGTATGTCACAACACCAGTCAGCATCCACTAAATTAGAAAATAAATAAATCCCTACCCCCAGAACTATTATCCCACAAAAAAATTATGTTTCTTAAACCAAATAGTTAGCATTGTGGAGACTCAATGTCATCTAAAAAAATGAGGACAGACAGTTTCACCAGTATGTCAGTCAGTCTAAACTTGGTGCTCCAGGTCCAAGATCTGGAGCTTACACTCAGCTGGGAGAAATGTTTCAGTGAAAGATGAATGTTGGCATTAACCATTTAGCATACAGGGGAGGGGAAGTGCACCTCCCTATTGTCTCTGCTCTCCATAAATGGCACTGAGAAATTACTATCTCCTTACATGGTTGAAATTTTGCACTGGTGAGAGCCCCAATCATCCGTTGTCAGAGAGCCTTACTTTTCTCCTACGTGCATATCTAGTTTCCATGTCCCTCTTGAGCCCCTAATTAGGGCACCGCATTGGTAAAGGGAATGTTTATTCTCCCTAATAATAAGATATTTGGGTTCTAGGTCATAATGGCTGTTTCCTCTACTTTTGGTCAAGAAATTGCTTAGACTTAAAAAACTTGCCTCCTATAGACGATTTCTCCCTCATATAAAAAAACCAACTGAGACCACATGATAAGGGTAACTCTTGAGCCTACGGAAAGAACACATGAATCCAAACTTAACCTTTTACAGTCTCTGCCTTGAGAATCCTGAACAGAATTGGGACCATGAATGTAGCACTGCCTATGAAGCTTGGCACTAACATAAAACCCCTAAACCCCCAGTACCACGCTGTTGCACACATGGGACTTAGTTGCCTTGCTACTTAAAGGCAACGAGGATGTTTCCTTCCCCTAATGTCCAAAAGAACTGTGTATAGAAAGGCTCTTCACCCTGTTGTCAGATCTTTGCCTCAGCAACACCCGAGGCAAAGCTGTACCTGTGTGGTGAGCTGCAGGAGCCTTCATCTAAGGCCACACAGATCCGCTGAAGTCCTCACACGTGCCAAAGGCTGCATCTTTGGAAGGCCCAGGCATCCTGCACCTTTGCTTCTGCTTTTGCCAGGGCCACCCACACAGTCAGCATGTGCCAAGGCTGAGGAGACCTTCATGCGCTTGCTGAGGCTTAAGCAGCCT
>NW_012152396.1:3074968-3088606 GCF_000956105.1 Propithecus coquereli
CCCTTGCTTTCTTATACACAGTTGTCAAAACAGAACCAGAGTGGTGGTTCTTTTTAAACGTCAGATGATGGCACGCTGCTTCCCTGAACCCTCTAACAGCATCCTATGTCATCAGAGTAAAAGCCGAAAAGTCACTGTAGTCCTTAAACAATGGCCTACAAGCCTCTACATCAGGGGTCAGCAAATTATAACCTGTCTGTTTTTATGGGGGTGGTGTGTGTTTCTGTTTGGAATAAGCCATACCCATTCATTTGCATATTGTCTATGGTTGCATTGATTATTCACTTAATAATATTGTTATTATTACTGCGCAATAAGATATACCATTTAATTCATCACAGTTTCAAGACAAGTACTGCTTATGAGAACGTAAATCCAAATGGAGAAGACATAGGTTTCTCTAGGGCTGTACTTCAGGGGAGTGGTGGGAGGGGAAGAGGACAATTCCTGAGCTTGAGAAGTGTGAGCATGAATGATGATCCAGTCGTTTGGGGAAGGCAGAAGGGGTGAGTTAATGAGAAGATAAGCGTAGCTGAGAAAATGAGAGAAGATTTCAGCAGCTGCCACCAATGCAGTGGAATTTGGGAAGACAACAGAACAAATACTTGAGAGTATTTCTAGGAAGCTTCTCATTTGTTAGTTTCTATAAAATCTTTAGGCCAGCTTCTTTAAGAAAATGAAACCAAAAGCGCTATGTAATTCACCAAGGCTTCTGGAGTTTGATTTCTATTTTCTGTGATTCAATTCCATGTTTCATGTAAAGATGGGCCACATGGTACACCAATTTTTATTTATGTTGCATTTGCCAATATTTTTGAGAGCTTACTACGTGCCAAGAACTGTACTACATGCTTTGCATGAGTTAGCCAATTAACTCCTCCCCAAAATAAATAATTTAGAGATTACTATTTCCTCATTTTCACAGATGAAGAAATAGAGGCTTGAGGAGGTAAAGAGATGCGCTCAAGGTTCCAGTTGATAAGCTGTAGAGCCAGGGTTTGAACTGTCAGATTAGTTGTCTGACTTCGAGTACTGAAAGTAGGGATGTGAGACTTGTTTCCTGAACAAGGACTTCACAGTATGGTGGAGAAGACAAGGGCTTCGAAAGTGCAACGGAAGACAGGCGTGGTCAGCATGTCCCGTGGGATTTTGCACTCTTGCCTCTAACTTACATGCTTCTCACTCTCACAGTGGACAACCTCCTCCCCACTTAGGGACTCCAAGACGGTGCCCAGAGGACCATAACACCTTCGTTCCAGTAACATCTTCAGTGGCTCACTCAGGGAAAAGGATACATTTTATTTGTCTTGGTATTCCTGTGGCTAGAATAGTCCCTGGCAAATAGTATTACAGGTTTTCATTAAATATCTGTTGAATTAACTCTAAGACCTAGAGGACTATTTTAATCTAAATTCTTATTGGGGTCAAGTTGTGGTATTTAAAATAACACCATAAAGAGCCTAAATTTATTATAGGTTACTCTTTTGGATAGATATACAGAAAGCTATTTTTTAAATTGCAAATATTACCTATGACGGATAAAAAATTGAACAATAATCAGTCACTGACACTGTCATCAAAATAAAATTTTTAGTTTTATCATTAGAATCTGGAAAAGCTTCAGGGGAAAGTGGAACAGGAAAAGTTATTCCAATGAAGGATAATGCCTCTAGGTAATGGGGAAAGGAGAGAGGAGTCTGGCAAAAGAACTAAAAAAATTACTTTACCAATTCACTATTTTAACGATTGACTTTATTATTTCTTGCAACGAATAGTTATCATCATGTCTGAAAACAAGGTAGAAATTCTTTCAGGAATAAAATTCCAAGCCCTACTTTCCCTTCCCCATGAAGTTTAGTTTAACTCTATTAAACTTGCATCTTTGACATAAAATATCTTTCCTGACCTTCCTCTCTCAGCCACCACCAAGAATCCAAAGTAGCTCTTAGAGCTGTGCATTACCACTGGAAACAGGCACCTTGTAAGTGCCAATTTGGGGAAAATAGTAATCTCCCCCACACTTCATTTTCCTGGATTTATTTTCCTTCTTGTCTAAGAGGAATGTAATATATCAGTAAGCAGATCAACTAGAACCCTTCAATTTGTAAGTAAAAGGGCATCATAAACTTCATATTACCCAGAACTCGCCTGCCCAGAAGTCTGACTTTATTGTTAGGAATTGGCAGCCCATCCCTGTACATGCACTTCTAATTCTTCCTGAAAGGACCACTGTTCTCATATAGACACTTGTCTCACAAGTAGCATCTAATGCATAGCTATTGCCTTTCGGTTAAATTAAAAGGTATGTTATCTGATCCCAAGACATTCACATAAATAGCACCTTATGAGAAGAAAGTCTGTAAGAACAAATTCTGGATTTGGGTACTGGGATCTTTGGCAAAACCTTGGACTTGTGGTGAAACTGGTAATGAAATATGAGTAATATTTGGCTTTCGGCTATGTGAAGCATGGAAAACCGATCTCAGAATCTCCAGCTATTACCAGCATACCTGAGATTGGTGGAAAAGCCCAGGCATGTACAGACTGACGAAGCCAGGGCTGGGTTAGGGCCCACATAACCAATTTTGCTGATGGCATTGTCTGTCTGCTTATCAAGGCACTTGCCCACCCCACCCTCTCTGAAAGGCCAAAATGACAGAACTCATTGTAAACAGGCAATATGCCCCATTCAAAAAATTATTTATTCTATACTTCTTTCACTCAGATTATTAAAATATATCTCTTCTCTTCTCTCTTTAACTCTAGTCTTTCTTGAAGTTCAGTCCAAGTGAACTTTTTCCTAGATTTCTGGGGGAAAAAAAATTCCTCACTAAACCCAGACTATTTTGCACATAGGAAAAGAGGTGAAATTGGAAACTCAGGGTCTCACCTTTTGCTTTATTTGGTTTCGTGGCTGCCCAGAGAGTAATAAAGGCCAGACTACAAATGTTTACTTCCTGCACTGCCAACACATAGGGCTGTATTGTTAGGTGAATGGTGAAACCCGGACAAATAAAAAAATCCTCCATGATATTATTGTTCATGTTTAGCTCCATAAAATACATCAAAAATATAAGGTGCAATTCTGAAGAGCAGGCTATCTTTATCTAAAAATGCAGTTATTCACTTTTTACATACATGTAGAATCTATTTAAGCCTGACTTACTTTCTTTTTGTTTGGGGTTTTTTAAAAAAAAAAATTTGACTTACATTTATTTTCTCTATTTATCAGTATACCTTGTAATGATGTAAGCAGTCACATACTGCTTTTAATCTCAAGGAAAATGTATTATTAGCATAAAAGGTAGATTATTTTGGAAAGCCTTGTGTTATTGATTCAGAACTAGTTCAGTTTCATTTCGTTTTTATTTTTCCCTATCTCTACACTTAATGCAACCTAAGTGTGTCTTGCCCATGACACTCTGTGGGCTGCTTTTCTTCATCCTAATACTCTTAGAATGTATTAGAATAAGAATACTCATTCCTAATATTATGGACATTGGAGCAATTCTTTCAGTTTGGCTATTTTTCCTCTCTAAGGACCAAATTCTGTCTTTCTAGGCATCTGCATTCACAGAAAAGGAAAACAGAAGGGGGCCACACAGGGACATTAGCCCAGGATGACCTTCCTGGTCCTTAATCTTAGGAAATCATGTAAAAACACTTTCACCATTTCCTAGAATTCTCATTCTCAATTATGCTGAATTTTTTGCCTTTTCTACAAAATATAAAATGTTTCCTGCCTACCCGTCTATACCACAATGACACGGGCACCAGGAGGGCTTAACATGCACAAGTTCCCTGCATAATTATTCCTGGGCCTGATCTTGCTCATCCTCTAATGTTCTCTTAATTGCCTGCTCCTATTCCCAACCAGGCAGAACAATCTCTAAACAATCGAACCCATTCGGGTCCTCCTAATAATTACAATAATTATATACACACATTCTAGCTGTTTTTATTAATATTTTTTCCAAGGCAAACACAGTGTCTGTTCTTCAATTTGACCCCCAAATTAAAGATTCCACCATGCTTCTGAAGCCTGATATAATATATCTGATTCCGTGACTAATGCAATGCATCTTTTACACTCAGTTTCCTTACACTAGGTGAAATGCCTTACAATATATCTCAAATAAAAAGGATATGAATATAAATAATAACCTAGAAACCATCATTCTGAGAGAGAAGAATTTAGAGAGAGCGACTGAGAACCATAATCAAGAGTTCTTATTCTAATCTTACATGGAAAAAATTATTACTTATTTCTATTTACTAATATCCAAAATCCTTTCTTTTCTTACTAAAACTAAATGATGTAATCTGTATGAATTCCATTTTAAAAATACATCTGAATGACAATAAATCACATAATGCTGAAATTGAACAAATGCAGGAAAACATCACTGTCAGCTCCTCTATGCTGTAGAATTTCCATGCTTCCATCAAGATCATAGTTATTCCTAACTTTCGTATCATGCTCCTATGGATCAGAAACTCTTGCAAGCATCATTTTGCCTGTATTGGCCATTTATCTTCAGAACAATTCTACGAAATAAGCACTAGTATTTTCATTCCTATTTTACAGGTAAGACAAAAGAGGCACAGAGAGGTTAAGCAGCTCATATAAAGTTACACAGATGATTGATATAAGAGATGGGAGTCAAAGCCAAGGAGTATGATTGCAGAGTCTATGATCTTAACCGTAGCACAATTACCTTTCTACTTCATGTATCAGACACAGTACTCAAGTCTAATATGCAATCCAAGTTAGGTCAGCAGTGTTAATCTGTATATTAAATATCAGCAAAGCTTTGTTTCTTAATTTTTAGGTAAAGAATAAGTATAAATAGAAATGCAATATTTTCTTTCTGCATCCCAATGCAGAAATGTTTCCCTGAAGGCATCTGCACTTCCTTTGGAGCCCGCTGGCTGAGATATCAGGCTCATCTTCACCTCTGCAACACTCGGGTTGCTTTTGAGATTTTTTTTAATTCCTTTTTTGGAAATTCTGGTCTTTTAATTCTCTTCTTGATTTTTACTATCCATATAACCAACGGCCCTTTTAGCATTTATGCACTTTCTTTAAGGTGATCCAAGTTGGAGGAGTGTGGTAGGAGAGGTGAAACTAACCAATGCCTCCTGTATGCCACACATTTTGTATACTTTAGCTGATTAAATTAATAAACATTTGGCCAATAAAAAAAAGCCTCTATAAATTAAGAAAAATTTATTATGTAACTGATCCCCTGCTCATATCTTTAATAATCAGTAATTCCTTAACTGTACTTTGTTCCTGGATCTTTTTGCTTTTGTTTTTGAGACAGAGTCTCTCTTTAGTACCCTGGGTAGAGTGCAGTGGCATCATCATAGCTCACAGCAACCTCAAGCTCCTGGGCTCAAGTGATCCTCTTGCCTCAGCCTCCCGTGTAGCCAGGACTAGAGGTATGTGCCACGATGCCTGGCTAATTTTTCTATTTTTAGTAGAGACAGGGTCTAGCTCTTGCTCAGGCTGGTCTCCAACTCCTGAGCTCAAGACATCTGCTCGCCTCAGGTTCCCAGAGTGCTAGGATTACAGGCGTGAGCCACTGCGCCAGCCTGTTCCTGGTTTTAGTATCTTTGTGTTCTTCTGTTGGTGAATTTCACCTACCAGCTCCTTGTTTTGTTCTGTACACTGTTTCCCAGAACTCAAATGGATGGAAATAACTTCAGGTTCTCTGCTCACTTCATAATGATCCCATTTCTTTAATAACTGCTTACTGAGCCACACCCCTTACACACACACACGCCTGCGACAGGCACCCAGCAGCCATGCTTCTTCTTCAAGATCTTGCACCGTTGGCCACAGGTGCTTGATTTGAGGGTGAACATCTGGCCGTATCTAAGCCATTTTCTTAGTGTCTTGGTCTATTCAGAATGCTCTAACAAAATACCATAAACTGGATGGCTTGTAAACAACAGAAATGTATTTCTCACAGTTCTGGAAACAGAGAAGTCTAAGATCAACTCACTGGCAGATCCAGTAACCAGTTAGGATCCACTTGCTCATACAGGGTGCCTTCTCACCGTGTTCTCATATGCTGGAAGAGCCAAATAAACTTCCTTGGGCCTCTTTTGTGACAGCATTAATCCCACTCATGAGGGCTCTGCCTTCATATCCTGATCACCTCCCAACGGCCCCACCTCCTAATGCCATCACCTTGGGGGTTAGGACTTCAACATACAAATTTTGGGTAGACATGAGCATTCGAGCCAGAGCACTTATGAATTTAGAATATAGACTCTGAGACAGCTAATTAGCTTCTGCCATTTAACCAGAACCAAGATAATACCAAACTGAGAACTGGGGTGTTATATTAATAGACTGAATTACAGCCTCTCAAAATTCATATGTAAAAGCTCTAAACACCGCACCAAGGTGCCTATATTTGGAAATGAGGACTTCTGGGTGGTAATTAAGATCAAGTGAGATCCTAATCCCCTAGGACTGGTGTTCTTTAAGAAGAGGAAGAGACCTATATTCCTCTCTTTCTCTTTCCACGTGCACACAGAGAAGAGGCCATGTGGGGACACAGTGACAAGGCAGCCCGCTATGAGCCAGGACAAGAGGCCTTACCAGAAACCAACCCTGACAGCACCTTGATCTTGGACTTCCCAACCTCCATAAGTGTGAGAAAAAAGTTCTGTTGTTTAAGTCATCCAGTCTGTGGCGTTCTGCTTATGGCAGCCCAAGTAGACTAACATAAAGGGTAACCTTTTACTACCACGTGCACAAAGAATCAGATATTTCCAGTGGGTAGAAAAGCAGAAATGGTAAGCAAATCAAAGATCAGAGAAAGACTGTTGCCTAGTTTAAAGATTTATTTTTTTAATGCCTTTTCCCGAAAGCCCAGAGATAAGCCCAGATGCTCTTTGGTTCCACAAGATACCCGAATATCTTTGCAATAAATTCTTGTTCATCATGTTGATTTTTTAAGCTACCTTCAATAGGTTTCCTTATGTATTAAAAAGGAATGTTATCCTGTGTTTCCCATCTGCCCCCAAGAACTATTTATGTCAATTCAGGGCCTACCAAGCCATTTCTACACTAGCTAAGAAAAATGCGCTATTTAGTAAAAATTCCACCCAATGTGTGATGACATGCTATAATCACCCCAATCCATTAGCACAATCACTGTGACTGCCAGTATACAAAAGATGACACTCAGTTGCCCTCAGAGTTGCCAGGATACGCAGTAGCTTACGGAGGAAAGAATATTTAAAGAACAGAGAAAAATCAGTGACTGAACTATAGCGATGAAGATGGAGAGTGGCAGATGTAAAGTTAGAATTATCCAAGGCTTTGTTAGCAATTCAAAACTACATCCTAAAATCAATGAGACTCCAACCTAGGCTGAGTTATCCTTGGTAATACCTCAAGCCCAGTGACTTAAGGAAAAAAAGGTTTATTTCTCATTCATGTTATATGTCCACTGTGGGTTGACAGGGACTCTTCTACACAGAGTCACTCAAAAGCCAAGGCTGAAGCAAACTCCAATGTCTTGTAGCGTCACCATCTTGAATGTGCAAATTCCACAATCCCCACAGCAGAGGAAAAGCATTTGGTGAGTTGCTGTGGTTTGAATGTTTGTTCCCTCTAAAACTCATGTTGAAATGTAATTGCCATTGTAACAGTATTAAGAGGTGAGACCTCTGAGAGGTGATTAGGCCATGAGGATTCTAATCACCATGGGTGGATTAAATACCTTAGTAAAAGGGCTTTCAAGAGTGGATTCAATCTCTTCCCCTCCCACTCTCCACCATGGGATGATGCAGCAAGAAAGCCCTGCAAGATGCCAGCCCCTTGTTCTTGGGACTCCCCAGTCTCCAGAACTATAAGAAACACATTTCCATTCTTTATAAATTATCTAGTCTCTGATATTTTGTTATATACCAGCACAAAACATACTAGGACAATGAGTCAGACTCCAGTTTTTCTATACTTCTGCATAAAACTAACACGTGTCACTTCTGCCCACAATCCATTGGCTAGTGGCATGGTCCACCCAACTGAAGGAAGCTGGTGTTAGGAAGCCTGTGGAAGTTGCAGTGAGCATCACTGTCTCTCCCACAAGTCACATGAACAAATTTGAATTTTTTAGGGAACTCCTGGTCTGATGAGCAGAGCATAGGAGCAGACATAAGTGTAACGAAGCTAGACAATAGTTTAGGTTTGATTAAAAGTGAGAAATGATAGTAGTTTGTAATGGAGATGAAGAAAAATACAAAGATTTGGTAGACAGATTGGATGTAAAGTTGACAAAACTTACAGACTGCTGTATGTGGGAGTTGACGTAAAGGGAAGAATCAAATATGACCCCTAAACTTTCTGGAATTTGAGAGGAGAAGTGATAGAAAAGAGATTTTTGAGGAGCAAAATGAATTTATTATAGTTTCAGAAAATGCAAAATCTTAATTGCCTGGAGCCAACTAAGTAAAAAATTTCAAGTTCTTTGTAGGATAAAGCCATCTCTATAGGTAACTTCTCATTGACTTAAGAATTAGAATATGGGGTTTTTTTGGTGTTTTATTTTGTTTTTTGAGACAAGGTCTCCCTCTGTTGCCTGATCTAGAGTTCAGTGGTGTCATCATAGCTCACTGCAACCTCAAGCGTTCCTCCTGCCTCAGCCTCCTGAGTAGCTGGGATTACAGGCACATGTCACCACACCCGAATAATTCTTTTTTCACTTTTTTTTGGTAGAGACAGAGTCTCACCATGTTGCCCAGGCTGGTCTCAACCTCCTGGCCTCAAGTGATCCTCTCTACTGGTCCCTACAAAGTGTTGAGATTACAAACGTGAGCCACCATGCCCGGCCAGAATGTATGTTTTGTAAATTATTTTCTTGAAGGTTAGTGGTGTTAAATTCAGCATTTTTAAAATGCAATTTAATTCAATAAATATATGAATATGTTTCAATGTCTTACGATATTTTAGGGTTCTTATTTGAACTGCTTTATTGAGCATACTTCCTAATTTTGGGAAGCTGGAAATGGCATGAGCTCAGTTTGGTCAGTCTAAAGCACCATGCAAATATTATTAATAGACAGCAATTTTATCATGAAAGTAGTTTTACTTAACTCAGAATAGAAACTAATAGCAAAAGGCCAAGATAACTTTGCTAGATATAATACCTCAAAGGAAAGATAATGTCTAGAGTGTCTAATAGCTCAATTTGAATATGTTCATATATATGAAAATCTTCATAGTGATGTAGGAAAAGGAGCATTCCACTAGGAGTCAGGAGACCTGAGTGTGAGCCTCGGCTGTATTGCTAAACATATATTAATATCACTTTTTAATTAATTTATCTACTTTTTCTACAAAATTGGCATAGAAAAAGGAAGGGACGGCCTGGATCGCTGGCTACTGACCACAAATCAATAGACTGGAGCTGATTCCTAAGAAATCTCTATTCATATGTGACAAAATGAGGGAAAAATGAATAATTTAAATTTTTATGAAACCCAATTTATTCAATAGAAATGATTATCCTACATACTGAGTATGTTTTTCTTAAATTTTTATTGCTAAAAATATTCTTTCTTTTATGAAATGTGGGTGATAGTAAGTACAGACTTTCTTTTTGCTTTCTTAATGAGCACACTAAAAGTTCTTAATCTTATTATAGCCCTCAACTTTTTAAATGATATTAGTATATGAACCTCTGCTTCTGTCATAAAGAAGTAACAGGGACTGGATCTACCCTCCCACATTAAAAACTAGAAAACTAGACAAAATATATCAATAACTGTTTTTGCACATTGGACAACAGACAGCATAGGATTTTACACCATTGGAATTTACACCATTGGCTTTCTTGGTTCTCTAGTTGCAGAGGGCAGATTTGGGGACTTTTTAGTCTTCATAATCATGAGTCAATTCCTTATAATAAATCTCATTATACCTGAACCTATTGGTTCTGTTTCTCCGAAGAACCCTGACTGAGACACCGGGGTGGAGGAAGAACAGCAGCTTTGAGAACAGGTGTAGCGGAAGTAGCTGGGAGCCAGAAATACCCAAAACAAACCTCGAGCAGGGATTTCAAGTGCTAGATATGGGCAGAATGTAAGCTCCTCTCAAGCCTTCCTTGAGAATCCACATAAATGTTCGGGAGGCATTAAGTTTTATACTTTACCTGACAGGAGTCTGGAGGCTTTTTATTTCATTATTTATGGAAGAGGTGACTTTAAATATGTGAAAAGTTAGGTGACACTAAGTAGCTTATTGACACATTATCTCATTTAATTTTCATAATAATCCTGTGAGGTAAGGTATTATTTTCCCCACTTTATACACAAGGAAACTGAGATTCCCAAAGGTTCAGCGAAATAGCAGAAAAGACAGAGCCAGGATGTGGCCCGGCCACAACCAAGGCTGCCACATACTGGTCCCTTGAGGGGTCCCCAGTGAGTAATCGGCAGGCATATGAATAACTATAAGCAATATCAGCATGGAAATAGGAAGATGCAACTAGACTAAGAAATGACAATAAGAAAAATGCCTAATTTTGCTAGACCAGTCACAGAGGAGGAAACTATGATCTTATTTTTTTTCTTTTGCCAAATATTTGTTGAGCACTTAATTAATTCCTCTGCTCATGAAGAAACATTAACTCCTAAGCATATGCTTTATTTATAATCAGTAATAGCTTTCCTTATTAAACATTTAGCATTAAATACTATTTCTAGTAGAACATTTCATGCAAATTCTATGATAAATGCAGACCCATTCATTCTATAGCATTTATTTAGCATCTACTTTAAGGTTCTATCTAGATGGAATAGACAGACATAAGATATGGTTCTTACTCAAAATAGACTCAAAGGTCATCATATGCCAACTTGGTAAGTTTCCTGGAATGTCTAGTCATTCTGAAACTTATGCATCGTTCTCTGATCTTCAAGTTAATTTTACATCAAGATCTGGAATTTTATTTTCAATTCTGTTCTGGCACTTTCATGTACACAATCATTGCTGTAGTTGTCTTTTTTCTTAGAGTGCTGCTGAAGCCATTCCACACAGATTTCAACTCTGCTAAGTTATTAACTCTAAATTGACTTACATAAGGGATAGTTAAGAAATTAGCATCAAGAGAAAAAAATTAGCAACTATCATAGGCCAAACACTGGGCCCATGGTTGGCGTTACAAAGGTGAAGAGACAGACTTTCCCCCCAAGGAGATCACAATCTAGCAGCAGCAATAAAAATGGAAGCAAATGGCTATCATATAGTACAATATGTGCTACACTGGAAGTAAGTATGATGTTCTGTGGGGAAAGGATGAGTATGTAATTAATTTGGTTAGAGAGCCACAAATTACCAAAAAAGATAAATTTTTCCCCAAATTGCCATCATTTTATTGCTTATGTTACTTTAAAAGGCAACTACTCACACAGTGACTGGCATATAGCTGGTACTCAAAAAATTTTTGTTGATGAAAATATAACCAGGATGATTTTTATGTGTTTCTTTATTCTTTAGTCAGGGGGAAAAAAACCCAGCTTTTATAAGTATCATTTGATGAATAAAATTTCAGACTTCTATGTTGATAAATATGAATGTGTATATGCATGATGTAATATGTACGCATAAATAAAAACAAGAGAAGCTGCCATTTAAAAGTTGTGAGCTTCTGCTAAATATTTCAGTGATGATGATCTATAACCTCGGACAGATCTTCATTCATACAGAATTGTATCAGTGGACTATTTCAGTCACGTGAGATAAGGTAGAAGGTAAAACTGGAAACTTTCTAGGCTCGGCAGGGTAATACTCCCTTGTATGCAGAATTTAAGGATACCAGAGAAAAGGTGCTTAAATTCACATTAGAAGACTGCGAGCTTTCCTGGATGAAAGAGACTGAGATCCCATCTCCATCTTTTAAGACTGAATGCAAACAGAATATCTCCGCAGCACTGAGGAGGTCTCAGCTGAGGTCAGCTATTTGCAGAGTACACCAAAGGCTCTGAATAAGTCATTCAAGTTGACAGAAGAGATAGTCAAGGATTGCTGACCTTGGCTCAATGTCAGGACCTCAGCTGTAATGAGGGAGACTAGGTTTGAGCATATCAAGGGGCTGGTATTAGAATTTCCATTCTCTCCAATTACTCTATCAGTCTAACTTTGGTGAACTTTAAGGAGGGTGGTCATATAATTTATCATACAAACCAAGACATTTTTGAGAGTCAAAAGGAACACTATTAATAATTTTTGCTTTGGTAATAATAAGTGCTATGTGTATGAGTAAATCAATTGAAAAATTTAACACTGGGAGCCCAGAACAACATGGATAGGTCCCGCCTTAGCTGCTTGTATCACTGAGGGTACGTGGGTTGCATTTTTCCTCCCAACACTGTGAAGAATCACTGCAGTGCAGTGAATGGCTTGTATGAATGGCAATATAAGATGGAGCCTCAGTCAAGGCCAGCAACATAGCTTCAAGAAATCAGAGAGAACAGGACTACAATGTAAGGGGAGACAGCAGCAGTAAGTGGGGTATTTATTCGGAATGCCAAGTTTCAGACACCTCATGCTCAGTGGCTGACTTAAAGCCAAAGTAGCCTTTTCCAGAGCTATTAATTTCCTATGTGGTTGTGCAGTCCCCTGGCCTCTACACCCATACCCATCCTGAAGGTCTCAGGACTTAATGTCAGTCCTCAGAGATCATCTCTCCAGTCTCCGAATGTAAATTAAGTGTCCTCACTAGTGGCAGAACATAGGGGATAGTTAAAACCACAGAGCAGATGCTATTGCCTAGAAAGGATGTGTAAACTATGACATAAAAGAGAAGAAAGCTCTGGAAAACATAAATATTTAAAGGGATAGAAAAGAGGAGAGAAGTTAAAGATTGGTGGCTAAAATTGTAAAAGTTAACATTTTGGATTGATAGCTGTAAGCCAGGAATTTTATTAAGTACTTTTTCACATATTATTATTTATTTGTTAAATGTTTATTTATGTAAGTGAAATGCTACATGCTGATAATTCAGTTGTTAACAAGATGTACACATTAGCTGTCATCCAGTTTGTATAATATTATCTGGGGAAGAAGACACTGAATGACTATTTATACATGACTATTGAATGATAATGAAAAACTGTTCATACATTTTAACCTTGAACATCCTTGGGGACCTTAGAAAGCTTGTTTCCCATGTGGCTGTTGGAAAAGAAATGAAACATATAGGCCTCGCTAGCGGAAATCTCTGAAATGCCCCCTCCCATCTGTCCCTCTAGGCATACAGCCTGTTTCACTTAATTTACACATAACGGCTTTCTAATTATTGATTTAAGTGCCTTGCATGAGAGGTTGCCTTAGAAACTGGTTCAAAAACAGTTTAATGTTACCAAAAAAATCCCTAAACTTAGACCAGAAAATAGAGTAGAAAATTAAGAGAAAATAAGTTGGTGTCATTGTTAGAAGCAACGGTGTAATTGGCCCTATCAACAGTCACCAGCATGCACGTCTGAGCCTCGCCTCGAGCTGCTAAGATTTTTCTTCCCATGCATTCAAAAGGCTTCTCAAAAGAGAAGAAAGATTTCCAAGATTTTTTTCTCCCTTTTCCATTTGGAAATGTTTGTTTAAAAAAAAAAAAAAAA
>NW_012152396.1:3089666-3092058 GCF_000956105.1 Propithecus coquereli
AGACCTATCCTATTTAGTCCCTTTCACTCCTCAGCCTCCCCCACCCCTTTGAACTTTTAACTGGAATCCTTTCAAAACTGATAAAGTATGCTGTTAACATCCCTGAAATAAAAGCAGTAGAACAGGTCTCAAATGAAGGCAATATGCCCTACCAACAACGATTTCACTCCAATATGGTTAAAAATAGTAACTCTTTTTTCCCCATTGTAGACAGGAAATCATTAGCAGAAGAAGCACCAGCTTCAGATTTACTTAAAGATAACACATGAATAAAGTATCCAAAAAAGGTTTGGCTGTCTTAATGATTAACACATTTTATGACATTTCTTCAAATGATGGAGAAATACGACCCAACATCTTACTGCCGTCTGTGGTTCCTGCACATAAAAGATCCCTTTCCCTGACACAGAATTTCTGTCACCCTTTTATCCCTGCCCCTTTGCCAACTGTATTTTTATAATGTTCCTGATCACATTTAACTTTCACTGTGAGTTCTTTTGTCAGATCAGGCAAGGAAAAGAAACCCTACGATGAATACAATTTGAATGTGTGAAGGGAAAACTTTTGGGAGAAGAAAACCAGTTCATAACTGGTATTTGTCGGGGTAAAACTGTATGTGTATTAGACACAACGGAGTACACAGATAAACAAAATATAATATTTAATTTTATGTGTGTAGCAAATAGTAAGCTCAAATACTTGTTTGGTATAAATTTTAAACAGAAAAATTGCTCTTTTTTAATGTCAAAAGAAATGAATCACTAATAAGCTACAAGTCTGCTTGTAAGAAAAAAAATCACAAGGTTTAAAGAAATGGCTCAAATATTCCCAAATCCTCCCACTTGTCTCTTTTTAGTACCATACATATTATTACTATCACATTAAATGCCATCTAGTCTGTTATAATGTGATCCTTATGCTCCTAAAAACGCAGTTACCCAAAATTATGCTATGAAAACAATTGTTTCAGTGAAGGGAAAAAAAAGAGTTTCAGACTCAATAATAAATTTAGTTTTCCTGCAAGATTTTCAGTAATAAAGTTGGCTTTTTAATGGCTTTAAGTACAATGGTAAAAATGAAACTTCCAGGTCTTGCTAATTAACTAACTCAAGAGAAAAACTTCACTTTTACATTATTGTACAAAGATTAACACAATATTTCTTAGATTTTTATAATTATTTTTGCTCATTGTTATAAAGAAAAAAATCACAAAGCCAGATAAACTATTGCAAGCCAAAAGTATTTTACCCCCATATTCTGGGTGCTAGTTTTTATTATGTTTTATTGCATTATGACTAGATGTTCTATATAAGTTTATTCCTCTATTAATCATTACTTTTTAAGTTAGGAAAACTGGTATTTTTTTCTTAAAATGAGTATTAGCAAAAGAGTTAAAATATTAAAACCATCAATGATAAGGTTTCTCCTTCCTCCACAATGACCACAATGACCACAAGATTAAGAATGTAACAGATAATATGTACAAGGACTGTCCGGAAAGTATCCAGCCATATAACCATTCTTGTTATATTAACAATGAGGACATTTTAAGTGCAACTCTGGCTTGGGACTGGGGCCAAGGTATATGATATCTACTCCCTATCTCAAGAAGCCATCTGGAAATCATTATCAGTTGAAATCTAGAAAGGTACTATCATATTTGCAATTAACTTCAAAATAATTCGGCAGAGACAGTGAGGTATTATGAATATGCCAGTTAGTTTAAGCTTCGATTCTATAAGGTAAGCAATTACTCTGTAAGATTCAGATTCCAAGGATAGTTAGCAGGTGTTATTTCAGAAAGACCATACTCCAAGGGGGCCACTGCAGCATTTTGGTTAGCCATATCTCAGTCAACAGCTGAGACTTTGTTAACTAGCAATAGTAAATATTAGAAATGGTTTTTATTAGTGAAATTACTGGTTTGTTATTAATATTTAGCAAGATGAATGTTGGACATAGCCTTGAAGTATTCAAGACATGTGAATTTGCTAAAATATTTTCATGATCCTTCCTAAACACACCTGAACAAAGACTAAGAATCTTGGAAGCATCTGGCCTTCACGCTTATAGGGAATGCTCAGGCTTGATCCTTAAAGGTGCTGTCTCAATCTCTTGGATTAGGAGGAATTTCAGTTACCTTATTCCTGCTTCTGTATTGACATATATGTGCTTTGACCAAATCATGCTTCTAATGAGGTAGCCAAAGCATCTAAAAGGACAGGGGAGGCCGGCACGGTGGCTCACGCCTATAATCCTAGCTCTCTGGGAGGCCGAGGCGGGCGGATTGTTTGAGCTCAGGAGTTCGAAACCAGCCTCAGCAAGAGCGAGACCCCGTCTCTACTAAAATTAGAAAGAAAGTAATTGGACAACTAAAAATACATAGAAAAAA
>NW_012152396.1:3101668-3103800 GCF_000956105.1 Propithecus coquereli
TTCTGCGGCTAGACTTGCTTGACTTCCCCTACAGCAGGGCAGACTCTGCCCCTAGAGGAGGGGCGAAACGAGAGGACAGGTTTTCTGGACTGGAATGGGTGTTGGGCTCAGGCAACATCCCCTCCCCAGCCTGGCAGGGCAGGCTACACCCTGGGAGGTAGGGAGAAAGGAGAAAAGTCAGTTTCTCTGTGTGACTGGGGTGAATCTATGGGAACTTGGAACTAAGCAAAAGGGGACAGACTGTTTAATTGGACCAGTGGTTTGGTCTTGATCATCTGATAAGAACATAACACTAGGGCTCATGCTTGGCACCCAAGCCTCTGCCAGCTATGGGGCTTGCGGTTCAGAAAGGAAAATCTTGGCCAGAGTCCTCAGCAATTGCACCAATTGACATCCCCCACCGGGGGCTGCCTCACAAGTGTGGCAAAAGAGCCCTGAATAACATATTAGCAGGTCTCTCCTAGCAGCAGATCAAGCAACTACAGAAGGATATGCTCTCAGGCTTGCAGGCACCTGTTGCTCTTCTTACCCCACCTAAAGCAGCAACAGAGCTCAAGTAACCCTTGGGAGAGACAAGTCATTTCCCAAAGATTGGGGTACTGGTATACCCCATTTGTGGGTTTAAAGCCCAAAACAAAGGTATTGGAATATCTTGATAATTGACTCCTCCACGCAAACTACAAGCAACAAAACGGAGGGTAACCCCATAGTCCAACACAGTGCCTTCCTTCTCAAACTAGCAGAGGGCAGCGAAATCACTCACACAAGAGACTAAGCAAGGGGTCCAACCTTATTAATCTCCTTTGGCAAGAGGTGAAGACAACAGGTCAGAGACAACCTAACAGCCCAAAACACCTCTAAGGCAATACAGGACCAGAGCGCATCTCCCCAGCATTGTCAAGGAACGTCACTTCAGGGTCCTGGAGTTAAAGCCATAACCCAGCCCCAGCACCTCCAGTTCTTGACAAAGTAGCCTGATGAGAAAGAATCAGTGAAAGAACACTGGAAATATGAAGGATCATAGAGAAAAGTCTCCCCCAAAAGAAAATATTCAGTCTCCATCAATAGATAACAAATCACATGATATGATTAAATTGACAGAGGAAGAATTTTGAATATGGATTGTAAGAAAACACAATGGAATTGAAGAGAAAATAGAAACTCAACATAAAGAAACCACAAGAACAGTACAGGAAATGAATAAAAAAATTCTCTAAAGAGATTGAAATACTACAGAAAAACCAAACAGAAATCTTGGAAATGAAGGAGGCTTTCAAGGAACTTCAAAACACAGTGGAAAGCCTCAAGAACAGAATGGATCACGCAGAGGAAAGAATCTCAGAACTTGAAAATAATGCCTATGTGCTAAACAAATTAGATGAAGAAAAAGAACACAGAAACAAGAGACTAGACCAAAACATGCAAGAAATTTGGGATTATGTAAAGAAGCCAAATGTAAGAATCATTGGCATCCCTGAGAGAGAAGAAGAAAATACACAAGGGCTGGAAAACTTATTTCATGGAATACTGGAGGAAAAAATGCCTGTCCTGGTCAGAAATCTAGACATCCAGATACAAGAAGCACACAGAAATCCTGGGAGACTCAATGTGAAAACGCAATCACCATGTCATGTAGTTATTAGGCTGACCAAAGTAAACACTAAAGAAGCAATCCTCTGAGCAGTGAGGCGAAAGCAGCAAATAACCTACAAAGGAAAACCTAACAGACTAACTGCAGACTTCTCAACTGAAACTTTACAAGCCAGAAGGGACTGGGTGCCTATTCTTAATCTTCTAAAACATAATAAAGGCCAACCTAGAGTTCTCTACCCAGCAAAATTAAGCTTCACCTATGAGGGAGAAATAAACACTTTCCCAGACAGACAAACTCTGATGGAATTTGCAAAGACCAGACCAGCTGTACAGGAAGTATTCAGACCAGCATTACACACAGAACAGTGCACTAGACACTCTCCAAAGTAAAATAACTCAAGAGTTAAAGTCTAGAAACTGGTCTCCAAGATGGCTCAAGGAGTAAAACAAAACAATAGGAATTTACCTAACAATATGAAGGGAAATCTACGTCAAATATCAATCCTCTCAATAAATGTGAATGGCTTGAATTGTCCTCT
>NW_012152396.1:3103850-3109235 GCF_000956105.1 Propithecus coquereli
AATAAAAAAATAAAAGGACAGGGGGCTGGGACTTCATCAAGCTTACCTAACAAAATATATAAACAGTGTGTTTCATGAATTCATTTCTCCCCACTAGGGTCTGTCAGCATATTTTAGTATTTATTTAAATATTGATTATAGTGTGTCCCTGTATCTCAGCCATCCTTACATTATGTCATCGATTTTCAGACATTTTATATTCATCCATCGAGATTTAATGCTCATGTGTTATTCACTGCAGTGTCCTCGTTGCCAGCTATGTTTGTCATATATTAGGCATTCAGTAAATATTTGCTGAACAAGTGAATGAATATGTTTATGTGGCAAGGCTCACTGTTCATCATTGTTTCCTGTTCACTTTATCTCGTCTCTGGCTTGAGTTCTTAATTTTGATTCAGTTACATTTTATCTGGACTATCGCAAGCATTTTTCTCAGAGAGGTTACTTGGATAATTCTTGCTTTGAGTTGTTACCTATCCTTGGATATCTTTATTCAGATGACTAATATCTTGGCTGGATATGGAATTCTTGAGTTTCTGTCCTTCTTCTCTGATGTCGTTCCATTGTCTTTTTAGATTCCTATGTTTACAGATGATATTCCAGTGGCATTATGATTCGTTTTTTCCTCTCTAGATAATGTAATCTTTCTTTCTGGAAGGTTATAAAAAGTTTTCCTTTATGCATTAGCTTTTAAGAATCTTATCAGCAAATAATTGAATGATTGTCTTTTCTCATCACTCCAGCCTGTACTCCATGAGTGCTTTGAACATTCAGACTCATGACCACCTGCAGGCTGAAAAACGTTCCCCCAAAATTAAGCTATTGCTTCTCCTGTGTCTGCTCTCTTTTCCCCTTCTGAACACCTACTGCCCAGATATTCAGTGTCCTTGATCCACCCCTCAGTCTTTTATCTTTGATCTTATAATTTCCATCTAGTTTTTGCTCTATGATTAACATTATTTCTTATACTTGGTCTTCTGGATCTCTAACTTGTGTTTCAAAAGGAATCATTACTTCATGTACTGAATATGTTAGTTTTCAGATCATGTTTTTAAGCTACAGGAAGTCTTTTCTGTGCAGCACTTGGATGTCTTTAAGAACTTTTGTTCATTTAATTCAAGTGTTCATCTGTCTCCTCCCCAGTACTTCTGTTTCTGTACTTCCATGGCACATGTTCTGATGGCTCCATTTGTTTCTTTTCTTTTGGGTGACTAGACACTCTTGGGTGGGCTGTTATCTATCTTTGCAGCTATTTGGGACTTAGATTTTATTGTTGAAATAGCATAAAGCACAGTGAGAGGCAAAAGGTTTTCAGCACATGGGGCCTGTGGTGAAAATGCAGGGTACCAGGCACTGCATAATTTCCCTGCAACCTCCTACCCTGAATGGCCGGGCAGAAGCAAATTAGCCTTTCTGTTGTCTTTTGGTCTCTGGACACTTAGGGAGGTGATACCTAGAACACTTACTTGTAATTGAGGTAGATATTCCCTCAAGATTTTCCCAAGATTAACTACCCTTGCTTTTCACTCTGTAAGCCAAGGAAACCTGTACCAGTTCTCACCAAAAGGATCCCACACAGTGCCTAAGCCCTCACCATAGCCCAGGGCCCCCAGGCTCAACAGAATCCTGGCTCAAGAGAGTCAAGTCTCTTAAAATGAGAGCAGAAGACAGGGAGCTGCGTTCTGATCACCACATTCCTAGAATCACCTAAACTTACAGAACCACAGAACACTTTCACCAAATGACACCTATTACCATCATAATAACCAGTGTTTACAATTAAAGGTTTGCAGAACATACTTTGGGAAATGCAGACAACCGTCCCCTTAGGGAGCACAGCTAACGCAAACTGACTTGTCTGGTGAAAAAATTTTCACAGTACAGGCTTTGGTCATGATCACAGTCCTTTTGATAAACCAAGAAAGAAAATCACTGAAAAGGAAATGAAAATAAAATAAATGTCTTTAAGTTCACATGATGTTATCTGCATATTTAGAAAACAATTTCTAAATTTCTAAAACAATTTCCCACCACTATTTGGTGGGAAGTCAAATGAAGCCATACACAAATTTAATACTCAAAAGAGGAAAAAACTGGCATCGGGGCATTCTCTGCTCGCCAAGCTGAAAGAATGTTATTGAAGATCCCTTACATAAATGTTCCTTGACCTTTGAGTGAACCAACAGGTCTTAAAAGTTGCATTAGCCAAAGCAAATTCCCGTAGCAAATAAAGTTTTTAGATGAACGCATCAGATTTTTTTCCCTCTTCAGCCCAAAGAGGAATTACCATCAACCATCAGCAGGTGCAGCAAGTTAACATTTTTGGGTTTGTTCTCATAGACCGGTAAGTCTGTGATATAGAGCGAACATTGCTCCAGTTCTAGAAGGGAGACAGGGTCCAGGCAGCTGATGGGCAAATGACTTAAATGCTTCTTACAGGACTGCCACCTGAAACAACCTCTGCTCTAAACGTCCCGGCTCCATGTTCTCTGATCTTATAACTCTGGTTTGGGAACTTTTAGGACAGCTGAAGATGTGGGTATTTTAAAATCTATTACAAAAATGGATTATTTCAAATGATGTTTTATTTGGAAATTTAAAATGATTTTACACTATTTTAGATTTCTGTTACAAATAGGATTAGTAATCTAGAAGAAAATATTTATTGATTATTCTGTAATTTACAGAACTTTTCCATTAATTCTTTAGTCACATGTTTAAAAGGGACCATCTCATTTTCTAGATCATCTCTACTCCCTTCCTGTTCCTATATTCTGGGAATAGAGTATGCAAGCTGCTTAAAATTTCCTAAGCATTTATATGTCTGGAGTTTCATTGTTTATTTATCAAAGCATAACATCAATTTTACTTTTCACTTATCTAAATTTAAGACTGATGTTTATAGCAAAAAATTTAAAAGTCATACCAGAGGGGAAATGGCGGATTAGTGGCGCCCTCCTGGCTCTCTGCTCCCAGAGTGGGAGGCGAAGAACGCGGACAGCTACGCACAAGCGGGTCGCTCTCCCACAGGGACAGCATCGGGAATCTGCAGAGAAGCAGCGCGGGACAAGCAGCGCTGGAAAAAAAAAAAGGTGAATCGGAGAATCGATCACTAAGTTCGAGAGTGCGAGACACACAATAGGGAACAGAGCGTGGGATGGTCACGCCCGCTCGCCGGCCGGGCAGTGTGGTCGGACCCGCAGGAGGACGACTCTCCCTCCACCGACCTCCACGCCCGCTCAGGCGGGGAAGTGTCCGAAGTCAGTGCAAGGCTGAGGCACAGGCTGCCGGGCAGTGTGGAGAAGAGACACAGTCGGGGTTATTTTTGACTCTCCAGTGCGTGGCGCTAGGTCCGCACTGGGCAGGGGAGGGGCAGGTCTGAGCGGACACTTCCCGGATGGCGGGAGGGAGTGTGGAGACGGCTTCTCACTTCTGGCGCCCGCCAGGTCCCGACCAAGGGAGGTGACCGCCGAGGGAGAGGCTCTGCCCCTGGAAACCGCGGGAGACTCGGTGGGCGCAGGGTGGGACGGAGTCTGTGGGACTCTCTACTGGACCGGCGCGAGTCCGCGCATCAGGGAAGCGGAGGGGACGGCCAGCGGCTCGTTGACACAGCCTGCCAGGTCCGGCACCTGCTGGTCCCCCCAACATTTGCCTCCAGTGCTGGCTCTCCGTGGGTGGGCGGCAGCCATTTTGGGGGGTCCATAGCTTAGAAACTGGGGTGTTGCCGAAGGGGGCACCATCCCTTCTCCAGCCCAGCGGGGCGGGCCCAGGCAACAGGCTCAGGCGGCGCCACCGCCCCTGCCCGGCAGAGCACGCCCCACCCTTGGAGGACAGGAGGAACAGAGAAGCCGCTTTCAGAACATTCCATCCCCAGCCGCTTGCCTTTTCCCGCTAGTTGGTCCAACCCTGCCCTTGAAGGGGCGCAATAACAAAAGAAGCCGCTTTCCCGGCTGAGCAGCCCCACCGCGTCTTCCCCCCACTCCCGCCACTCCTACCCAGCACCTACCAAGCTCCGCCCTTGGAGGGCTGGAGTGGCGAGAGAGGCCGCTTTCTTAGCAGCTGCGGCCTTGGAGGAGCTTTTCCCTTTCGCAGGCCGTTTCTACCTCACGCTTACCAAACTCCACTCTTGGAGGGGCAGAGAAACGAGAGAACGGAGAGAAGCCGCTTTCTTGGCTGAGACCCGCGGTGGCCTGAGGCAGCGCCGCCCCTCCCCAGCCCGTGACTGGCTACTAGTACTTCCCGCCGACCCGGCTAACCCCGCCCTTGGAGGGGCGGAGTAAAGAGAGAAGCCTCTTTCTGCACAGCCGCCTCTGGCGGCGCCTCTCCCCCAGTTCTGCGGCTAGACTTGCTTGACTTCCCCTACAGCAGGGCAGACTCTGCCCCTAGAGGAGGGGCGAAACGAGAGGACAGGTTTTCTGGACTGGAATGGGTGTTGGGCTCAGGCAACATCCCCTCCCCAGCCTGGCAGGGCAGGCTACACCCTGGGAGGTAGGGAGAAAGGAGAAAAGTCAGTTTCTCTGTGTGACTGGGGTGAATCTATGGGAACTTGGAACTAAGCAAAAGGGGACAGACTGTTTAATTGGACCAGTGGTTTGGTCTTGATCATCTGATAAGAACATAACACTAGGGCTCGTGCTTGGCACCCAAGCCTCTGCCAGCTATGGGGCTTGCGGTTCAGAAAGGAAAATCTTGGCCAGAGTCCTCAGCAATTGCACCAATTGACATCCCCCACCGGGGGCTGCCTCACAAGTGTGGCAAAAGAGCCCTGAATAACATATTAGCAGGTCTCTCCTAGCAGCAGATCAAGCAACTACAGAAGGATATGCTCTCAGGCTTGCAGGCACCTGTTGCTCTTCTTACCCCACCTAAAGCAGCAACAGAGCTCAAGTAACCCTTGGGAGAGACAAGTCATTTCCCAAAGATTGGGGTACTGGTATACCCCATTTGTGGGTTTAAAGCCCAAAACAAAGGTATTGGAATATCTTGATAATTGACTCCTCCACGCAAACTACAAGCAACAAAACGGAGGGTAACCCCATAGTCCAACACAGTGCCTTCCTTCTCAAACTAGCAGAGGGCAGCGAAATCACTCACACAAGAGACTAAGCAAGGGGTCCAACCTTATTAATCTCCTTTGGCAAGAGGTGAAGACAACAGGTCAGAGACAACCTAACAGCCCAAAACACCTCTAAGGCAATACAGGACCAGAGCGCATCTCCCCAGCATTGTCAAGGAACGTCACTTCAGGGTCCTGGAGTTAAAGCCATAACCCAGCCCCAGCACCTCCAGTTCTTGACAAAGTAGCCTGATGAGAAAGAATCAGTGAAAGAACACTGGAAATATGAAGGATCATAGAGAAAAGTCTCCCCCAAAAGAAAATATTCA
>NW_012152396.1:3110895-3112832 GCF_000956105.1 Propithecus coquereli
AAGATCCAACAAGAAGACTTAACAATTCTTAATATTTATGCAGCCAACTCAGGAGCACCCAGATACATAAAGCAAACCCTGTCTGATCTAACTAGCATGATAAACAATAACGTCATACTAGCCAGAGACTTCAACACCCCCCTGAATGGACAGATATTCTAAACAGAAAATAAGCAGAGAAATAATGGACTTAAATAGAGCTCTAGAACAAAAGAGTTTGACAGACCTCTACAGAGCATTCCACCCAAATAAAGCCGAATATACATTCTTCTCATCAGCTCATGGAACTTCTTCCAAAATTGATCACATACTAGGCTACAAATCAGACCTCAATAAATTCCAAAAAAATAGAAATAATATCTTGTATCTTCTCAGATCATAGTGGTATAAAATTAGAGTTCAATTCCAAAAGAAATTCAAATGATTTCACAAAATCATGAAAATTAAACAATTTATTGTTGAATGTCTATTGGGTAAAGGGGGAAATACAGAGAGAAATCAAAACATTCTTTGAACTTAATGGGGACACGAATTACCAAAATCTGTGGGACTCAGCAAAAGCATTTTTGAGAGGAAAACTAATAGCATTAAATGCTCACATCCAAAAAGCAGAAAGCTCAAATATCAAAAATCTAACAAACAGTCTCAAGGAATTGGAAAAAGAAGAGAAAATCAACTCCAAACCTAGCAGAAGAAAAGAAATAACTAAGATCAAAGCAGAACTAAATGAAATTGAGAACAAAAGAACTATACAGAAGATCAACAAAACCAAAAGCTGTTTTTTTGAAAAGATAAACAAAATTGACAGCCTTCTTGCCAGACTGACAAGAGTTCAAAGGGAAAGGACTCTAATAAACTCAATTAGAAATGAAAAAGGAGCAGTCACAACAGACACCATGAAAATACAAAATATTATCTTTGAATACTATGAAAACCTATATGCTGAAAAACTACATAAAGTGAAAGAAATGAACAAATTCCTGGACACATACAACCTCCCTAAGTTCACCCAGGAGGAAGTAGAATTCCTGAATAGACCAATATCCAGCACAGAAATCAGAGGAGTAATTAAAAACCTTCCAAAAAGGAAAAGTCCCAGACCAGATGGCTACACTTCTGAGTTCTACAAAACATTCAAAGAACAACTCATACCTATACTACAGAAATTATTCCATAACATTGAGGAAGATGGTATCCTCCCTAACTCATTCTACAAAGCCAACATCATCTTGATACCAAAACCAGGAAAGGACACAACAAAAAAAGAAAACTACAGACCAATATCCCTCATGAATATTGATGCAAAAATCCTCAACAAAATTTTAGCAAATTGAATCCAACACCATATCAAAAAAATAATTCACCATGACCAGGTGGGCTTTATACCAGAGATGCAAGGCTGGTTCAATATATGCAAATCTATAAATGCAATTCACCTCATAAATAAAAGCAAGAACAAAGACCATATGATTCTCTCAATTGATGCAGAAAAAGCATTTGACAAAGTCCAGCACACTTTTATGATAAAAACTCTTAGCAAAATAGGCATAGACGGGACATACCTTAAAATTATCAAATCCATATATGATAAACCCACAGCCAATATCATTCTGAATGGGGAAAAATTGAAACCATTCCCTCTTAGATCTGGAACCAGACAAGGATTCCCTCTATCCCCACTTCTATTCCACATAGTGCTGGAAGTCCTTGCCAGGGCAATTAGACAAGAGAGAGGAATTAAGGGCATCCAAATGGGGTCAGAAGAGATCAAACTCTCACTCTTAGCTGATGATATGATATCTAGAAAACCCCAAGGATTCAACCAAGAGACTCCTGGAATTGATAAAAGAATTCACTGAAGTCTCAGGATACAAAATTAATACACACAAATCAGAGGCATTCTTATATGCCAATAACAGTCAAGCCAAAACTCAAAT
>NW_012152396.1:3125602-3128539 GCF_000956105.1 Propithecus coquereli
CTCATATATCTTTCTTGTCTTTCTGTCTTTATTCATGTATGTTTCTCTTTCCCAACTCTTGAGTTTTTATATCCCTCAATAAAATATGTCAAAGTGCTATGTATACAAACTGTATCTAGTTCCTGGCAAGCACATAAATCACAAAATTATTGTTGAAAAGTTATCCATAAGCATAAGCACTTAATTTTAAATCTTGAATTAAGCTAGCCAAATAATAGTATTATGATATTTATTCCCAGCTTTAAAAATTATAGTATGTGGGACTCTAGGCAATTCTGAAACAGAGTAAAATCATTATAATCCCGAAAATAACAAACTGGTGCTTTGGGTGATGAAAGTATTCTGGTTATGTTCATAAAACAGGTTAACAGAGAAAATTCATTGTTCAACCACCATGTCCAAGTAAAATTGTGTGTTGACGTTGATTTATGTTTACAAATGTATGGCGAGTTCTTTCAGCACAGGATCTTTTCCCAGACTCCTTAAACCGGCAAAGTTTCTATTGATTTCATTTTGCTTCTTTGCCATTAGATCTGGGGCCTACGACATACATAGTACAGCAAGTTTCAACTTTTCTTAAAGTTTGGCATTGCTGTCACTCTATGGCTCTTAAATGTCAGCAGCTTCCAAAAATGTAACTGTATACTAATCAAAATCAGTATTTTTGATATGCTATTTTTTAACTCCCTGAATGATAACCAGAATATAAGAGATTTAACAAGTGAGAGTATAAGTACGGGGCATATGTCTTTGGTATTTAACACTCCTTCTTATGTGGTCCTGAATAAGATAAGAGATGCAGCTACTTGTCCCTTTACGCCCTGAGTAACTCTTGGTGCCTGCGTTGGCTTTCTCAGTTCACCCCCCCAGATCCACCTTCTCCATCCTGCTCTGTGCCCTTACGAGCTGAACTGTGTAGATTCTATCAATGGGCTCCCTTGCCCTCTGCCCCTCAGTTGGGTTTGTGCAATGGGGAGCATTGATTCTAAGTAGGTTTTCAGCATCATATGACAGTGATTTATTTATTCACTCATGCACAATAGACATCTATTGAGCACCTACTATGTGATACATTCTGTGCTAGTCATTGGAGATCCACTGATAGCCAGATAAATGTAGAGTTTGGATCCAATGGTCCTAACATTTTCCCTTATGAATCCCATGTTGAAAGTATTGGTCTATAGACTGTATTTATTAAGTGATTTTTCTATTTTTAAAAATTAATCAAAGACCATTAACATATGAATAGATTTTAAAATGTGGCATAAAAATACCATGGAATATTACTCAGTCATAAAATGAAATGAAGTACTGACACATCTTATAGTGTGGATGAACCCTGCAAATATTATGCTATGTAAAAGAAGCCAGACATAACAGGTCACACATGTTGTGGGTCCATCTACATGAAACATCCAGAAAAGGTAAATTAAAGACAGAAAGCAGACTGGTATTTGCCAGAGGCTGGTGGGAGCAGGAAATGGAGTGTGACTGCTTCATGGGTATAGAGTTTCATTTGAGGTGATGAAAAGGTTTTGTAACCAGATAGAGGGAGTGGCCGCATCTCACTGTGAATGCAGGAAATGTTAACGAACTGTATACTTTAAAATGGTTACTTTTATGTTATGTGAATTTCACCTCAATAAAAAGAATTAATCAAAGATAAGTATACTGGCCAATCAGCATTCTATCAATAACGATAACCAAAGATTACCATACTAAGATGACTTTCTTACAGATAAAAGGAAAAAAATGATGCTTTAATTTGTTTGTAAACTAATCTTTTGTCCTTATTAATGAGATAGCTTTCTAATTATTGGTTATATATCCAAATTATCTTTAAAAAATAAAATGCTATTGAGAGGTTGCACAAGCATTCCAGGCACTATACCATGTTCCATTATAAATTTATATATTATTAGGTTTATATAATAAAAATAATAATGACATTAAGAAGAAGAATCACAACAGTAACTTTATCATCAACAACCACTATAACGTCTAACATTCATTGAGCTGTTAGTATTGCCAGCAATTGGGCTAAGGACTTGACAAGAATCATTTCATTTAGACTTCATAGTAACTAACATATGAGGCACTATTACTATCCTAATTTTTCAGATGATGACACAGACTCAGAGAGGTCAGATAACTTGACTAAGAACAAAATCTAGCAAAATGCAAAGCCAGGGTTTCATCAAATGTACTGTCTCCAGAAGCATGCATGTTTAATTTCTCTGCTAAATTGCTATACATAAAGCCTTGGTGAGTTTGCTAAGATTCATTTAGTTTTCCTGATGCCAGACAATTAAAACACTAACAGAAAGAAGTTTCTAGTCCAAAAAGTGAGAGCCAGACCATTTTCTGTGGTAGCCCAGAGTCCTAAAAAGCTCCAACTTGGTATATTGACCAGTTGATATACTCAATGTTTCTATCTAGTTATTCTTTAATGTTAAATACATGAATCTTTAAAATATTGGGAATGATACACCCAAAATAGAAAATCTATTAGAAATGATCTCTTAATAAATATTATTTTATTCAATAGTTTATTTAGTGAATCACTAATATGTCTGAGTATCACATCTTTAAATAGGTTTTTCAATTTTAGACACATAAAAGTATCCTTAAGACATATTCAATTTTGACAATAAAAGCAACAGCAATGTGGGGTCTGTAAAGTTGTACCACCCTGGACAACTGTTCTGATCCCCTTTGCCCCATAGTTAGAGTGACGGTGAAGAGACAAAACTTCTTGCATGTTTTCTCCAAATTGACGTAATAGCAAAGTTCTATTATGCCTTTAGCCTCAGTTTTACAACGTGCATGCTGTTTTTAAAAATGGTTGTAAGATAAAGCTTACATTCATTTAATCCTTAAGAGAAATACGTCAGTATTATGGTCAAACATTAGTTCATTGAAATGTTTAAATTGTCA
>NW_012152396.1:3128589-3131368 GCF_000956105.1 Propithecus coquereli
TAGGATGTTTGTAATTAAAATGGACATTCAAGTTTCCAATTCCCCCATAAATTTGACCCTTTCCTATTCATATCAAATCTCCTGTAATCTCCATTGTAATCTTTATTGTCCTTAAAACATGAAAGATAGCCACTGACACCCTGCCTCAGTTTGGCCCCCCCAAAAGCAGACTCTGATGAAACAAGGATTTTTCTTTTCTTTCTTTTCTTTTCATTTTTATTTTTTTTAGACAGAGCCTCACTCTGTTGCCCAGGCTAGAGTGCCATGGAGTCAGCCTAGCTCACAGTAACCTGAGACTCCTGGGCTCAAGCGATCCTCCTGCCTCAGCCTCCCAAGTAGCTGGGACTACAGGTGTGCACCACCACATCCAGCTAGTTTTTCTATTTTTAGTAGAGAAAGGGTCTTGCATTTCCTCAGTGTGGTCTCAAACTCCTGACCTCAAGTGATCCTCCTGCCTTGGCCTCCCAGAGTGCTAGGATTACAGGTGTGAGCCACCACACCCGGCATGAAACAAGGATTTTTAGTGCAAGCAATTTGTTTGAGAGGTGATCCTGAAAACACTGGAGTGGGGTGGGGGAAGTGAAACAAGGACAGCCAATAAAGGGTGAATTGTCATGTAGGTGACTGGGACTGATTCCTGTGGGAAAACAGTGTAAAAGAGGGTTTCCTCACCCAAGGAGTAAAGGAACCAAAGAATTTATCCACCAGCTCCAGAAAGCAATTGGTGATTGACCCCCGGAAGACGGTCAATTTCCTGGCCATGTGCCCAAGCAGAGTGGCCACCCTTGGCTTTGGAGAAAATATCAAAGAGATGACGATTTGGACTGTCTCCAGGCTTACATTCAGAGGGTAAGAGTGGGGCACAAAAGCAACATACAGCTCAGGCATCGGCTCTGCACTGGAAGCCTTGGTAGAGACCCATCAGCAGTGAGGCTCCGATTTCAACTCTCCTCAGAGTAACAAACATGGAATTAAATAGCAACAATTCCCTTCCCAGAAATAACAAGCCAACACCGACAGAGAAAAAGGATTTTCATAATAGCTGCTCCTTATTTATAGTTTGCTTCTAGGATTGTGGGCTAGAAAAATACATAAATGGATCACCTAAAGAAAAGTGTTGCTTACAGAGGTGACCCTGACACGGTCTTAGTGTTCTCAAAAGAAGAATCTGCAACTTTGATTTAATATTTTAAATGTTTTTGACTTCGAGCAATAAAAAAAGCTTACATTTAGTGGACATATACTATACATCAGAGTGCAAAGCTGAGTTCGTTTAATCCTCCCAATCACTTCATGAGGTAATTACTGCTATTATCTGTATTTTTCCTATGAGAAAACTGGAGGTCAGATGAGTGAAGGAATCTACCCAAGGTAATCTATGTATTGCTAGTAAGTGTTTGGAGCTAGTACTCTAATCCAAGTATCTTTGAACCCAACATACATATCCTTAACACATATTCATTAAGTTCATAAAGCTAAATTATATTCAATTCTTTAGCCATTCCTCATATATCTTTCTTGTCTTTCTGTCTTTATTCATGTATGTTTCTCTTTCCCAACTCTTGAGTTTTTATATCCCTCAATAAAATATGTCAAAGTGCTATGTATACAAACTGTATCTAGTTCCTGGCAAGCACATAAATCACAAAATTATTGTTGAAAAGTTATCCATAAGCATAAGCACTTAATTTTAAATCTTGAATTAAGCTAGCCAAATAATAGTATTATGATATTTATTCCCAGCTTTAAAAATTATAGTATGTGGGACTCTAGGCAATTCTGAAACAGAGTAAAATCATTATAATCCCGAAAATAACAAACTGGTGCTTTGGGTGATGAAAGTATTCTGGTTATGTTCATAAAACAGGTTAACAGAGAAAATTCATTGTTCAACCACCATGTCCAAGTAAAATTGTGTGTTGACGTTGATTTATGTTTACAAATGTATGGCGAGTTCTTTCAGCACAGGATCTTTTCCCAGACTCCTTAAACCGGCAAAGTTTCTATTGATTTCATTTTGCTTCTTTGCCATTAGATCTGGGGCCTACGACATACATAGTACAGCAAGTTTCAACTTTTCTTAAAGTTTGGCATTGCTGTCACTCTATGGCTCTTAAATGTCAGCAGCTTCCAAAAATGTAACTGTATACTAATCAAAATCAGTATTTTTGATATGCTATTTTTTAACTCCCTGAATGATAACCAGAATATAAGAGATTTAACAAGTGAGAGTATAAGTACGGGGCATATGTCTTTGGTATTTAACACTCCTTCTTATGTGGTCCTGAATAAGATAAGAGATGCAGCTACTTGTCCCTTTACGCCCTGAGTAACTCTTGGTGCCTGCGTTGGCTTTCTCAGTTCACCCCCCCAGATCCACCTTCTCCATCCTGCTCTGTGCCCTTACGAGCTGAACTGTGTAGATTCTATCAATGGGCTCCCTTGCCCTCTGCCCCTCAGTTGGGTTTGTGCAATGGGGAGCATTGATTCTAAGTAGGTTTTCAGCATCATATGACAGTGATTTATTTATTCACTCATGCACAATAGACATCTATTGAGCACCTACTATGTGATACATTCTGTGCTAGTCATTGGAGATCCACTGATAGCCAGATAAATGTAGAGTTTGGATCCAATGGTCCTAACATTTTCCCTTATGAATCCCATGTTGAAAGTATTGGTCTATAGACTGTATTTATTAAGTGATTTTTCTATTTTTAAAAATTAATCAAAGACCATTAACATATGAATAGATTTTAAAATGTGGCATAAAAATACC
>NW_012152396.1:3131418-3133611 GCF_000956105.1 Propithecus coquereli
TAAAAAAAATTTTAAAAAATAAAAAAATAAAAGTCATACCAATTAGGCCCAAATTTCTTTTCAAGTAATAATAGATAATTTAATGACAAACCTATCTGTTCAAGTAATTAAGTTCTGAAGACAAATATTAAGCTTCAGAAAAATTAAATAGTTCAAAAATACTGAGGGCAAAGCAGGAAAGCTATTGTAGTATTTTCTTTATCTAAGGCTTTTATAAAACAGGAATTTTGAGGTGCTATAGAATTACAATGGTGCTATATGAGGGCTCCAAGAGTAACTGATTCATTACAGGCTAAAACCCACTTACTCTGCAGCACTGGCATTGCCATTTTTGTCTTAAGCAACTTTTTATTCTCTCTTCCTCTGTTGTATGCTTTTAGTAGTTGCTAAGGATGAATTTGATGGAAAAAACAAACAAAAAAAAACTCCCCAAATCCAAAATACTTTCGGTAGACTTCACCAAAATAAATAACGAAAACAAATGACTTTCAATATGATGATTTCGCCTTCTGGTTTCTTCTGAATTCAGTTGGTCCCGGATAAGCAGAACTGAGCAAGTAGGCCTCCCTCTCCACTGGCCTCCACATACTGCCTCCCTAACCCAGGCGATGTGACCACAGCAGCTTCTGTCCACTCCATATTTGCTTCTTTCAAAAGTATAATACAGTGGTTAAGAGCTTTGGAATCAGGCAAACGTGATCTCCAAACCTTAAAATTTTCTAGACCTCTTCAAAGCCTTAATGTTCTCATCAGTAAAAGGGCCTAACAATAGTCCTACCTCACAGGCTTAATGTGAGGATTAAACAGGATGACGTTTGTAAAGAGTCTAGCATAGTGTCTGTCACATGATAATGACTCACGAATGGTAACTAAAAATATACAGCCTCACTTACAAGTCTCTTTTCTTCTTCCTTTTCTCCTTCTCCTGGAGACACGTAGAAAAGAAAGTGTTGGGAAGAGCCATCGCACTTCCTTTTACTGATGGTTGAAGCCCTTCTCTCTCCTCTCATCTGCTCTACAATTAAGGATGCAAGACTTTTCACAATCAGGCCCTTCCCTCTCTCTCAGCCACTTCTGCACTCAACAATGAACTTTCCTCCAGCTGTCCTCCCAAACACTCCAAGTATCTTCAAGCATCTACGCAAGTTGTTTTCCTGCCTAGAATACTCTCCTTACCCTTTTTCCACCAAAGTCCTGCTCATACATTGATACGAATCAAATATCACTTACTTTGTGAATTTGAAGTACACCTCTATCAGCCTTCTGAGCTCCTCTCCTGTCTATACTCCAAAAGCACTTTGCGCTCAGCTTTCTTAAGTCACAGATCACCTTGAAGTTTGATCATGAATTGCTGTTTGTCTTTCCCAGAAGAATATGAGTCTTTCCAAGCCAGGATCCCTTGCTTATGACCCTAGAGTTTAGCCCAGTGTCCAGTATTTAGCATTCAATAGGATGTTTGTAATTAAAATGGACATTCAAGTTTCCAATTCCCCCATAAATTTGACCCTTTCCTATTCATATCAAATCTCCTGTAATCTCCATTGTAATCTTTATTGTCCTTAAAACATGAAAGATAGCCACTGACACCCTGCCTCAGTTTGGCCCCCCCAAAAGCAGACTCTGATGAAACAAGGATTTTTCTTTTCTTTCTTTTCTTTTCATTTTTATTTTTTTTAGACAGAGCCTCACTCTGTTGCCCAGGCTAGAGTGCCATGGAGTCAGCCTAGCTCACAGTAACCTGAGACTCCTGGGCTCAAGCGATCCTCCTGCCTCAGCCTCCCAAGTAGCTGGGACTACAGGTGTGCACCACCACATCCAGCTAGTTTTTCTATTTTTAGTAGAGAAAGGGTCTTGCATTTCCTCAGTGTGGTCTCAAACTCCTGACCTCAAGTGATCCTCCTGCCTTGGCCTCCCAGAGTGCTAGGATTACAGGCGTGAGCCACCACACCCGGCATGAAACAAGGATTTTTAGTGCAAGCAATTTGTTTGAGAGGTGATCCTGAAAACACTGGAGTGGGGTGGGGGAAGTGAAACAAGGACAGCCAATAAAGGGTGAATTGTCATGTAGGTGACTGGGACTGATTCCTGTGGGAAAACAGTGTAAAAGAGGGTTTCCTCACCCAAGGAGTAAAGGAACCAAAGAATTTATCCACCAGCTCCAGAAAGCAATTGGTGATTGACCCCCGGAAGACG
>NW_012152396.1:3144086-3146832 GCF_000956105.1 Propithecus coquereli
ATTCCCCTTTCATTCACCGTTTCACTTTCCATCATTTCAGTTACTCCGCATTCAACTATGGTGGGAAAATATTAAATGAAAAATTCTAGAAATAAACAATCCATAAATTTTAAATTGCAAGCCATTCTGAGAAGTGTGATGAAACATGGTGCCATCCTGCCGCATCCCACCCAGGACATGACTCCTCCCCTCGTCCAGTTTATCTGCATTGTAGATGCCACCCACTCATTAGCCAATCAGTAGCCCTCTCAGTTATTACATCCACAGTCTCAGTATCACAATGCTTGTGTTCAAGTAGCCCTCATTTTACTTAATAATGGTGCAAAAAGTGCAAGAATAGTGATTTGCATATGTCAAAGAAAAGCCATAGAGTGCTTCCTTTAAGTGAAAAGGTGAAAGTTCTCAATAGGAAATGAAAAAAAAATCGTATGCTGAGGTTGCTAAGATCTATGGTAAGAACAAATCTTGTATACATAAAATTGTAGAAAGTATATTGTTACAATTGTTCTATTTTACTTTGAGTTGCTATTGTTAATCTCTTCTTGTGCCTAATTTATAAATTAAACTTTATCATAGATATGTATGTATAGGAAAAAAACATAGATATATAGGGTTCAGTACTATCCGCAGTTTCGGGCATCCACTGGGGGTTATTGGAATATATCCACCCTCAGATAAGAGGGGGCTGCTATAAACATTTATTAGAACAGAGCTATGCTCATTCATTTGCATATCGCCTATGGTTGTTTCATTCCACAATGGCAGAGTTTAGTAGTTGTGACAGAGACCATATGGCCCACAAAACCTTGTATTATGTGGTCCTTTGTAAAAAAGGATTTTCTGACCTCACTTTAGAAGAAACAAAAAACATGTATTAGTGGACAGCTAGCTAACTTGGCCATACTAAAGTGGTAAAATTGGATGGAAAGAAAGGTGGGTTTTAAAAGGCTGTAATTGAGTTCTATTTTTTTAAAAGCTTTTAATATAGTTGTAGTGGTTATCTGTTTATGCATTAAAAATTACCCTAAAACATAGTGATTTATAACAATAAACATGTATTATTCAGTTTCTGTGTGACAGTTTCTGTGGCTTGTCTGGGTGTTCCTGGCTTAGATTTTCTCATAAGTTTGCAGTTAGGATGTTGGAAGGGGCTGACGTCTCATCTGAAGGTTTGACTGGAATTGAAGAAGCCACTTCCAGATGGTTCACTCAGATGGATGTCTGCAGGAGGCCTCAGGTCCCTGCCACATGAGCTTCTCCTAGCATGGCAGCTAGCTCCTTCCACAGTGAAGTGTGTGTGTGTTTGTGTGTGTGTGTGTATGTGTGAGAGAGAGAGAAAGAGAGAGAGAATGAGAATAAGCAGTAAGCCACAATGCTTTTTATATCATCTTCAAAGTCTCACAGTGTCATTTCTATTATATTATTTTTATTAGAGGGGATTCATGAAGTCTATTCCAGCCAACACTCAAGGGAAGGGAAATTAGTTTTCACCTTTGAAGGGAGGAATATCAAAGAATTTGTGGTCATTAAAACCACCACAACAGTACTTGAGAGAAACAAATGAAAGCAGACAATCTGTCTTCAGATAATGCTAGGGAAATAAACCTGGTAATTATGAAATCACTATATGTTATTTGACCAGGAAAAAAGTATTACAGGCCTATGTTAGAGATGGCAACCAGGTTTTAGCTGTCATCTGTTCCAGCTAATTGATAGTGGTTGCCTGGAGTACTATGCTCAGAGATTCTGATTGATAACTATCAAGTCCACATATTTCCTATCATTGGAATAAAAGAAACGTAGAAGTTCAAACAATGGGAATTTGGAGAAAAAGCAATTTGTGAGGTATGTTCAAGTCTCCAGAAAGCTTATAGGGCCACGGCAGCTTTCCCAGGACGTTTCTCTGAAGTAGGGCTTCCCACGAGATTTCTGTTCTCTCCCCACCCCCCTTTTCTCCCAACAAGCCTTCCTTCTTTCAAAAAGTATTTATTGAGCACCTATGGGTTAGACATAGTTACTCTGGCTGACAGAGATAAAATGAGGAATAAGATAAATGTCTTGATCCCATGGTAATACAGGAATTTCTGTCTTCTGCAAAAAGTTGGTAAAATAGGAATTTCCGTCTTCTACAAAAAGTCTTAAATTTCTGCTTTCCAAAAGTCATACGTTTTATTTCTGATAACTACATAATTGCACTAGATATTCTAGATTAATATTAAATAATAGTGGTTATTTTTCTTATTTATGATCCTGTATTGCAGGGTTTTCCAGAGTATACATCACAGAACAGTATTTCCACTGGGTATTAATAGTTGTAACTGGAATAGAAGGGTCCCATGATCACATAGACTGAGAAATGCTGAATTAAACAAAGTTAAACAGATTTCTCTGCTGTGGACAACTTTAATGTGCCCGTGAATCACCAGGAAAAAGATAGTATAACATGCTGTATTCCACAAAGTTGTTTGGGTTTAAAATGTTGTATGTTTTGTTTTGCTTTTACAATAGGCTTGTTCAGGAGGTCTGGCCAATGCTGCTGGAGGGAATCTAACGTCATTAAGTTTCTTTATCTCCCTCTCGGCCCCACTGGCTCTCTTTTGGTCTCCAAGATCTTAGAGTTCATTGCAACACATAAATGTCCATTATTACAACAATATACAAATCCTAGTTGAAAAGGAAATAGTGGTAATTACTGTCACAGAGTAATTCTTTAATGTCAGAGTATTTTAAACCCATACAAGTATGT
>NW_012152396.1:3147077-3148981 GCF_000956105.1 Propithecus coquereli
TAAGAATCCAGGAAAATCAGAGAGAAATGAAAACATGACTAAAAAGTATGACATCTTCAAAACTTTTTTTCTTCTACTTTGTCAAACTTTTCATAGGTTTACCTTTGGTTTCAGGTAAAGTTTCCTTCTTTTGTCTAAATAGGCCACCCCATCCCCTCCAACTGTAAGTTCAGCTCATGCTCCCAGAATAGGATCCTTTCCGGTAGGGCCTTCACTTTCCATTTAATACCCTCTGTTACTCTTCTCCAAAATCCCTGTAACAAATATTAACTTACATGCAAGGAAAGCAAGCAGAGTTTCAAAATGGGCCAGGGGCAGCATTCTTAAAAATAACTCTGAGGAACAACAGTCATATCCAATAAAAACATGAGCAGAATTCAGAATAGTTACAGTGTGGGATTTGTACATTTATCTGCTCTTTGAAAAGGTAAGATAAACACGAAAAATTCCAGAAAATCCAAACCAAGAGTCACCTGCCATCACCACCACTCTGCCCTTTCCCATAAATAGTTGCTGGCAGAGGCAGGAGGGAAGTCTAAGTTTCTTGCCTCCTGAAGTGACAGGCACATTCTTTCCTCATTCACCAAGCTGCTTTTCTCCCTCCGAAGCTCCAGCTGTTCTCAAAACCCAGACATTGTTCCCTTCGCTGGCCGGCCTCTGGCTCTAACTCTCAGCCAAGACTGCTTCTCCTTGAAACCTCTCGGGGACGCTAACAGCCAGGACTTGGAAGACTGTGCCTACTTAAAGTGAGTTGAGTTTTTGGCAGAGGGAGAAAGAGGGAGAGAAAGGGGGAGAGAGATGAATGGGAAATACTTTGTGTCAGCACAAAAACTCAAACCACTGTGTTTGGACAATGCCTGGTGCTCTGGCGCTGCAAGTGACGGCTGACGATTCTCGTAGTGGTTTTCAGACTTCGAGACTGTGGGATCTCTTTTCACTGTGGTTCACAGCCTGGGACCCCCAGGGTCTACTGTGGAAAATGTGAAATACTCACAAGATAAATATGTCTGTTATGACTCCAATTTCTTTCTGTTATCATATGAACGTGAATACCCATAGGACCATGAGGTACTTCGGGGAGGATTTTTAAACTCATTCATTTATAGAAATAAGCTCCACAAAGGACAATGTGAATTAATTCTTCCTCAGAGATTATAAGACGTGGATTATTTATGTTTTTCCAAATTAATATTGTTCCTCCCTTGGCCATAAGTGTGAAAGAGGAGGGAGGAAGGGGATAAAAGATGCATTTGTTCACTTCCAAATCCAAGGAAATCAACACTCAGAAGAGAAGGCAAATAGCTGCAAATATGTAGAAATTCTGGTTTTTAAAAAATGTGAAAGCTATTCCAGGTCCAGACTATCCTGACCTGGCAAATAACCAAGAACGGTTTTTTTGTTTTAACTCCACACAAAGCTGTTAACCACTGTCAACGGTGCTTCTTGAAGGCACAACTCATTAACTTGTCATTACAGTAAGAAGAGATGCTGGCCAAGAGCTAACCAGTTGAATTAGTTAGAATATAAATTTGGTGATGTGTGAAAGAGGCCTAAAAACAGAGGATTAAACAAGACTGTAGGTTTTTCTCCTCATTCTCCTAACAGTATAGCTGCACACAGTCCAGAGCCAAGAATTCTGGCTCTTTCTGTCTATTTGTTCTACCATCCCCAAACCATTTCTGTCATCCACATGGTTCAAGATGACCTTCATTCCTGCCAGTAAGAAATAGGAAAAGGGAAAGAAAAGAGGGAGAGTTCACCACTTCCCTTTATGAGTATGACTCAGAATTTGCACATATCATTTCCTCCTATATTCCACTAACCATAACACGGTCACATGACCAGAGTCTGAAAAAATATTGTCATTATTTTTGGCATCCAAGTGCCAGCTAAATATCAAGAAT
>NW_012152396.1:3164391-3166426 GCF_000956105.1 Propithecus coquereli
TCTAATAAATAAAATCTTATTTTTAGCATCTTCCTTTTCTGTACTTTTTCATGTTTTCTGGCTCTTTTTGAAATGTTCAGCAGCCTCCCCTATCCCCCAAATGCCTTCTCCGCCACTTCCCTTAACAAGGGAGCTTCTGTTGGCCCACCCCTTTGGAGACCTACGCCACCTTCATGAACCCACCAACTTATATGAGTCCCATTTCCACTGGCCCTGTCCACTGGCTAGGTGCTTTTCAGCTATCTATTTCCACTTAGACACTTTAATAACCTACCTAAGTTCCAGCTTCGCACCTGTAAATAGTGATAATACCTCTTCTTATAGTCATTGTGAGGATTAAAGAAAGTAACAGATACAAAGCAGCCAAATTAAGGTGCCCACCACAGAGTTGCCCCCATTACACCATCCCAATAGCAGCATTAATAACAGTACTAAAAATACTCAAATACATATATGTGTATTTTAACAAAGTTTTGGTCAAAAGAGCTTTCAAGAAACAGAAAAGACCCATGGAAAAGTTATTTGAGCCAGAGCAAATGGTAAAGAGTGTGAAGTAAGAAAATGAGATTCAGAGGCTAAGGGATTGTGCTCAATCTCTCAACTGGTTAATGGCAGAGCAGAGACAGGAACCCCAATCTCTGGGCTCTGAGTGTGGTGCTCTCTGCATTTGAACGTCCCCATCAGTGCGCAGGGTTTGCATGGGTGGCTTTGTAGCACAGCTGTCTCAGAGGAAATCCCTTCTTGGTTTTCCTCATTGCTGTACACATCCTTCCTACAATTCCATGGCTCCATGGACATTTGACCACCCACAGCACAAGAATAACTTTCCTTTTGCCATTGGCTCTTAGCACATACAAATTGCTAATCCTTTCGTAAACTGCTAGGTGAACCTCAAATTCTCATAGGACTCATATTTCCTCCAGAGGACTTATTATGTAAATAGACATTCTCTCTGTGGAACTCTGTTCTGCCTGCTCCTCACTGGAACAGTTCAGTGCGAAAAAGGATGACCACTCCTAACTTTATCCTCCAAACTACCTCTGTCTATCCTGTGGCCTAAAATTAAAGTAAGATCACCATCAGGTTTTTTCCAACCTTTTGTAGCAAGATTGAGAAGGGAAAGGGTGGGTTTTATTGGACACTGAGAGGAAGGTTCCTGTAACACCCGCATAAAGAGGTAATGTGGGAAAGCCAAAGCAAGCAGAGGGATTTGAAACCAGCTGGAATACAGCCAGGAAAGAAGTTAACACCCTGGGCTTTCCATGAACTTTTCTACTGAGAGTCCGAAGCCAAAGGATCCTTCATGATCAGAAATTATTGGAAACCTGATTTCAAACTCACTGGAAAGATGAGACAATAAATGCCTAACAGGGAAGGTTTTACTTAGATTAGTTAATTAATGACCACATTTCAACAGCTTAAGCTTACTTTGTGGGTGTAAATGTATGAGTAATACTCAAAACCACAAACCTAGGAGCAATAAAAGAGCTTGGGTTGAAAGTTCTACTTTCAGAATTATCCTGATTTTCCTCTAAGCAACTAGGGAGATGAAAATAAAGAAACTAACAGGAAAACTCATAAATCTGTGACTCTGGAAGGAGAGGGTGACATTCTGTTGGGAGAGAAGGTACTTTACCCAGGTCCAGTAGGAATTGCTTTCCGTGATGTGCTTGGAAGTGAACCCAGAGCAGAAAGGTCCTTTTCAATTTGTGTCTGGGCTCGGCTACCTTTCCTTGTGGCTCACCCAGACATCACCACCGCTTTCACCCAAGGTGAGCTCTGCACAGCAAGCCACCTCTAAAACAGGATTATGTCTCGGATCGACCTACCTCCAAAACAGCGCTCCAGCCAGGGATGAATACCCAGGGATGCAGATGAACCCTCCATTTGTATTGACTCAGAGCCCTAAAGAAAACAGAGAACATGCAAAATTATCAAGGTTTTCGAAAATTTTTGGCTACGAGTTTGTAATTTCTTTCTGCTAGAATTCTGAATTTCTCCTTGTGGTGGTTGAGTTGTATTCCCCCACTGAAGA
>NW_012152396.1:3166476-3167147 GCF_000956105.1 Propithecus coquereli
AAAGAAAGAAAGAGTAAATGAGAAGAATCTAGCAGATTTCTTCAACTACTTCATCAGCTGAAAATGTCATGTAGTTACTCCTAACTGCAAGCAAGTCTGGGGAAGCATTTTAGCTGGGCCCATGGAGCAAAATTCAGTTTCTTAAACAAGAAAAAGTGAATGAATATTTGGTAGACAACTCACTCTGTCTATTCCAGATTCTTACCTAGTCTGTGAGGGTCAGAGGAAGTTAAAGCTAATAATAATAATGCTTTTTAAATAGATACTTTGGTTTCTTTTTAACTCATCTCCTATTTACCATACTTCTAACCTAAAAACACCCTTCCAGTTTACTTAACCATTTACTTTTGTCATAAGCACAGATTTTCATGGAATTCCTACTACTTCCTTTGAATAACAGAGAAATAAATGTGTAAATAATTTCCATTAAATGTTTGAAATTTTCATCTTTACTGTGTTAAGAAATGGTGGTTTGCTTCTGTTTTTATTTGAACTATTTTTGCCAGCAAAAACAATAGTTCACATTGGCAGAAGTAGAACATTTGCCCGCATGAAAAAGTACTGTATAGAATAGCATTTAGCATACCATAACACATATTTTCTTATTCTCAGAAATCTGGTTTAAAACCTTAATTTTTTTTAATAGCTATGGCCTCAATACTTCAGAATTT
>NW_012152396.1:3179252-3181444 GCF_000956105.1 Propithecus coquereli
GGTGACAAAAAAGGTTGAGAAAATTGTTTTAAATCAATGTTAAATCAAGGTGTACGCATTTTGTTGGAAAATAAGGGCTTTAGCCAAGAATTAAAAAGCAAAGGCCAGAATCTGTCAGGAGATAAGAAAAGGCGGGGACTTAGGGGAAGTAACCAGCCTTTGCTGGAGCCCCGAAATCACCTGAGGCTGACTCAAATTTCTCAGCTTGTTAAAACTATTGAGTCACAGAAGCTGCTTTTATCCCACAAGGACCTCTGTTTAATAGGTTGTGAGTGAACCCATTACACATGAATAATGTGGCCTCCTGATTCTTGTTTCCTTGTGGAAGTGCGTTTCCTGCTCTGCATCATCCTGCAATTCGGTTCCACTGGGTTTCCATCCGTTTAGGTCAAGCATGAAAAAGAACTGCTGGAATCACACACTGAATTTGGTACAGTGAAAATGCATGTGGCAGTGTAATGATGTCAGGCCTCAGACTTTCCACTCAGATTTCCCAAAAGGGGGGAATGCAGCTTCTATTTTAAAGCTGATCTAACCTCTCATGCCAGTTAAAGACATCTCCTCCACCTCTTCCTATTTCTTTCACGTTAGCTCTCTTTTGGGTAGGTTCTCAGTCCTTTTCGAATGCTTACTCTTCCCCTTTCCCCTCTCTAATTTGTTGTCTACTAGTATGAGGAAGATCATGTGATTTTAAGCATCCGAGGAAAGAGTGCCTAAGTTTTTCATCTGTAGGTCTTTATACCTTCTCTTGGTACCTGGGCCTGTGAAGTAGCTGGATCTGGTTTGGTCCCTGGGCATTCTGCAATGACACATATTGAAATGTGGCTCGTCACTCCTAGCCTATGGAAGCATCGTGCAGCTGCCTACGGCTGAAGTCAGCGGGCCTAGCACTGGCTTGTTCTTAGGAAGTTCCAACACACTTGCTGCCTCTTCGTCCGGAGCCTACATCTCCAGTCCTCTCACTGTCTTCCCATCTCTTGCACCGTGGAATCAGGCACAACACCGCAGGTCTATTTCTCCAGGTATCATCCTCCACCCGTGTTTCTTTCCCTCTCTGACTGCATTAGATGTGGCTCATGCCAAAAGCAGCACTTTGCAAGAAGACCTGTACGTATAACCCAGACCTACCCAGATGGTTTTGTGGAGTTCCCTCAAGACTCAAACTTAAGACAGGGGGTAACAATGTTACAGGCATCTGAGCAGCCAGCCCTACTTTCTCCTCTCTTCAAATATTTCATACTTTCATCAGTTCTAACATGCACATTAATAGTATCTTTCATTGACTTGCACAAGAATTTCTCTGGGATAAACTTCCAAGAATACGCTAGGCCACAGGGCATAACAATGAACATACCACTTCTCACACCCATGGGAGAATATAAAAGTACTCATCACTCCATATCCTGACCGACACTCGTATATACATTCATAATGTTTGCTGTTCTGAGAGCTTTAACATGGCATCTGCAGCTCTAATTTCTCCGATTACAGCATTTCAATTCTCTTTATGTACTTGTTAGCCATTCAGACTTTCCTCTTTAAATTGCCTTTTCATATCCTTAACCCAGATTTTCATTCATTTTCTAGTCTCTTTGTTATGGATATTGAGGTTGATGTCTTTCTATGTATTAGTCTATTCTGACTTTCAGACACTGCAGCAGAGTTTTTTATCTTTTGACATTCTCATTTGTCTGTTAACCTTGTCGATGGTATCCAGTGAACAGAAATCCTTCATTTTAATAGGGTCAAACTGAACAATATTTTTCCTTATGGTGTACTTTTGGGGAGTTCTTATATCAAAACCCTTTTACCACCCATTGGTCATAGAAATATTTTCTTCTATTAGTTTCATAATTTTTAACTTGCAGTAATGTCTTTAATCCATACAGAATTGCCTCTATATGCAGGATAAAGTAGGTATCCAAATTTAGTTTTCTTCTTAGAGTAGAATTTTTCCCATGTCACTAAAATAATCAGTTCTTTTGCCACTTTTTAAATATGCTACTTTATCTATCAGCTATTTCCTAAGTTTCTCATATACACAGGTCAATTTCTGAGCTCTTTATTCCATTGATTTATTTGCCCATTCCTTAACAAATAATTTTTTTAACCATATCACTGTTGAATGTCTTAACATATGGTACGGTATTTCCTCTCTTGCTCTTCTTTTTCAAATGCGGCTTAGTTATTCA
>NW_012152396.1:3181494-3182987 GCF_000956105.1 Propithecus coquereli
TTGTTCCTTAAAGTGACTGGTCTTATGTGACTAAATGAGAATAGAAATAGTCTTTTGTTCTCCAATGTAACACTGCTGGTAAAGCCTTGGTTACACAATTGGTATGTCCAATTTTATCTCGGTTTAAAAAAAGACAGATTCTTATTGAACCTATGCAAATAACTATTAATATATTGCAATAAAAAATAAGGAAGTTCTGATTTGTGTTCAAAATAGACAAAGTAGACAAACAAAAATGAAATTGACTCTTCTACCATCTCTCACTCAACAGTGAATAGGTTTTTATCATCCGTTTACACATACTGCCAAATAGACCACACAATCTAATTCTTCATCATTGTTGCCCCCAGAAAGGGGAATAACTTACTGGTCTTGTTCAAACCAAAACAAAAAACAAAACGCAAAATCAGTAGGAAAGAAAAAGCCTAGAGAAACAGAAAGTCAGTAAAGTTCAAGTTCTATTGACACTTGGAATTCACTCCACAGCCAAGAAGAGGGCACGATCTGCCCGTGCCTGGACTTAATCCACTCATGAGGTACACTGTTGACCTGCCTCTGTCAGGTGGATCCACTCGGTGTCTCAGTGAGATCTATGAAACTGTAAAAGTATACTTTTTTAAGACTAAAATTATGACCCTCATTCAAATTTAAATGAATACGTATCAAAGATTTTTATTTAAATTGTTAATTCATGAAAGAATCAGTAAGAGCTTAAAAAACTGTTCAAAAAAGAATTCACAGAAAGGACATATAGTCAATCAGGAATGCTAAAATAAATTTGCTATTAGGTGTAATACTGTACTTACTTTCTCCATAAGACAGAACCAATTTTATTTTTACTGGACAAAATTTACTTGCATTTCTATGAACAGGAATCATTTGCATCACTATCAGTTTTTTGCAACTTAAAGAGTTGTACCATAGTTCAAAAATAGTGAGAGGCGCAGGCCTCTACAGAATCAAATGACCCAGAAAGATGTGTTGGATACTGCCAACTATTCCAGGGAAGCTGGGAGGTTGAGAGCTGCTCAGTCATGGAACCAGTAAGGACCCTAATTAACAGTAACTAGATGCCAAGGATCCAAGGCTAGTCTCCCACTCCCAGATCCAATTTGTCCTTATTCTTCTGTTCCTACCATATGGAGATTCCTGTTCTGAGTAAGAAATGCACAGATTTATAACCTAGCACTCTTACTGCTTCCTGCCCTTTGGCTTCCAGGACACCAAGGAGATGGGGACCAGAAGTAAGGAGTCCTGGAAATGAAGCTCAAAAACCCTTTAGTTTGTCCACGAGGCAGGAGAAAACTGTCAGTGTGGGATTGTACAGGCAGAGAACAGGGAACATAAGGACAATGAAGCTTACTTGATTTTAGGTACTTGAGAAGAAGGGAGGAAGGGGAATACGGAGGGAGAGAGATGGAGTGGGGAAGAGAGAAAGAGAGAAAGCAATTTATTAGTCATCATTCTATTCTCAGGCTTGATAGTCAACAAAT
>NW_012152396.1:3186922-3223676 GCF_000956105.1 Propithecus coquereli
TGATTCTTGCATCTCATTCATTCCTTCTGCATTCAATGTTTTTATTCCTAAAGTGTATTCTTGTGTAATTTTTTTAGTGAGAATGTCTAACTGGTAAATTGTTTCAAGAATTTTTTCTTCTTTCTTCTAGCCTCTAGTGTTGCCATTAAAAAGTCTGTTGTCAAGCTAATCTAATTACCTAGGTTCATGGGTAATATTCTTTCTTCTCTTTCCATTTTTCAGATTTTCTTTTATTTTCTAGTTTTTGATGTTTTGCTGTTTGTGGTGTGTCCAGATGTGTATCTTTTTGTTTGTTTTGTCTTCCTTGGTGCTCGCTTATCACAAAGTTTAACTGTAAGCTGATAATTATTAACCTGCTCTACAGACATCCAACCAAGACACTAACACATGGCGAGCTAGCCTAAGTAATACACTATCGAGTCATTCTAGTCTGGAAGACCGTTCATTTAGACCCCATCATCTTCCCACACAGCAAAATCACATGAATTGAGTTACATGTTGGTGTCATACCTTTGGCTTTTATCAAGGTTCAACATAAGCCACGTACATAATGTTTTTGTATGGTCTATAAATCATAGTTAAAACATTACGGTACAGAACTAAGACATAAAAAGTTCCAAAACTCTCTACCTCTACCCCATCCATCCTGCCTCTGAGAAACAGGAGAGTCCTTTCCACTCTCCAAAGCTCACTTACCTTTCCTTCCACTGTCTCTGACACTTGGATCAGTAATAATACCTGCACTCGGAGGTCATGTAAGACCTTTCCACTCCACCCACTCCTTCCTTACAGTTAAAAAAATATTCGAATTTCACACTTCCTAAAAAATGAAAAGTTTCCCTTATCCCTTCTTGTCTCTCAAGCTAATTATCTCTCTTTCCCACCCCCACAGCCAAACTTCCTGATGGCGGGAGAGCTTGTCTCCCCTATGCTGCCTACTCACACTCACACATCCACGTCGTCCTAGCTGTGCCCTGCTGCAATTTGGCTTCTTTTTCCATCATTTACTGAAACTACTCCAGGCATGATTACCAATGACTTCCTGACCTCCAAAGCAAAACGGGTCTTTTCAGGACAAATCCTGTTTTGGTGCTCTAGGGCTATAGTCACCAACCACCAGGCCACAGATCGGTATTGGTTGTGGCCCGTTAGGAACTGGGCCACACAGCAGGAGGGAGGTGAACAGGCCAGCGAGGGAAGCTTCATTTGTATTTACAGCCGCTCCCCATTGCTCTCATCACCACATAAGCTCCGCCTCCTGTCAGATTAGTGGTAGCATTAGAGTCTCACAGGAGCGCGAACCCTACTGTAAACCACACATGCAAGGGATCTAGGTCATGAGCTTCTTATGAGAATCTAATGCCTGATGATCTGAGGTGGAGCTGAGGCCATGATGCAGCTGGGAAGCAGCCGCGAATACAGACTATCATTAGCAGAAAAGTTTGACTGCACAGTAAATGCAATACACTTGAATCACCCTGAAACCGCCCTCCCCATCCTCCCCGATCCATGGAAAAATTGTCTTCCATGAAACCAGTCCCTGATGCCAAAAAGTTTGGAGACCACTGCTCTAATTCTTTGGACATCTTTGCCTAATTTGTCATTGACAGAATTTTTCTCTGGTTTTTCAGATTATTCCTCCTTGGATCACTTTTCACACTATACCACTATTCCTCTGCATTCTATTTAGTGAGGAAGGTGAATGGGGTATTCCTGTTTCTCTTCTCATACCTATGTCCATGGCTTTAGCTACTAATTATAAGCTGAAGACTCTGAAATATTTATTGCTAACGCCTGCCTCTTTCCTGAGCTCCAGACCCAACTTCCAACACTTTACAATGATATATTCAACTGGATGCCAAATAGCATATCTGACTCAATGTGTCTAAAAACAAATCTTTTCTTCCAAACTTTCTTTCTCTTATATCCCCTATTTTGATAAGTGCCATTGTCAATAATTTCCCAAATTTAAAACAGAGCAATTCTCTAGTCCAATGTGTCCAACAAAACTTTCTGTAATGATTGAAATGTTCTGTGTCTGTATTATCCAGTGTGGAAGCACTAACCACCTGTGGCTATGGAATGCTCAAATGTAGCTAGTGTGACTGAGGTACTGAGTTTTTTATGTATTTAACATTAATCATCAAATCTAAATAGACACATGTGACTATCCTATTGGAGAGCACAGTTATAGTCTTTCCTCTCACCTAAATTATTTTTGCCATCAGGTTCCGTAGATTCTATCCCTTAAATTTATTTTGAGAAAAATCCTTCCCAAAGCACTCATTCTTTCCTAACTCCACTGTATCATTGGAAGACATCAATTTTTTTTTATGTTTCAGATTATTACAGGGGTACAAACATTTTGGTTACATAAATTGCTTTTGTACTATTTGAGTCATTTATAAGTGTACCCATCCCCTAGATAGTGTGCATTGTACCTTTTACATGTGAATTTATCCATCCCCTCCTTCCCCCTCCCACCAGCTTGATTTCCGATGAATGTTATTTCCATATGTGCACATAAGTGTTAATCAATTAGTTCCAATTTAATGGTAAGTACATGTAGTATTTGTTTTTCCATTATGTGATATGTCACTTAGAAGAATGGGCTCCAGCTCCATCCACGATAATATAAGAGGCATTAGTTCATCATTTTATATTGGCTGAGTAGTATTCCATTGTATACATATACCACTTTTTATTAATCTATTCATATACTGATGGGCACTTGGGTTGTTTCCACATTTTTGCAATTGTGAATTGTGCTGCTATAAACATTTGACTGCAGGTCTTTTTTATAGAATGCCTTTTTTTCCTTTGGGTAAATAACCAGTAATGGCATTGGTAGATCAAATCATAGTTCTACTTTTAGTTCTTTTACGTATCTCCATACTGTTTTTCATAGAAGTCGTACTAGTTTGCAGTCCCATCAGCAGTGTACAAATATTCCTATCTCTTCATGTCCATGCCAACATTTGCTGTTTTGGGACTTTTTAATAAGAGCCATTTTCACTGGAGTTAAGTGATCTCTCATTGTGATTTTGATTTGCATTTCCCTGATCATTAGAGATGTTGAGTATTTTTTTATATGTTTTTTGGCTATTAGTCTATCCTCTTGAAAAGTTTCTGTTCATGTCCTTTGCCCACTTTTTAATGGGGTTGTTTGATTTTTTCTTGCTGATTTGCTTGAGTTCTGTATAGATTTTAGTTATCAGTCTTTTATCGGATGTATAGCATGCAAATATTTTCTCCCATTCTATATGTTGTCTATTTGCTCTAATGATTGTTTCCTTGGCTGTGAAGAAGTTTTTTTTATTTAATCTTGTCCCATTTATTTATTTTTATTGTTGCTATGATTGCTTTTGGGGTCTTCTTCATAAATTCTTTGCCTAGGCCAATGTGTCTAAGAGTTTTTCTAACATTTTCTTCTAGAATTCTTGTAGTAAAGCTTGAAGTCTGGTAGAGTAATGCCTCCTAATTTGTTCTTTTTGCTTAAGATTGCTTTGGCTATGCAAGGTCTTTTCCAGTTCCACATGAAGTGTAAAAGTATTTTTTCTAGATCTGGGAAAAATGATGATGGTATTTTGATAGGGATTGCATTGATTCTGTAGATCACTTTAGGTAGTATGGACATTTTAACAATATTGATTGTGCCAATCCATGAGCATGGTAGGGTTTTCCATCTGTTTACATCCTCTACGGTTTCTTTTCTCAGTGTTTCATAGTTCTCCCTATATAAGTCTCTCACCTCCTTAGCTAAATATATAATTTTCTTTGACGCTATTGTGAAAGGTGTTGTGTCTTTGATTTGATTTTTGGCTTGACTGTTATTGGCATATATGAATGCCACTGATTTGTCTGCACTGATTTTGTATCCTGATACTTTACTGAATTCATTTATCAATTCCAGCTTGGTTGAATCCTTGGCTTGGACGATATAAAGGCATTATATGTAACCAAAATGTTTATACCCCCATAATATTCTGAAATTAAAAAAAAATAGAAAGTAAATAAATAAATTAAAAAAAAAGAAATATTCAGATTTACATAACTCAGCAAAGCTCACCTCAATCACAAATGCAGTGTGTGCATGGAAATATAACCACTGGTAACAATACTGCAAGTAGGATCTATCTGACCTAGCTATCTTCCTGCTCTGGAAAAAAACAGTTGCAAAAGAAACAGAGAGAGAAGGCATTTGAGACTTAAATTCAGACACTCACTTTGTTAAAGGAGTTTAGGTGGTGTATGTGTTTCCTATAGCTATAGTAACAAAATGCCACAAGCTAAATGGTTTAAACAATAAGAATTTATTGTCTCATGATTCTGGAGGCTAGAAATTACAGATCAAGGTGTCAGAAGGGTCACATTCCCTCTGAAGGCATTAGGGAAGAACCTGTTCCAGGCCTGTCTTCCAGCTTCTGGAAGTCCTTTGGGTTGTGGAAGTATAATTTCAGTCTTCATAGAACTGTGAGACAATAAATTTCTAATCTGCTAATCTTTGGCTTAGATTTAGTCAATAAGGCAAAGGCCTCCATATTAGGGAATTAGCAGCTTGCAAGGAAATGAAGAGAGTTTTCCTGTGCCCATGAAGGAGCTGGAAAATGTGGTAGCAGAAAGAAGCCAACAACAAATTCCAAATGCTTGGGCTATGTAAGGTTTTCCCTTCAGAAGATTTTACCAGCATTTGGCAAACTTTACCCCCAACTCTCCTGTGGAAAGTGAACAGCCCCCCACATCTATGTAAGTTTCCCGCATGTCTCCACTGAGCAGCATTCTTCCCATGAGGTTATGTTCAGCTCCTATCTTTATTCCAGATGACTTTTCAATCCTTCTGGCACCTAGCTTTTAGGTATTTCAACTGTGGAACTATAAAACCCAAACCCAACACAAGATGTGGTGCAGAGAGCCCAGCTGTTCTACAGAAGAACACCTTTGCAGTTCTTTCTCCCTCTTCCTCAGCTCAACCCAACCTCCCCACCCAATCTTTTTCCAATACCCCAAAGAAAAAAGGAAAATAGAGAGTAAAATGTTTTATTGTTCACCAGTGAACTGGGAAGGTGCTGCTTCCTTGAAAACTCGTGTCCCAGTATCTGGTGAACTAACACTCTGCTGCGTCATTTTTCTAACTGCCTTGTTCACACTTGCCAAGCCAACATCTGTGGACTGCATGACTCTACAATTAAAGAAGATGGAGGGTATGTGTTTTTTTTAAAAAAAAAAAAAACGAAGAAGAAGAAAAACATCTGATAGGACTTGCACCTCAAACTTCCACCCACCTTTCTATCCCACCACTCCAGAACTCTTTTCCCCAAAATTAACCTAAGAGATGAAATTACCTCTGGTTCAGGTTGAGGCAAGTTTGGCAGCTTTAGGGGTTGAAAATGGTGACAACTTACTAACAATCTTCTTTTCTCTGCAAATTGCTAAGGCAATGGCATTCCTTGGCCAAATCAAAAATCAGGTGATGCCCAAATAAACTACAGCACATTCTCGTCTAGGGTTCTCATCCAAAAGCCAAAGCAAGGTGCTGCCTGAGGCTGCTGGTCCTGAGTCTCCTGCTGAATTGCAGTCATACCATGAGGTTGGCATTCCTAGGCTGTTTCTTCTAGAAAGGGAAGTTGTGGCAAAAATTTGGAGAGTTATAGGGTAAAAGTCAGAGGAAGAGGATAAGAAGAAAGGGTAAGCGTCTACTAAGATGTGGTACTTCCACAAATGTGGTCATAAGGAAGGCCCAATTTAGGCAGCAATTTTATACAGTTATCTATCATACCTGGATGTGAACAGGTTGCACTCAATATTAATCTGCAAAGAGGAACCCTGCTTCCATTATCTCCTCCTTGTCAGCACAGGGTCTTGATTACAAATGTTTGTTAGGCCCACCTGATTTGGCTATTCTTTTTTGCACTTCCTGAAAGGCTTCTCTTAGATGCGAACATAAAGATATCACTTCACTGCTTAAAACTCTGTGTTGGCTTCCTGCTGCTATTAAGTTCAAACTCTTACTGTGGCTTTGAAGACTCTGCATCTATGACTTTTGCCTAATTCTACAGTTTCTTCTTCCCAAATGCATTCTATGCTCCATCCATACCAAACTCCTTGTAATTCCTCTCATGCATCCTGTTTGTCCCCTGTCCCCATCCTTGCCTCCTGCTTCACGCTTAGCTTTCTCCAGGTTGCATGAGATCATCATCATCATCATCTTCTCCTCTTCCTCCTCCTCCCTCTTCTCCTCTTCCTCCTCTTTCTTTTTCTTATGGTTAGTTGGCTAACTCCTACTTACCCTGCAGGCCTCAGTTCCCATTACTCTCACCCCTGAAAGCCTTATCTGCCCCCAAGACTTGCAAATCTGCACTGGGCGCTCTTCCTATGAGCTTTCTCAGAACCCCTATGTTTCCCCTTGAATCAGGTGTAACCCTCTGTATTACAATTGCCTGGTCTCTCACCTCTCTCCCACTCTCCCTGCGCCACCCTACCCCAGGATTACAGACTCCAAGATTGAGGAGCATGCCAATCTTGCTCATGCGGACCCTAGTGCCACACAGAGTATTCCACACTTTTAAGTGCTCAGTAAATATTTGTTGACTCAATCAATCATTCAATTAAAATATCCCAAGCTGCAATGGTGGAGGTAGAAAAGTTTTTGGCTTATGCGTGGCTTCCCAAAGTCTTTCTGTTTAACCCTTGAGCACTGGTATGTAGTAACACTTCAGCAAAAGACAAATTCATTGCAGCCATTGCATGAAAAGAAACGGTAGGAGAAAAGTTGAACACCACCAACAAAAACGCTTTCTTCCCTTCACAGTTGTTACATGACTCAGACTTTTTAAATAAGCAATGTAGGCTCAGTCCTTGCTTTAGACTCTTCTCAAGCTCAAATTATTACTGATTATCAGATCATACTTGGCTGAGACCAGGATTCCTGAATTCTCAACCTCCTTCCATAATTACAGCCACTGCCAGAGACTCAGGACCAGCTTACCCATTAGGCCCAGCAGTAACCCAGTGTCTAGGGTCCATAACACATTCAGAAGCCCATGAAATGTTCTCTTTTAAAATCAAAATAAAAAAATAAACTCTTCAGTCGCAAAAATATATAATATAAATACATTGTCTTTATGCCAACACAGTCATGAAATATAATTTTTAATACCTGTTATGGAGGAAGGGGCCAATCAAGTGAATAGTGCCGAAGGCCCATAAAAGTCATGACAGGCCCTGCTGAGTGCCTGAGAAGTGATATGGGCACAGAGGAAAGGCGAAGGGATCAGAATCAGCTCACTGCCTTGGAGCCCTGAGGGAGCCCTTGGTGAGAGAGTTGAACCATGTGGAAAGTTCAAGGATTGCTTTTGTTCCTCTTACCTAAAGGCTGTGTGAAGAGCAGACTGAGGCTTCTCTCACCCTTTTCCCTCGGACTTCTACACTAACTGTCAGCAACCCATTTTACCTCACCAGCTGCCAAAATAAAATTGCTTCCATTACTAGAAAAAAGTAACTAACCACTACTTTAATACTCTAATCACTCAACTCTTTACACGCAAGCTGAAGTATATTAAATACTTCTCTCCTTGAATGGGCCCATTGCTCCAAGTCAGAAGAACAGCACCGCATGAAGTTCACACTCTGGGCCTTTCTACCCTAAGGTAAACTGGGCAAACTGGGCAACAACCTCTCCAGATCATGGACCTGGGGCAAGACCCCAAAGCCATCCTAACCTAGCTGGAAAACGCAAAATGCTCTGTCATAGCACGTGAAGCGTCACACAATTCATTCACAGAGGAGCCGTGGGTATAAACTATAAAATGCAAACTTGGTCATTATTTTCAAACGTGTTTAGGGGAGTCATCGTGTACCAGGAGAATGCATTCCTGGGGGTTGGGAATTACTAAAATAGAAATGTTCAGAGATTCACCTAAAAGCGATAGAATCAGGTAAGTTACAAAATAGAAAATATGCAAACAGCACACCACTGTAAGATTGGTTACATGTGATCCAGGCTGATATTTGGACCTACTGGGTCACAAGCAAAGGCATTCGATTAGAACTCAGAAATCCCTTGACCACTTGGAATCCACAAATAAAGAACTGCCTGTTTACATAATGAAACTGTAGCAGTATCTGATTTTGTATTCTGCAGGAAACAGATACTGGCTAAATATTTGAACTTATTCATGATTAGAGACTACTAATAATACAATTATAAATATTACAAAAATGTCCAGCAGCAAAGGAGCATAACAATAGAGGAAAGCAGGAAAAGATCATGTCCCTACTATGGTCAAAAACCTGTAGTGGTTCCTCATTTCTCTCAGAGTAAAAGCCGAAACTGTTATGTCATGGTGGCTCCCAGCACTTTGGGAGGCCAAGGCGGGAGGATCACTTGAGGCCAAGAGTTCAAGATCAGCCTGGGCAACATAGCAAGACCCTGCCTCTACAAAAAATAAGAAAAATTAGCTGGGCATGGTAGTGCAGGCCTGCAGTCCAAGCTACTCGTTGAGGCAGGAAGATCGCTTGAGCCCAGGAGTTTGAGGCTACAGTGAGCTATACTCATGAGCACAGCACTCCATTCAGCCTGGGTGACAGAGCAAACTCTGTCTCAAAAAAAAAAAGAAACCAAGACCCTTACCATGGCCTACTCCACTCCCATCACGGCCTGCTTTATAGCTCCGAGGTCGTCTGCCCTGGATCTGCTCCAACCACACTCGGCTCCTTGCTGTCCCTCAAATATGCCAACATGCCTCTGCCTCAGCGCCTTTCCACGGAGTGCTCCTGCTGTCTGGAACTCTCTTCCCCAAGGTATCCACGGGGATACTCCCTCACTTCCTTCAAGTCTTTTCTCTAATGTCACCTTCTCAGGGAGACGTCCTCGTAACCATTATTGACTAGTTACACTGTCTCCCTGTGCTAGAACAAAGGTCAAAACCAGGGACTTTATCCAGTTGGTTCATAGATGGTTTCCAAGCACCTAGGATAGGGCCTGATCCATAGGAAATGCTGAATAATTATTTGTTGAATAATTGAAAAAGACTAAAAATAATGATTTTTACAAAAAGACCAAAGTGAGCACTTCTGGAAAAATTCAAGAAGCATGAATAGGATTTAGTAATTTTAATAATTGACAGAAAAATTAAATACCTCTGATTAACATTTCGACAGGAAAAAGGTGCTTTTCCAAACTAACATTTTAGAAAACTTCAGAAAGAGGCAATATACAGTCATACCTTGGTGTCTGTGGGGGATGGTTCTAGGATCTCCCCCAATACCTGTGGATACCAAAATCCACAGATGCTCAAGTTCTTTATATAAAATGTTGTAGTATTTGCATATAATCTACTCTCATCCTCCTATATACTTTAAATCATCTCTAGATTACTTATAATACCTAATACAATGTAAATGTTACGTAAAATAGTTATTACATAGTATTATTTAGGAAAAATGAAAAGAAAAAAGTCTGTACATGTTTAGTACAGATGCAATTATCATTTATTTTTCCTGAATATTGCCTTACCTCACTTGGTTGAATCTACGGATGCTGAACCCACAAATATGGCGGGCTGACTGTTTATCAAGAAGGAATATCTACATGGGCTAAGGAATATATAGAACTTAATCTGACTTAAAATTAATTGTATTATAAATTAATTTAGCACCTCAATGTACATTAAAATTATAATTTATTTTAAAATAAATAATTCACGAGTCTGCTGTAATATTTTATCGTACCTGTCTAACTTTCGCTCAGAAACTCACTAGCTACAGAGTTAGTAAAAAAGTCGTGCCCAGCACCTGACATTTTCTCTTCAATATTCCCAGCTTTAAGGACAATCTCCTTTTTTGCTACAGATCAATTCAGGAAGTACAAAGTCATAAGATTTAGTTGAGAAGGAGGAATATAAGCACATGAGCTGGCTGATTTTGCAGAGCTGGGAAGTTGGAACTTTTAAACCGTTTAGAACCTAATTTAACCATACCAGTTCAAAGACATTTGGGTACCATAATTAAATGTTGAGCTCCTCTTCTGTTTAGAAGAAGCCATCCAACAATTTCTAGAAAAACAGACTGGTGCTCAGAAGGCTTCAGTCACAAGAAACAACTTTTTTATTACTGTACTTCCCCGCAGAAAGAATTCTCAAAACACTGCTTTACAAGTTTTCCTCTGTCTAGAAAAAAGCTGTCTAGATCCAACAAAAGCTATATGAAAGTGATTATTCATGTCTCTCCTGTCTGTGTAAGCTTCATGAAGGAAAGAACTTTATCTGTCTTCTTTATCACTGTATCTCATGATTTACATACAGTTGACTTTCATTAAATAGTTGTTCAATGTATAAATGGTTCAAAAAATAAACCAATCACTGCTCTCTAGGTTCAGAATGGGAATAAACTGTAAGCTACATGCTGAGAATCTTTTTCTTATAATTCTACGCACACACACATTTTCTGTCTTTTTTGTTTCATTATTTTGTTTCTCAATTTTTTCTGAATTGCTTACTTTTGTCTTTTTGCATAACTTAATCCTTTTATCTTTTTCATTCATTTGACAAATAGTTATTCACTCTGAGCCAAATTTCCTCCTTCAGAGATAATGAAAGAATAAATGCATTGGAAACAGATAGATCTAAATACTTATTCTACCTGTCTCTATACCAAAGTGTCTTAAGCAAGTTTCCTGACTTCTACTAGTAACTACAAATGCAATCTAGAAAGAACTACACGATTGATGTAGATAGTTTGAGGGCCAACTGGCTGATTGAGATCATGTATGTATATAGTAGCTATTTGACAAGTTTTCATTGGATTCCCTGCTTCTATATCTTATTAAAAGGTAGGAAATTTAATGACTGATGAGCAAATCCAATTCAAGCTCCAAGAAATTAGGAAAGGTTAGCCTGAGATATCCCTTCTAATGGCAGAGACCATGCTATGTGTCATCCTGACCCCACTCCATTTTCCTCTGGGAACAGAGGAAAACCACATTTTTAAGCCCTCTTTATAGCCAGTGAGTCATGAGGCTCCGTCTGGCCATTGGAATGTGGCAGAAGTGATGTTTACCACTTCCAGGCCTGGTCCCCTAAATAAAATAGTTGTATATTAGCTGTATGTGAATTGAATAGTGCCACAGATAGGATTAAATATATCTCTATATTTATATTTACACACATACATATTTTAAACAAAGTCCACCCTCCATATGCTAGCTATTTTAAAATATAAACCTACTTCCTGAAATCACTTCAGTTTAGGAAACAACCAAGATGACAATTCAAATGGCAGTAAGAATGGGACACCTGTTTCCCCTGGTCACTTGTGAGGGAAGGGCTCGTGTGAACAGGAAGGAATTATAGGGTGTAGGTAAGAATCATAGTGCTGTTTCAATACTGAACCCTGAGACTGCGAGTCCCTAACATTTCTCTGTCTCACTGAGTCTTGGAGGGTCGTTTCTCCTTGGATTATATTCTCTGGCCAATCCAGGTATTGCTACCATCACCTCCATTCTTCCTTCCAGCAGTCATTCTGCCTCCATTGCCGGCCCACTTTTTGAGCCATTCTCATATCTCACCTTTGATGGATTTCTCTTTCCAGCACACGAGCATCCACCCTCAAGTTTACAAGTATTTATTTGATAACTAAAGAACAGATTGTAATTTCAATTGTTATTATTCCTTCCCTGATGAAATTTGGGACATACTCACCCAGAGCTATGTTGGAGGATATTCATAAGTGATATCCTTCAAAAACACTTCTCCCCAGTAGCAATCAAATAATATCCCAAGCTTTGGGACCAGTCGTGAGCTATCTCCAGCTAAGTTTCCTACTTATGGGTCACATTTTCACCAGAAACTAGTAGTCAATATTTGTCTTCGTTTATTGTTTAAATGCCTGAATCCTAGTGGCCTCGGTGCCTGTTGATCCCAAAATACTCTCCACTATTTTTAATGTAAATTTTGTTAAGTATAACACGTCTTCAGAAAGGTTCACACAGCACACTGTCCAGTTCAATGAGTCTCTCCACTGTGGTTAGTTGCCGACTGGTAGCTAGTTACCTATTTAGTTTGCTTTCCCCAGAAGTCTTGGAAACCCTTTTTCAAAAGGAAGTCCTGGTAACAGTCCCTGGTACCCTAACACCTTTGATGTGAGCAGGAAGATTCTCCCCACTTCTCTACTCCCTCTCGTGCGTACACCCACAATCTTTTGCTATATCAATAATGAATCAGGGTCAGCACTGGTAATCTATGTCATGATAAGCTTTGAAGGTTTGATGTGATTTAGTTTGTACTCTTGCACATATTCATTTTGATTAAGTAGCACTTCTTATTTACATAAAAACATGTCAGGGATAGAATATTTATTCCCACTGTGAGCAATACTCTGAAGGAGAGAAATTGGTGTGGTTCACTAGAGTCATACTGGTAATGAACTTCAGTCAACTACAGAAAAGGGGTGGAGGGGAATTGGCCACACATCAGACCACGAAATCCTTTCATGCCTCTATCCATATATTCACCACATACTGTCTTCCCTCTCGCCACTGCCTTCAAATATCAAGAGGGAAAGATACTGTATTTATAGCTGAATGTAAATTTCCATACAGTCTAATTTTTTCTGCCTTCTCAAGTATGTCCAAAACATGCCCTTATTTAAACACCACAAAAAATGGAAATTATTCCTAAATGTGGCATTCTAATGTTCTTTATAAGACAATTGTGCCCACTTTTAATTCACAGGAAAGTGGGTTATGATGGGCAAAAGGAAAAGCATTCTTAGAATGATTATTTTACCCTGCAAAACATAATCGATCACTTTCTGTTTTTTAATCTTCTAATTTTGGATTTAATTAAAATATCAGCCTCTCATTTTCCAAAACTATGTACTTGGTCTGGCCTAGCTGCAATCTTACAACTATCTATCTTCAGACAAATCTATAACTCCTACTTAAAGAATGCTATGGAAATTGCTTTTGATTCCATTTGTAATTGAACAATATTTCATTCTTAGTTTTTTTCTCTTGCTCTAACAAATATATTTCCAAAATTAACAAGAATTTGGAAAGAAATCTGAAACAGGCTTTATTTAGATTGCTAGGTATTTTTTCCTAGAATGTCTTCCCCTGAGTCATTTTTTCCCTTTAAATGCTGTCATTAATTTGTTTGCTCCTGTGTAGGTAAGTACACTTTTTAAAAAAATCATGGAGCCTGACTCTCCACATGTACACCCCCACCACACCACGATACCACCACTACCATGGTTGCTTTGCAGGGTACAGTTATCCTGGGATTTCTTAACATATTCACACTGCTACTGCAGTGTCTGAAAGTATGGATGATATGAGCATCTGGGGCTCTAAGTGAATGCCCTCCTTCAATACGAATATGGATATTTTGAAATTATTTACACATCCCTAATATATTTATTTCACTGCTCTTGGATGGAAGTAAGTGGAGCTTCTTTCCCCACGTATCTCATTGTATCTGTGCATGAAATTTAAATGTATTAGCTGGTATAAGCACTCTTAAAACACACTGCTGAACTTATAATAATTCTAATCTTTTACACATAACACCTATATATATTTCTTTAAAAATTATGACTATTTCTAGGTTTTACAGAGCACAGAGGATTTTTAGGGCAATGAAACTATTCTATAGGACACTATAATGGTGAACACATGTCATTATATGTTTATCAAAAATCCACAGCATGTACAACACCAAGCATAAACCTTAATGTAAACAATGGACTTTAGATGTGCTGTAGACTGAATGTTTGTGTCCCCCTAAAATTCATGTGTTGAAATCCTCACCCACAAGGTGATGGTATTAAGAGGTGTGGGCTTTGATAGTTGACTAGGTCATGAGGGTGGAGCAGTCATGATTGGGATTAGTGCCTTTATAAAAGAGATGCCAGGGAGCTCCCTTGCCCCTTACACTGTGTGAAGATTCAGCAAGAAGGCAACCGGCTCTGAACCAGGAAGTGGGCCCTCACCAGACAATGGATCTGTCAGTGCCTTTATCTTAGACTTCCCAGCGTCCAGAACAGTGAGAAATAAAATTCTGTACTTTATAAGCCACTCAGTCTATGGTATTCTGTTATAGCAGCCCGAAACTGATGAAGACAAGGTGATAATAATCTGTCAATGTAGGTTCATTGTAACAATTGTACCACTCTGGTGCCGGCTGTTGATAATGGTGGAAGGTGTGGGTATGTGGGAACGGGGGTGTGTCTATTTTACAAAAAGTTTGATATATGGATATTTTTTCACTTAATATTAAATCATGTGGAATAAATAAATACATAATATGGATATGCCTTTTCTGTACTTTCTTATTTTTCTCTAGTTGACTAAGGGATCATATTGTGACTGCTTCCAACATCCCTACAAGCTTGGACAAGTAGATAATTCTGAATGTCTCATTTTTAAAGAGCTTTGTATTGTTTCCTCACATAATTCCTGCACCTACACCACTCTTCACTGCATGCAACTTCATTTTCTCTTTATTATTGTCATTTTGCCTATCAATAAGAGATAAAATCAACTTTTCTAAAGCCTGCCTTTATTCTTTGCAAAATTTTTTGAGTTTGCATGAAAAAAAGGAATTACAGAATTAGGTAAAATTGGTTCCTTTCTCTTCAGTCTTCTCACACCAACCACCACCCAGTCAATTCTACAAGCTTCTGTCAGAGATATCATTTTAAAGAGCCCATATTCGACCAAGGGGTTCCCGGCTGGCACCCACACCCACATGGGCATGCCATGAACTCCCTTCTCATTCTGACCTGCGCTCACCTTTCCTCCTGGCCATTCCCCCAACAGATCATGGCATTTTCCCATTTCCATCACCTTGCCCTTGCCCTGATTCCACTCCTTTTCTCTCTTTTTGCTTGCAAAAAAACATTTATACTTCCTTACATTTCAACTTATCTTCTCAGTGAAATCCTCCTGAACCCCCTCCAAGGTAATATCAATTAACACAATCCTTCTGGTTTACATCACTAGCATAAAACTTACTTATTATATTATATTATGGTTGTTATTCATGCAGCTCTCTTTCCATTACACTGTAAGGAAATTGGGGGCACAACTGACCTTAGTCATTTTTGCATTTTCAACTTTTACTGGAGTGCCTGGCACTGAGTAGAAGGCCAGGATTATCTGGGGAATGTGGTCACATAATCAACACCTATGAATAATACATCTCACCAAAGAAAGGAGCCAGAATTTTCTAATCTCGCCCATGAAAGAAAGGAATAAAGAGCTCTCCTTATTTCTGTCTGGTTGATTAGAATATGTACATTTTACTTATATAATAGTCTTTCAAGGAACATAATATTACCTTTTCTCTCCTCATCAATTAAGTTTAGAATAGCAAAACTTTTTCCCTTATTCATGAAGGTCTGAAAACTTGGACATAGCTTTGGAGTTACATGCTGGCCTCCTCTGAAAATGGCAATGTAAATTTGAGTAATGGTTATTCACCAAGGTTCCTCCATCCATTCAGTCACTCAAATATATTTTATATCTTTCATATGGAACAAATAAAGTTCTTCTTTCTATCCATTGACTTTATATGGGAGATAGAGAACAGAACAATTTAGATCAAGCTCCTAAGTAGAAAACAAAATGTCTCTGAAAATCCAAAATTTTATAAACATTTTGACATCATCCAGATCTAACTCTCATGAGTTCCACAAGAATCAGCCCCTGCAGCACTCACTAAATAATGCTTTCCTCCAGCAGCCTGAAGCCAAAACCAGATTAATGGCTTTCAGGAAAGAGTAGTGGTTTCAGAAAATGGGAAAATATGATGACCTACTGTTGAATGCTACCCACTACCGCTGCCACCACCGCCACTCACCCTCCATTCACCCACTGTCTCAGACACACACCCCCACTCACAACTCCCCTTCTGAGCAAGGTGCTGCCAGAGACACATATAGACATTACTCTTACAGTAGTTTTCCAGCTCATTTATATACCACAGAAATAAGGTTACATGGGGTCAATCAGGTTCCAAAGATTTTCCTGACTTACAGAAATCCTAGTTAGTTTCCAGGAACCCATGTGGAAAAGACATCAGGTTGAAACTTATGTCAGAGTTTGATGGGAAACCCATTGAGCTGGAAGTCATTGGACCTGAATTCTCATGTTAATTTTGCCATGGTTATCTTGAGAAAATATCTTTATGTGTCTAGATCTCAGTTTACCCATCTACCATAGAACATAATTTCCCAGACTGTATTTTTTGTATTGGGGTATACAAACTTCTCAAGGTACATGGACATGTGCTAGGTGCCACATAAAGGTGCATTACAAACAGGGGCCATTGTCCTCAATGGTAAGCAATTTCAAAACATTACTTTTATTATGAAATAATAAGGATATAATTTGGAGTTTTTCAAAGTTGCAGAATTTTTTAAGATAATATAATAGACTTCAGAAACATATTATGGAAGCGAGAGGGCAAGATGGCTGACCAGAGACACCAGCTGCCAGAGAGCCTCAGAAAGAAGGAAAAGTTTTAGATGAAAGAGAAAATACAAACAAGTAAGCATAGATCAGGTGTAATTCTGAGGGAAGGGTGAAAGAACCTACGAGAGACGCCATGGGAAGAAGTCATGGTGCAGAACAAGAAGGATAAAGTTATCAGCAGAGATCAACCGCCAAGAGGCTCGGAGTCCAGTGAAAAGGGTAAGTGAAGTGGTTTTTTTCCTCCCTCTGTCACATCTGTGACTGCCAGCGGGTCGCTGAGCTGCTGGAGAGACTTTTTACCCCCACAAGCCCAAAAGCAACTGCTACCAGTGAACTGGGAGTTTCTTGTAGATGAGGCACCAGGCTCCCACCCCCCTGGGGCACTTCCTGTTACCACAGACCCGAGCCAGGACAGCAGACACCATATTGTTTCTCTACCCACTGTGCACCTTTGTCCTCCCCAGGGGCCTTTAACTCCTCAGGTTTCGTCTTCCTCATTCCCACACAGACATTTGGGCCAGACTGTGGAGCAACAGGGGGGCCAGTGGGTCCCAGGGAATCCGTATGACTCCAGAGCCTGGACATTCCAGGCGGGCTGCCTCCTGTAGAGAGGGACAGGGATGACCAGAATGCTACAATGGAAATCAAGTGGGGGGTGCAGGGGAAGGAGGGAATGGGCAAAAACCTACTTAATAGGTACAATGAACACTATCTGGGTGTAGGCACACTTTAAACTCTGACTCAAGCATTATAAAAGCAATCCATGTAAACAAAAATATTTGTACCTCCATAGTACTTTGAAATAAAAATAATAATAGCAAAATTTAAATGTAGTTTAAAAAAACAAAGAAACAGGTTATGCTCATTCTGGGTGTAACTTTATATCACCAGACTTCTGGTGAATTTGCTCTTTTTCATTTGTTGTTAGAAATCCTTTAGTCAAAGTGATGGCAAAATACTGATAAATGCTCTCCAAGGTCCCTTCTGTATCTTTTCATTCTATGATTCTATGTATTAAATAACAAACAGCCAGTTTGCTAGGTTGATTTAAACCCTAGTTGTAGGTTACTATTTCAACATAATGCTTTGCATAGAGAGAATTTAAAATTCCAGAGTAAGATATATCACAATCCAAAGTTAAATGTCCTTTCTTGGTAGTGAAGGAAGGAGAAAATAGAGATATAATGAGAGAAGGTTTTTGCAAGCGTGCACCTGATTCTTCGCAGGTAAGAGATGAAAGCAGGAATGAGAAGTAAAGATGAAATGTAGAGCTAGGCTGGAAACGTGGCTGGGACAAAATGGAACTGCCCCAGAGAACAGGAGCAGAGAAGGTGTAGTTCCTATGAAGTGAAAGGAAGCACCTTCTCCCTACAGGAAAGGTAAATATGTGTGTGTGTGTGTGTGTGTGTGTGTGTGTGTGTGTGTGTGTGTATGTATATATATGTACATGTGTGTATATATGTGTGTGTATGTCTATATACAGAGAGAGAGAGAGAGAGAGAGAGAGACTCCAGTGAATACAGTCTAGGTAGCTTGATTACTTTGGTTTTGGAAGAATCTAAGAAGACTATGAAGGATTAAATAAGTATTTCATATACAGCTTCTCCAAATTATATAGCTCTCTCTGTCCATGTGAGTCATATGCACAGATTAATATAATCACAAATTTTGGTGTAACATAGTCTTCATTAACTTGGTAGCGAATATGATGCTTTTTGAATACTGTGACTCTACATCATGCACCCAGGTGACTTTAAAATGTCCCTTGAAACCAAGGATGTAAATCCTCACAGACAAATGCAGTATGTTCAGATCTTTTATCTTGATAATCTCCATCAACCAAGAAGAATATGTCCTAGTGTCATTAGTCAGGATATTTTGACTTTCATAAAGTGGGATCTTGTCAGAAGAAACATGCCTAAATCAAGATCCACAAAATAAAAATATACTTTTGGGGAAGACACATTCATGGGAAATATTTTATTCTACTTTAATTTCTGCTAACTTTGTAATAATAGGGTTTGTATCATAAATACCAAATAAGGAATCAGTTTAACGGCTAACTTATATGAGGGAACACTATTATGAGTCAAAGCCTTCTTTAGAGGCAGAATTGCAATTCAGCTTCATGACACCTGGCAACTCAATCATTTGTATATATTAAGAAAAATGTATGAAAAAAATGGTACACTGAATAGATTACCCAAGATTTATGAAAAGAAGAAACTTATTTGCTACCAAATTTACAAGCTCAGCATATTCAGTATGCCTTATTGCTTCACCTATTTATTAAAATAAAGATGAGAAAGGGAAAAATGGAAGACAACAATTTTCTTTATGGCAAAGATGGATGCTATAAAAGAGATGGTAAAATAATTAGAACAGATAATTTCACAATAAAGTACAAACGTCTATTTTGTGCACATAGTTCTAATGCACATGAAGAAGAAAACGTTCCAAAGCCTTGGCTGAAGTGGTTCTGAGCAGAACAATAAAGTTCTGAAACCTTCATTGGGCTCTCCAAACAATTCAGGGTGTTGCCTTTGATCTTCAAAGCCCCAATATCATTTGGGTTCAGGTTTCCATAGAAACTACCTTTATGTACCACCATGCCTGTTTCAGCTGTCCAAAGAACAGCTGCCAACAGGCCTTAGGTGTGAATACCAAAGGCTGTAAGCAACACATTTTCCATGGAGAAATTCCATCTTTGGAATTCACTTTTTTAGTTGGTTTCACCAAGTGCAGGATATTGGCCTTCAGGCCGTAGAATAAAGCCCAATTACCTGGTACTTATGGGAATATTTGCTGATAAAATAAACATCAAGTCACAACCTTATTAAGATGTAGTAAGTAGTTTGGCTTAAATTCTCTGACTTCCTTCTGAATTGCTCCAAGCATGCCAATGTGTGTTGAAACTGTAATGAAGTCCTCCCATTTCTCTGTGAAAAAATTGCAGTCTGCCTAAATAATAAAGATTTCTTTGCAGATTCAGGGTGATTTAGAACAATGGGCAGTGAGTTTAAAAATAAATAAATAAATCTCTCAGAACTAGAACATTTATTTGTGTTGCACATCTGGAGAGCTCAAGTAGGAGCACAGAAATTCCCATCAAATGCACTGGTCTATGGAGATCCCCAGGGAATGATCAACTTCTTTCTCCAACCCCTGGAAGCAGAGCCTATAATTCAATCTGAGAACAGCCCACCATCTTTAGCAAACAGATATTAATATTTTACCATGACCAAGGGAAGTATGAAGTATCTAACTCTCAACCAAAGAGAAAACCCCATCCTTTCTCAACAATAGGGCCTTAAGAATATTCTTTGGTTGTACTCTTACACCACATCATAATAATAATGATAATAGTGATAAAAATAAATAAATACAACCTCCTAGAAAAATGTATTTTTAAAAATAAGCTCATTTTCAAATGTCCACTGATGGATGAAAAGACAAACAAAATGTGATATATACATAAAACGGAATATTATTCAACCTTAAAAGGAAGTAAATTCTGACACATGCTAAACAATTTATGAACTCTGAGGCTATTACGCTAAGTGCAATAAGCCAGTGACACACAAAAAAATTACTAGATCATCCCACTTATATGAGATACTTATAGTAGTCAAATTCATAGAAACAGAAAGTAGAATGGTGGTTGAGAGGAACTAGGAACAAGGGGGAAATGGAAGGATGTAGTTTAATGGATATCGAGCTTTAGTTTAGCAAGATAAAAAAGTTCTGGGGATTGGTTGTACAACAATGTGATTATACTTAACATTACAGAACTGTATACTGAGGAATAATTAAGGTCTAAATTTTATGTTATACTTTTTACCATAATAAAAAAGAATAAAATAAAGGAACAAAATAAAAATAAGTTCATTTATCATTGCCATTGCCCAAATATTTAGGCATTTCTGTAGAAAGCACAATGAGCTGACAAAAGGGGCTGCTGACTATTCAATTCAGCAAAAAAGGACTAAGCATCAAAAAATACTACAGAAAAAATAAAACATTCAAGATTTCTTCAGATTTATTTAAACAGTATCATTTATTCTCACCTCCCTCTCAAATTTTCTGTATTACTTATACCCATAGCCTGCCCCATATCAGTAAATGGCACTGAAATCCATGCAGTTGATTAGACCTAAATCTTAGGAATCATCTTTGATTTCTTTTTTTACCATACAGCCCACATCCAATCTATCAGTAAAACCTATCAATTTTACCTCCAAACTATATTCCAAAGGAACTCCTTCACACCGTCTCCACCCTATCCCCCAGCCCAGCCACGATGATGTCTGGTCTGAAGTATTTTATGATTTCCTCATTAGTAATCTCCCTGACTCAAATTTCACTCCCTGGTGCTCCTCTATTCTCCAATCATCAAAGTGATTTTTTTTTTCAAGTTTAAATCAGATGCCAACATGTCCTACTCAAAACTCTTCATTGTCTTTCTTTTGCAAACAGAGAAAAAAATCCCAAACTATTTGTCATGGTCTCAGGGCCCTACATGATCTAGCCTACTCTGTGTCCTCAAGTGCTTCAACATTCTTCTTTCTATTCCTTGAGTACAATCAGTCACCTTCACACTTGCTGTTCTTCTCCATGGATATACACAAATTGTCTCATTCAGGTCTCAACCCAATGCCATCTTCTCAAAAAGGCCTTACATTTTCTCCCTACCTAAAGTAGTGCCCATCCCAACATTCCTCTCTGTCATTTCTTCATAGCAGAACTGGCCTATGATAGAATCAGAAAATTCAAAGATAGGTCAATTAAGATTATCCAGACCAAGAAACTGAAAGAAAAATTAATGAAGAAAATGAATAGAGCTTCAGATACCTGTGAGAAACCATCAAACTACCAGCATACATATGACAGGAATCCCAGAAGAAGAGAAGAAAGAGAAAGTGATAGGGACAATGTGAAGAAATAATGGCTAATAATTTCTCAAATTTGATTTTTAAAAAAATCATTAACCTACATATCCAAGAAGCTACAAGAACTCCAAGTAGGATAAACTGAAAGTTCAGGTACCTTGTTCACTGCTGCATATGCAGATCTTAAAAGAATGCCTGATACACAGGAGACCCTCAATAAATATTTATTGAATCAATAAATGAATTAACCTTCATTTCACAAATGAGAAACCTGAGGCACAAAGAAATAGAGTAATATGTCCAAAGTCAAACAGTAAGTGATAGAGTCTAGTTCTAAAGTGATTGACCACATAAACAGAATTAAAAACAAAAACCATATGATCATCTCAATAGACACAGATAAAGTATTCGATAAAATCCAGCACCTTTCATGGAAAAACCCTCAACAAACTAGGCATAGAAGGAACATACCTCAAAATTATAGAAGCCATATATGACAAGCCCACAGCCAACATCATACTCAATGGGGAAAAGTTGAAAGCATTCTCCCCAGGAACTGGAACAAGACAAGGATCCTGACCGTTACCACTTCTATTTAACATAGTACTGTGAGTCCTAACCAAAGGATTCAGGCAAGACAAAGACATAAATGTTATCCAAATTGGGAATGAAGAGGTCGAACTATCCCTGTTTGACAATGATATGATCTTATAACTAGAGAACCCTAAACACTTCTCCAAAAGATACTTGGAATTGCTAAATAAATTCAGTAAAGTCTCAGGTAACAAAATTAATTTTCACAAATGAGTACCATTTCTATACAACAGCAGTCAAGCTGAGAGTCAAATCAAAAACTCAATACCATTGACAATAGCTGCAAAGAAAATAAAATACCTGGGAATATACTCAACCAAGGAAGTGAAAGATGTCTACAAGAAGAACTACAAAACACTGATAAAAGAAATCATAGATGACACAAACAAATGGAAAAACATTCCATGCTCAGGGATTAGAAGGATCAACATTGCTAAAATGTCCATATTGCTCAAAGTGATTTACAGATTCAATGCAATGCTCATAAAAATACCAACATCATTTTTCACAGATCTAAAAGAAAAAAAATCGCGAATTTCATATGGAAATTTGAGCCCAAGTAGTCAAAGCAATCTGAATCAAAAAGAACAAATCTGGAGGCATCACATTACCTGACTACAAGGCTACAGTAACCAAAACAGCATGGTACTAGTATAAAAGTAGACACAGATCAATGGAACAGAAAAGAGAACCCAGAAATAAAGCCATATAGTTAAAACGAACTGATTTTTGAAAAAGCAGACAAAAACATACATTGGGGAAGGGATGCTCTCTTTAATAAATAGTGCAGGAAAAATTGAATAGCTACATGCAGAAGAATGAAACTGTATCCCTATATCTCACCATACACAAAAGTTAACTCAAGATGGACAAAAGACTTACATGTAAGATATGAAACCATCAAAATGCTAGAAAATAATGTAAGAAAAACTCTTCTCAACATTGGCCTAGGCAAATAATTTAGACTAAGAACCCAAAAGCAAATATAGCAACAACAAAAATAAATAAGTGGGACTTAATTAACCAAAAATTTTCTACACAACAAAAGAAATAATAAACAGAGTAAAGAGAAAACCTATGGAATGGGAAAAAATATTTGCAAACTATACATCTGACAAAGAACTAATATCCAGAATCTACAAAGAACTCAAACACATCAGCAGGATAAAAACAAATAACCCCATCAAAAAGTGGGCAAAAGAGATGAACAGAATTTTTTCAACAGGAGATAAACAAATGGCCAAAAAAAAAAAAAAATGAAAATATGCTCAACATCATAATCCTTAGGGAAATGCAAATTAAAATCATAATGAGATATCACCTTACCCCTATCAGAATGATCATTATTAAAAGTCAAAAAACAATAGATGTTGGCATGGATGCAGTGAATAGGAAATGCTTATACCCTGTTAGTGGGAATGTAAACTAGTACTACTTTTCTATGGAAAGTAGTATGGAGATTCCTCAAAGAACTAAAAGTAGACTTACCAATTCAATCCAGCAACCTCACTACTGGGTATCTACCCAAAGAAAAGATGTCATTTTATAAAAAAGAAAACTGCACCCAAATTTTGATGAGAGCATAATTGACAAATGCAGAATTTGGAATCAATCTAAGTGGCCATTAACTGATGAGTGGATAATGGAAATGTTTTACACATACACACACACACACAGACACACACACACCATGGAGTACTATTCAGACATAAAAAGGAATGAAATACTGTCTTTTGCAGCACTTGTATGGAATTGGAGAACATTATTCTAAGTGAAGTATCTCAGGAATGAAAAACAAATACAACATGCTCTCACTTATATATGCGGGAGCTAAATGATGGGAGTATATGGTCATTAAAGTGGTGTAATGGACATTAAAAACTAAGAACAGGAGAGGGTGGAGGGGAGTGAGGGATAAAAACTTACCCATCAGGTATAACGTACACTATTCTGGTGACGGGTATGCTAAAAGCTCTGACTTCAGCATTATACAATTCATCCATATAACAAAAAACACTCGTACCTTCTAGATATATTGAAAGAAATAAATAAATCAGACAAAAAAGAGAGAGAGAAAACCTAATATGTAAAAAGTCACCATTATAAACCTACAGGAAAAATAGAACATTATTCAACAAAAAATGTAAGGTAGAGAGATAAATGTTTGAATTTTTTAAAAAAGAAGATATTTCATAAAGTGTATTATACTTTATATGTTTTTTTAATTCATCATGACCAGGTGGGATTTATCCCAGAGATGCAAGCCTAGTTCTACATACGCAAATCTATAAATGTAATTCACCACATAAATAAAGGCAAGAACAAAGACCATATGATTCTCTCAATAGATGCAGAAAAAGCATTTGATAAAATACAGCACAATTTTATGATAAAAGCCCTTAACAAAATAGGCATAGATGGGGCATTCCTTAAAATTATTAAGGCCATATACAATAAACCCACAGCCAATATCATATTGAATGGGGAAAAATTGAAAGCATTCCACTTAGAACTAGAACCAGACAAGGTTGCCCACTATCTCTACTTCTATTGAACACAGTGCTGGAAGTCCTTGCCAGAGCAATCAGACAAGAGAAGGGAATTAAGGGTGTCTGAATGGGGGCAGAAGAGGTCAAACTCTCACTCTTTGCTGAAGATATGCTATTATATCTAGAAAATCCCAAGGATTCAACCAAGAGACTCCCGAAATTGATAAACGAATTCAGTAAAGTCTCAGGATACAAAATTAATGCACAAAAATCAGTGGCATTCACATATGTCAATAACAGTCAAGCCAAAAATCAAATCAAAGATGCAACACCTTCCACAATACCATCGAAGAAAATTAAATATTTAGGAATATATTTAGTTAAGGAGGTGAGAGACCTATATAGGGAGAACTATGAAACACTGAGAAAAGAAATTGTGGAGGATGTAAAGAGATGGAAAACCGTACCATGCTCATGGATTGGCAGAATCAATATTGTTAAAATGTCCATACTACCTAAAGTGATCTACAGAATCGATGCAATCCCTATCAAAATACCATCATCATCTTTCGCAGATCTAGAAAAAATAATTTTATGCTTTGTGTGGAACCAGATAAGACTTCATATAGCCAAAGCAATTTTAAGCAAAAAGAACAAATTGGGAGGCATCAGTGTGTCAGACTTCAATCTTTAGTACAAGGCTATAGTAACCAAAACAGCATGGTATTGGCACAAGAACAGAGACATAGACCTTTAGAATGGGACAGACAGAGATCCCAGATATAAAACCATCCTCATATTGTCATCTAATCTTCGAAAAAGCAGACAAAAGTATACACTGGGAAAAAGAATCTCTATTCAATAAATGGAGCTCAGAAAACTGGATATCCACATGCAGAAGATTCAAACTGGATCCCCACCTCTCATCTCTCATAAAAATCAACTCACAATGGATAATAGACTTAAACCTAAGGCACGAAACGTTAAGAATTCTGGAAGAAAATGTTGGGAAGACTCTTTTAGATATCAGTCTAGGCAAAGAATTTATGAAGAAGACCCCCAAAGCCATCATAGGAACAACAAAAATAAATAAATGGGACCTGATCAAATCAAAAACTTCTGCACAGCCAAGGAAACTATCATTAGAGAGAATAGACAATCTACAGAATGGGAGAAAATATTTGCATGCTATTCATCCAACAAAGGGCTAATAACTAGAATCTATATAGAACTCAGGAAAGTCAGTAAGTAAAAATCAAATAACCCCATTAAAACATGGGCAAAGGACATGAACAGAAACTTTTCAAAAGCAGATAGACAACAAAAATACTAAAAAATGCTCAACATCTCTAATTATCAGGGAAATGCAAATCAAAACCACAATGAGATATCACTTAACTCCAGTGATAATGGCTTTCATCAAAAAGTCCCAAATAGGGAGAAATAGGAAGTCTCATACACTGCTGGTGGAACTGCAAACTAGTACAACCTCTATGGAAATTAATATGGAGATACCTCAAAGAACTAAAAGTAGAACTACCATTTGATCCAGCAATCCCACTACTGGGCATCTATCCAAAGGAACAAAAGACATTTTATAAAAAAGACATCGGCACTAGAATATTTATAGCAGCACAATTCACAATTACAAAAATGTGGAAACAACCCAAGTACCCATCAACACATTAAGAAAATATGATATATGTATACCATGGAGTACTACTCAGCCAAAAAAACCAGTGGTGATCTATCACCCTTGCATTATCCTGGATAGAGCTGGAGCCCATTCTACTAAGTGAAGTATCACAAGAATGGAAAACAAGCATCACATGTACTCACCATCAAATTGGTAATAATTGATGAACATTTATGTGCACATATGGAAGTAACATTCATTGGGCATCAAGCAGATGGGAGGGGAGATGAAGGGATGGGTAAATTCATACTTAATGGGTGTGATATGTATAGTCTGGGAGGGGCACCCTTATAACTGTGACTTGGGTGATACAAATGCAACAGATGTAACCCAAACGTTTATACCCCTGTAAAAATTTTGAAATTATAAAATAAATAAATAAATATAATAAAATAAATGTAAACAGCAAGTAATAATTCATTAGCAAAAAACCATAAACCGAGAAATGTGTGTTAAAATGATGTATAACATAACCACATTTATTTAAGAATGTATTCCAGTATCAAATGGCAAATTTCAACAACGTGAAAACCACAATTACTTTTGCACCAATCTAATAGTTATACATCCTCAAATAAATTACTTAATCTCAAAAAAAAAGAAACCATTCCTAATGAAACAATCTTTATGCTGAGATTTATATCCAAGGTTTCTCATCACAGCATTTTATATAACAAAAATTTATAAAAAACAAACTATCCAGTGATATGATAAAATAATTTATACTACATTCACATAATGGATGATTATGCAGGTATTAAAGATCATGTTTTCAAGGAACATTTCATGATATCTGCTATCATTTATTATATATGTAAAGTTAAGGAAGATGAAGGGGAGGAGGAGGAGAGAATTCCAAATTAGTTATTAGAGGATATTATGACTGAATCACTGCTCAGAATTTGTAGATAAAATAATTGTCTCCTCTTTCAACATAGAGGTTAGATCTGTTTGGTGCAGTTAAGTAGCACTATCTGCTTTTATAAATGTATACAGAGTAAATGGTGCCTTCTGGTAATAAATGAATGGAGCCCAAGCGCCATACTCTTGAGATAAAGATGTAGAAACATGTCTGATGAACGAAGGTGGGAGAGAGTGGATATATCCAAAGCAAAGCAGATGTCAACAAAACAAGTCTTGGCCCACAAGGAAACCCATATAAGAAAGGTTAGGCCACTGATCACCAGGACTGAGACCCAGGGCCTAAGTCATTGAAGGGAATGCAAGTTTCAAGATCAGCACGCACCCAATGCTGGAACCTGTTCCAACATAGCCCCTCACTTCCCAGGCCCTATGAGGACACTATAATGGAAACGCCTATCTAGCATTAACATTGTACCTGACATCAAGTTACTACTCAATAAAAATCTTTCTTGAATGAAAGAAAAAATGAGTGATTCAACAAGTGAATCAAAAATTGTCCACATGGGACCTGGCAGTTTTGCTGTGGACACGTCAACTAAGCATGATGCTGAGAAGTACCTCCTTCAAACCTCAAAGTGCAGAGCCGTAGACACTTTCACCAGGAGCAAGGACAAAAGCAGATAGATAGGGCATTGGGACCCGCCAGCAATGGTAGCTCCACAGTGAGGAAAATGCCTGGGGGTCACTGAGTCCACAGGAAGAACTCTCCTAGGGGTTAAGCAATGCAGCCTAAGGCCCTTGGGGCTGCATTCAAATGAGCATCAGATGGCAGCCACAAGTTAGCGACAAGACGGAATTGAGATATGAATGTAGGTGGCCTTGGGGAATTTCAGGATACTTGAAACAAAGAACTCTGGAGAAAGGGGTGGGAAACCTGTGGCCTCGGGACCACCTGTGGCCGTCTGGATCCTTGAGTGTGGCCTTTTGATCAAATTTTGTTTTGTTCTGTAAAATTTGGGTTTGGTCAAGGGCTGCGCTTGGGGATCCGGAGGGCATATGTGACCTTGAGGCTGCAGGGTCCCAGGTTGGTGCCCAATCCATTGTTATTTGGATGTTTAACAGAAAGAGGGTTGTATTTTGTGGACGTGGATTTTGGCAAAATAATTTAAATTACACAGTAACAGATCACTGGGTAAAAGCAAAAATTCTTATGCAAACACACACACAGACACACACATGTCCATACACACATATACTCACACCACAACAGATACACAAAGAAAAACATTTTTGTATTGTAAAATTTTTCGTTAAGGGCCTTTAATTTATTTTGTAAATCAGGAAAATTTAAAACATAGCTTTTCAGGGGAAAAAAGTAAATAAACACTAAAATTCCTACTTTTCTAAGATTTCTATAAGGTTTTATGACCACAAGCTTATACTGCATGGAGTCATGCTATACAACATAGCACAAGTGAGGATTAATAATAAATTCTCCCCTTTGGGTCACCTTTGCAGCACAGAGGCCTAAGCAGTAAGGTGGAAGAGGCCACATCTGTAAAAGGAACCAGGGAGGAGCCCAGCTTTGATGGGCAGCCCTGGGGGTGCTGGCAGCACTGGCAGGAGCCATCTGCCCAGATCAGGAACTCCAGATGCCTCTGGCAGCAGCAGCAACAGCACCACTGCTGGAGGAAGGGGAGCACGGAAGAAAACCCGGGCAGACTCTCAGGACTAGTTTGGAAAAATCTAAAGTTAAAATATGTTAAAATATGTCTGCAGTAAGTGTGCTCTTACAAAACAGGTGAGGATAGACCCTGAAGATATGTTTTACCATTGTCATTGAGACCCTAGTTTCAACCCTAGACTACTGTGGCTTGAGGAGAAAGTTTTCCATTTCTTATTCTCCAGGAGCTCTTAACTTTGTGAAGGAAATAAAGCAACACTTGAAAAGATAATGGTGTTAAGCAATACAGGACTAAGTGGGGAGTTAGGAATTGACACCTAAATGATAGAAGAGGCTGGGCGCTGTGGCTCACATCTGTGATCCTAAGCACTTTGGGAGGCGGAAGTGGGAGGATCACTGAAGGCCAGGAGTTCGAGACTGGCGTGGACAACATAATGAGACCCTGTCTGCAAATTTTAAAAAAAATTAGGGCGGTGTGGTGATACATGCCTGTAGTCCTAGATACTCTGGAGGCTGAGGCAGGAGGATCGCTTGAGCCTCGGATTTTGAGGTTGCAGTGAGCTATGATAGTGCCACTACGCTTCAGTAGCCTCGAGCCTGACTCAAATGAAGGAGTAAGAGTTTAGAAGAAAGTTCTCTGAGAACCAAGGTGGCATGTTCATCCTACAGCACTATCTTAATGGAAAGTTCTAAGAAAGTTATCCTAAAAAGCAATGATCAAGGTAACTAGCAAGTTTGATACTTTATATATAATATTTAGTCTAATCTCATGAAATGATTACTTTCCATGGACTCTTATTAAAGCACTGGCAGTCAAGACACATTAGAAAACAAGATATCTACCTAGTGAATCCATTCTCAGGAAGAATGAATGGACAGAGAGAAAAGATACAATTACATTTCTGTACCGGTGATGCTATAATTTTACTGGAAGAAGGAAGAACCACCACAATCTGACAGTATTGAATGCCCCCTGGTGGTCATATTAGTAAAGATGGGTTATTCAGGGATTTTCATCTATTTTTCCACATGGGGAACGATTCCAAAAGATGCAGTATGTCCCTGGCTGGACTCTTCTCCCCCTCCCCCCACACTGATCTGCATACAAACACAGCTCATCTCTATTTATTTCCCTCCACCAACCACATTGCTTGGTGCTTCTAAAAAGCCCCTTCTTTCACCACAGCTATGGTAAAATGAACTAAGAAGAATTGGTAGACATATATAGGCAATAATACGGCTAATTCCAGATGGTAAGGAAGATACTATATTTCTAACAAAAATACCAAACATCATGAAAATCAATGGCATGGAAAACTTGGGCATTTAATGTTATTCATATGGGCCTTGCTTGCTACTGTAAGACTTAGGCAAAAAACTAATTTTCCTTGAGCCTGTTTCTTCATATATAAAGTGGAGTTGTTGTGAAGATTAAGTTGAAAACACACAAAAAGGCCATTTTCCTCTACAGTGTCCTACCTCTGCTTTGCCATATAAAGCTGCTGGATCCATATATAGGTCACAGGCACCACCTAGAGGCATGAATCATGTCCGACTCTTTCATTTCAGTGAACTCTGATATGAGTCTGTTCAAAAATCAAGTTTCGTGACCAGCCTGAGCAAGAGCGAGACCCTATCTCTACTAAAAATAGAAAGAAATTAGCTGGACGACTAAAAATATACACAGAAAAATTAGCCGGGCATGGTGGTGCATGCCTGTAGTCCCAGCTATTTGAGAGGCTGAGGCAGGAGGATCGCTTGAGCTCAGGAGTTTGAGGTTGCTGTGAGCCAGGCTGATGCCACGGCACTCTAGCTCAGGCAACAGAGTGAGACTGTCTCAAAAACAAACAAACAAAAAAAATCAAGTTCAGTTCTCTCTCTAGTCACAGACTTGGAAATTAGTTAATCAAGTAAATTACTCCCATCTCTAAATGCTTTCAGGGTGACCAAATGAAAAGGAGGCATGCAAATATACATACCCTGTCCAACTGTTAGACTTATCTGTCTTACCATCTTATTTGTCAGCACCTTTGTGGTTGTACTTGCTGCCTATACAGCAAGAAAGGTGTACAACACAAAGGCCACAATTCTACTTTGGGGTTTCAGTAGATAATGAAACTGGAACCACAATGATTTCAGGTAAATCTTAACTAAAAAAATAACATACCCTTTTAACACTTAAAATATGTCTGCAGTAAGTGTTAGACCGTGCTAGCTACCATTGCTGTCAGTCAGGGACAAGGAGTTCATTTCCAGAAGGTTCTGCCTTTTATGTGCCAGCATTATCTCATCATCAATAACAAAATATCTGGGTGATGTTTTAAATTAATCATATGCACATCTCATCTGTGTAACATTAACTAGAGTAAATAGAGTCCTGAGATTCAAAGGCCTGTCTGTGTATAGCGGAGGTATTACTAATCACCATGGAAAGTTAAGGGAAAGTTGAAAATAGTAAGTAGCTATGAGCCTCCTGTGCATAATTGAGTTCAAAATTCAGGAATATGTTTGAAAAATACCTTGCACTTCTAAGATATGAGCAACTTAATTTAGCAGGCAGCTCAGTTTGGCAGAAATCATGTTCACGTTAGCTAGAGACACAAGAGTCCCAGGTTCTAGCTCCATCTTTAACCCTAGCTGTGGAATCTAGAGATATTTATTTCTAAGTTTTTTCACCATAAAATAAATCAGCTTCTTCTTATGAATTATAAAGCTCTGTAATAAAAAATTATTGTAATTTGAAAGTCCTAGGCGTAATAAAGCCTATAAGATAGGTGCCCTTTATTATTGTTGATAGTTTGTTTCTACAAACCAGTAGTGGGCAGTGTTGGGCCATGTGCTTAAAACATGCGACCTTGGAGGGGAGCAATGAGATTCCTGCAGCAGAGAACAACCACTGCAAGTTCTCAGAACTATTAATATCTGCAGCCCACCTACACACTGCTACAGTAACTAGCTCATAAAACACTTATAAGACACACTTTATCCGTGAAACACTCCAATCAAGAGAATCTATAAAAGTTTAAAGAATAAAAGACCCAACATTAGATTTTATTTTGTTTTCACTGTAAGTTGTCACTAGGCTTCACTCTCAGTGATATCATCATGAGTTTAATCTTTAATTAAGCACTTACATTATCATATCTATTCTTTAAAATTATAATTATTCAAGAAAGATTTGAGATCTTATTTGATGAAACCAATTATATGGGTTCTTGTTTTGTCCAAATAGGGGTGTTTCTCAAAAGATACATGTAACAACACTTTTTATGATGACAAAAGTAATAGGTTTCGCTAAAGAAATTTTTAAATTCATAAAATCACAAAAAAGACTATAAAAATCTCTAACATTTTAACATTTTGAAGATATCACCATTAATATTTTGTGGTGTAGCCTTTGTGTAAGCATTGAACTTTGGCTTTTACAGACTCATTGCGTGTATTTTATAATCTGCTTTTCCCCATTAATCATGTCATAAATACTTTCATGTCATTAATTCTATCCTTGTTAATGTCTGCACAGGATTACATCATAGGGATAGGAAACAATCAGTTAATTGCTTTTTCTGAAACTTTAGATTGCTTCTTATTTCACAACACTGAAATGAATATTTTGGGGGGGGAGTTTGTGTATTTTCATTCAATCAACAAATATTTGAGTACCTATTATGTGTCAGGCACAATTCTATGTGTAAAGGAAATGCTAATGAACAACATAGATAAAATCCTTGTTTATGGAGAGATTGGAACACTCTTACACTGTTGGTGGGACTGCAAATTTGTACAGTCCCTGTGGAAAGAAATCTGGAGATACTTCAAAGACCTAAAAAATAGAAATACCATTTGATCCAGCAATCCCACTACTAGGCATCTACCCAAAGGAAAAAAAGACATTCTATAATAAAAACATCTGTACTCGAATGTTTATGGCAGCACGATTCACAATTGCAAAGACGTGGAAACAACCCAAGTGCCCATCAATATATGAGTCGATTAATAAAAATATGGTATATGTATACTATGGAATACTAATCAACCACAAAAAACAATGGTGATCTGGCACCTCTTATATTATCCTGCATAAAGCCTGAGCCCATCCTTCGAAGTGAAGTATCACAAGAATGGAAAAACAAGCACCGTGGGCAGATTTGGCCTGTGGGTCGTAATTTAAGAACCACTGATTTAAACTATCATATGCACATATAATCATACGTTGCTGATACTTTCTATGAAATGCGTTATTAGGTGATTTCGTTGTCGAGAGAACATCACAGAGTATACTTACACACACCTACATGGTACAGCGTACTGCACACCTGGGCTACATGGTGTAGTCTGTTACTCCTAGGCTTCAAACCTGCACAGCATGGTCATGTATGCAGGCAATTTTATCACAATATTTGTATATCCGAACACAGAGCAGGTACGGTAAAAATATGGCATAAGAAAAAAATGGCACACCTGTGTGGGGAAGTTACCATGGCCTATAAATGGAGTTTGCAGGACTGGAAGTTGCTCTGAATGAGTGAGTGGGTGGTGAGTGAATATGAAGGCCTAGGACACTATTGTCCACTACCATAGACTTCATAAACACTGTGCATGCAGGCTACATTAAATATTTTTTTAATTTCTTTCTTCAATAATAGATTAACCTTAGCCTACTGTAACTTGTTCACTTTATAAACTTTTTAATTTTTTTAACTTTTGACTTCTTTGTAATGACACTTAAAACAGACATTTATATGGCTACACAAAAACATTTTCTTTGTATCTTTCTAAGCTTTGTTCTATTTTTTGTTTCTAATATTTTTTAAACTTTTTTGTTAAAAACTAAGGCACAAACAAGTATTAGTCTAAGTCTACACAGGTCAGGATCATCAATATCACCACCTTCCACCTCTTGCTCTACTGGAAGATCCTCGGGGGCAGTAACACGCATGGAGCTGCCATCTGCTGTGATAACAATGTTTCTTCTGGAATACTTCCTGAAGGACCTCCCTGAAGTTGTTTTACAGGAAACATTTTTTTAAGTACAAGGAGTACACTCTAAAATAATGACAAACGGTAAATATATAAGCCAGTAACAATCTTTTATTATCAAGTATTATGCATTGTATATAACTGTATGTGCTACACAGTCAGTCATGTGCCACATAATGTTTTGGTCAACAATAAACCACATATACAATGGTGGCCCCATAAAATTATTATGGGACTGAAAATTAAGGAGCTGAAAAATTCCTACTGTCTAGTGACTTTGTAGCTGTTATAATGTAGCACAGTTACTTTATTTTTTTACAAATTTAGTGTAGCCTAAGTGTACAGTGTTTATAAAGTCTATGGCAGTGGACAATAATGTCCTAGGCCTTCCAGTTCACTCGCCACCCACTCACTGACTCCCCCAGAGCAATTTCCAGTTCTGCAAGTTCCATCGATGGTTAAATACCCTACACAAGGGTACCATTTTTAATTTTTTATACCATATTCTTACTGTACATTTCTATGTTTAGATACACAAATGCTTACCACTGTGTTACAACTGCCTACAGTATTCAGTACAGTAACATGCCGTACAGGTTTGTAGCCTAACAACAATAAGGCTATAACCTATAGCTAGGTATGTAGTAGGCTATACCATCTCGGTTTGCGTAAGTATGCTCTCTGATGTGCACATAACGATGAAATTACGAAGGATGTGTATCTCAGAACATATTCCTGTTGTTAAGCAATGCGTGACTGTACTTTTGTATGACGGGCAGAGTAGTACGTTTGTTTGTATCAGCATCACCACAGAACAACACTTGAAGAATGCCTTGCTCTATGACCTTATGATGGCTATGATGTCACTAGGTGATAGAAATTTTTCAGTTTCATTAAAATCTTATGCAAGCAGTCTATAATTGACCAAAATGTCGCTATGCTGCGAATGACTGTAATACCACATGTCACGGGCTGAAGTACAACAGTTGATTCTTGTCATTCATGGTAGTTTTGTTTTACAGTCACTGGGAACACTAAATCAGCAAATACAAAACCATTGCTCCTAAGGAAAATACAAGGTTAGGTTCCTACAAGCCTCTGGTCACAACATTTTCATCAACAGATCAACATATAAAATTTGCACACATAATATAAACGTATTTATATATAACATAAACAAGTATACCTCAAAAATATTTTGAGTTCAGTTCCAGACCACTGCATTTAAGCAAATATCCTAATAAAGCAAGTCACATAAATTTTTTGGTTTCCCAGTGCATGTAAAAGTTGCGTTTAAGTGTGCAATAGCATTATGTATAAAAAAGGTATATACCTTAACTAAAAAATACTTTGTTGCTAAAAGGTGCCAATGATCATCTGAGCCTTCAGCAACCCATAGCCTTTTGCTGGTGGAAGGTCTTCCCTCGAAGCTGATGGCTGCTGACTGATCAGGGTGGCAGTTGCTGAATGATGGGGTGGCTGCGGCAATCTCTTCAAATGAGACAACAATGAAGTTTGCCACATCTATTGACTCTTCCTTTCAAGAAAGACTTCTCTGCAGTATGGTTTGGATGTTTGGCCTCTTCAAATCTCATGTTGAAATTTAATCCCCCAGTGCTGGAGGTGGTGCCTGGTGGGAGGTGTTTGGGTCAGGGGGGTGGATCTCTCATGAATGGTTTCGTGTCCTCTCAACGATGAGTTCTACTTTTATTAGTTTGTGGGAAAGCTGGCAGTTTAGAGCCTGGCGTCACCTCTTCTCTCTTGCTCCCACTCTTGCCATGTGACACACCTGCTCCCCTTTACCTTCCACCTTGATTGGAAACTTCCTGAAACCCTCACCAGAAGCAGATGCTGGCACCATGCTTCTTACACAGTCTGCAAGACCATGAGTCACATGAACCACTTTCATTCATTCATTCATTCATTTCCAACAATATTCACAGTATCTTCACCCAGGAGTATAGTCCATATAAAGAAATTCATTTCCTTGCTAACTCATAAGAAGCAGCTCTTTTCCATTAAAATTTTATCATGAGATTGTCACAATTCAGTCACATTTTCAGGCTCCACTTCTCATTGTAGTTCTGCTGTTATTTTCATGACATCTGCAGTCACTTCCTCCAAGGAAGTCTTAAATCTCTCAGAGTCACACAAGAGGATTGGAGTCAACTTCTTCCAAACTTCTGCTAATGTTCATACTTTGATCTCTTCTCATGAATTACAGATGTTCTTAATGGTATCTAGAATGGTGAATCCTTTCTAGAAGGTGTTCAGTTTACTTTGCCATAACACATTCCTTTATGTTGCTTATACCACCAAGAGAAAGATATTACTGAAGATACTGGAGATATTATAAAATACATCTTTTTCAAAAATTTTTTTTTAAGACTGTAGAAATTAGCATCGACCCATAGCCTTTCAACAAACTAGTCTCTTGATGCTCTCAATCTGACTGTGTTGTTATGGCAACACAAACTAATTCACCTGACAAATACAATTATTTATTTTACCTGACAATGATAGAGTTCAAAAATAACAATGCAATATTAACAAGAGCAATACAATTACTGAAGAAAGTTAAAAATTTTCTAATAATTCCTTTTGCTTCTAGACTGTATTCCACTAATGATTTGCAGTCAAGGTAATTTGTTCAAGAGTCACCCAATTTCATGCGATGCCCAGACTTTAAAAAAAAAAAGTCACCCAATAGTTCCCTTGCTGCGACCAGGCTATCCCTTAACTGATGAACAGTTTGGTTCAGTTCCAGTTTGTTTTGTTTGCTGACATCCTAGCAGCAGACAGTTCTAAGCTCTTAGAATACTGTGGCTTTCTGCTGCTAGTAGAGAGGAGGATATACTTTACTCTGAGATGATGAAAAACATTCAAATGTCTCAGTCTTCAAACTTCTGCACAGTTTCATTTTGCAATTATGTGCTCCATCTATGACTAAATACATAATTTTAAGTACAAGATTCACATACATGCTCTCTGGCTGATTAATTCTCCACCTATTATTTAATTTCTAAAAATAAAATATACTTTCGTATGTTCACTAATTGTTTTTAAAGTAGGCTAAATCCTTTAGCA